>NW_027187287.1:1867528-1985961 GCF_028583685.1 Petaurus breviceps papuanus
GAACAAAGTCCTTGTATGAGCAATTTGGATCCTGTAAGAGACAAGGAGTTATTTTTTTCTTGGAATACAAGAGCTTCCCTGGGTCATCTTTTATAACCTCCTTTTCCTATCTGCAAGCAACTACTTAGAGCCAGGAAAAGAGATTTTTAAATTTTCGGTTTGGTCATGACCATAGCAATAAAATGCTCCTCCAACTCACTACAATCAGTTATCCAAACTGACTACAAGGTGAGGAAATATTGACGCTGAGACTTGTAGGGATTCTCCCATTGATAATAAGAAATTACACTTATGCAGCATCTTAAAGTCTAAAAACCATTTTCTGAAGCTGAAATCATGTATACTCAGGAAAGTATTGCCAGATTCCATGCAAGGAAACTGATGTTCATGGAGGTGAATTGTTATCACACAATAAGCTTATTTCTAAGCCAATGCACAGTTTGGTATAAACCTAAAGGAAGCAAGAGGATGGGGTAGTGGTCTGGTTGTTGTGGAAATCTAGGAGTTATAGAGAAATATTTGGCTTCAAGTCCCTTGCAGAAGAGGGAAAAACTTTCTTCCCATTTC
Source organism: Petaurus breviceps papuanus (assembly GCF_028583685.1). Taxonomy (NCBI): domain Eukaryota; kingdom Metazoa; phylum Chordata; class Mammalia; order Diprotodontia; family Petauridae; genus Petaurus; species Petaurus breviceps. Next base: position 1,868,096 of record NW_027187287.1, read on the forward strand.
CCTAGGCTGTTCCACTCTAGAGTGAGGCTGGGAGAAGGAGACACCATGAGAACTGAAGGAGCCTTAGGGGATTTGGCTTCTGAGTGGGAACCTTAGTAGTTATATTCAGTAAATGAAATACTGATGGAAGTTTGAGAAAAATCTACGTATCTGAACCCGGGACTGGGACAAGGAGTTCAGAAGTGCTCAAGCCCAAACATCAGTCAGAGGTTTTAGAATCTGACCAAGTGCCCAGAACCACCATTTACCTTCTTCGGTCATCATGCAGTCACTTAGGAGGATCACAGAAAATAGGGTGTCGTTTTTCAGGAGTTTCCCCAGAGCACCACAGGTGTCAACTGACAAGCTCTGGGTGGCCAGGTCCAGTTTGCTCTTGTGATGGCCCTCCCGCAGATCATGTAGCTGCTTGAGGACTGCTTCCTGAGGCTCAGCACCACTGTCCTTACACAGTCGGCTATAGGAACGGCGGAACTCCTCCATTGTTCCAGAAAAACTATAGGGGCTTCCTCAGTATGTTCTTTTTAGTCCAATTTTTCTGCGGAGAAATTCCAGAATGAGAGAACTAGCAATTCCAAAGCTTCACAAGTTATGAGGTGATCAACGCCATCCTTGGGAGAGTTGCATGATGTTCATAGGCCAAGCTGTCTTCACCATTGCTAACTTAAGAGATAAATAAACACAAACTAGAATACTATAAATGCATAAAAGGACTATAAAATGCTATGAGGTTGGATAATGGATAACAGTACAGTTTCTAACAATTCACTTTGAGACTAGATATGGGAGATTCTGTCTCACCAGATGAGGGATGCTAGATGAAATTAGAAAAAAACAGGACAAGTGTTAGAAAATCATTAGGTATTTCTTCCTCTTTCCTATTCTCTTTCCTGCCTCCTCACCGCTCCCCCTCCCCCCTCCTCCCCTCCTCCAAAAAGCCAGTCCAGTTATTGTGGTAGATAAGGGCAGGATGGGTTCCTCAGAATTGGGGAGACACACAAAGGAGATCTGCATAAAATGAAGTTGCTAGGTATAGGGGCCTTGTCATGCTGGAGGTCCCCTTATTCCCAGGGTAAATGGAGAGGAAGGTCCTAAGGAAATTTAAGAGTGCAGTGAAGTCCTAAGCCTATTAAAAAGTCAAATCATCACCATCAACTTTAACTACCATCTTTCCTCATACCATAGTGGAGACAAACTAGAACCCTGAACCCAGGAGCCTTGGGAATAGCAGTGCCTCCCAACCCACCAGACCTACTTCTAGCCCAATCCCTGCAGCTATCCACTAAGGGGAGAAATCATTGTCAAGAGGCACCAACTTCCTTGTCACTACCAGCAATAATTGCTAACTATCACCAACAGGTAGATAAGCACAAGAGCCCTAAGAGTAGTGACATGCCCAAAGCCCATCAGTCCTGCTTCTAGCCTAGGCCACTCTCACTATATTTGTATGAGGAAAGCAACATCTGTGGCAAAGGGACCAACCACACACAAGAGCAGGTAAGCCAGACAAGCTGGGGTAGCAAGGCATCCTGAGAAAGACACTGGAAGCAGGCATGGGCCAGGCAGGTCAAATTCCATCCCTATCTTGGCCACCATCTCCCCTTGGACCCCAATGCAGACAGTCCAGGACCCTGAACCCAAGAGCTTTGGGAACAGCAATGCTTCCGGGATTCTGAACCCAAGAACCTTGGGATGCTTCCAGCACAGTGCTCTCTCATCACCCCGGAAAGCATTCCCTGTGGAGATGCAGCCTGGCAACTGCTCCTGCAGGTGCTCCAGCCCAAGCTCCTGCAGACCCACAAAATGGATTTTCACCCAGAGTCAGCACTGTGAAATAGTACAACATCAGAAACTGCTGTGATTTTATTAGTGACAATAACATTAAAGAACGGGTACTGCCATCTGCTTTGTCTTAGCATCTTAAGGACCAAGGGACTTTTCCCATGTGACTTGCAGCTGAAACCTTCCCCGTGTTTTGTTTTGTTTTTTAAGCAATCGGGGTTAAGTAACTTGCTTCAAGGTTACACGGCCAGTTATTTCTGGGTGTGGTGCTAAGTATCTGAGCCCGGATTTGATCCAGGTCATCCCGACACTGGGGCCAGTGCTCCTACTCACTGAGCCACCTGGCCGCCCCACCTTCCACATATGTTGTCTGACTTTTCTATCTCCAGTGCTTAGCACATGGTAAGTGCTTTAATAAAATACTTACAAATTGCACTTTTTCTTCATGAGAGTAGGATATCAGGGAGGACAACATATAAGGACGGGGAAAATAGTACTGTGTGTAAAGGGGAATATACAGGACAGAATGTTAAGTGACTGGGATGGTGAGGCAGGATGGTATGAAGATGGGGGACCTGGGGGGTCCTATAGAAGAGAGTGCATATGAACAAGGCTAGTGTTTGGTGGGATCAGTATACAGGAAAAGATGGTGTAGAAAGGGGTAGTGTATCAGGGAGATGGAGGAGGTAGAGACGGAGACACAGAGAGAGGCAGAAAGGCAAAGAGAAGTGAATGGGGGAGGAGATAACACGAAGAGGGCAGAATGAGGGATGGGGAGGGGGGGTGTGGGACATCACGTCATCAGCTCTCCCCTCCACTCCGCTGCGCTTCTCCGTACAGTACCGGCGACGCATTGGCCCTTCCGACTTCTGTTTCTTCTCCACACCCCCCCCCTTAACTACATTCTCACTCCAGCACACACAATCGCAAAGGGAGAGGTGCGGGCGGGAACCGCCACCTCACTCACCGGCCGCCGCCAGCAGCGCCCTGGTAACCAGGAAGTGTGAGGTGCGCTGGGAAAGGTAGTTCAGCCTGAGACCTGGAGGCGGTAGGAACTACAAGTCCCAGGAACCCTCACGGGGCCTTCGCTTCGGAGGAGCCCCGTGGAGGGCGGATGAAAGAGGAGAGAGCACGCATGCGTCGGCGTCAAGCTGGAGCAGCGAACTGCCGCTGCGCAGCCTCTTCCTGCATCCGTTTCTCATTGGCTGATACAAGACCTCCGGGGCGGGGTCTACGAGCTCTTCGCGGGCGTCTGCGGCTGAGATGGAGGAAGACGCTCCTAGCTTTAGGAAGGTAGGGTTTGTCTGTGCCTTGGAAGCAGAGCGCTCCCCGGAGGCAGCGGAGCAAGAATGGGACGGGGACCGCCTGGGTCTGGGAAGGGCGCAGGAGAGCGAACTTATTTGGACATAAGAGTCCAGAAGATTTCTTCTGGTGAAAAAGTAATGATCTTCCTAAAGGGCGGATCTGACCATGGCACCTCCCATCCCTCCATAAACTGCCGTGGTTCCCTATTACCCTTAGATCAAATGTAAAATCCGCTTTGGCTTTGAAAACCTTTCATAAACTGGCTCCCTCCTAAGTCTTATTAGATCTGACTACCCTCCAACTCCGAGATCCAGTGACAATGGCCTCCTTGCTGTTGCTCGCACGGTACTCTCCATCTCCCGACTCCCAGGCTTTTCCTGGTTGTTCCCCGGGCCTGGAATGCTCTCCATCCTCATCTCCGTTTCTTGGCCTCCCTGGCTTCCTTTAAGTCCCAGCTAAAATCTCACCTTCTACAGAAAGCCCTTTATTGTCCTCCTTCTGTGGATTATCCCAGTTTATCCTGTTGCTATGTAATTGTATGTTGTCTCCCCCATTAGACTGTGAGCTCCTTGAGGGCAGGAACTTTTTCCCCCATCTTTCTTCCTTTGTATCTCCAGCGCTTATTAATAGTTACTAATTATAGTTATAATAGTTAATAATTATTAATAGAACAACACGTTATTGTTCAGTCGGTTTCAGTCGTGCCTCACTCTTGACGACCCTCTTTGGGATTTTTTGGGCAAAGATCCTGGAGTGGTTTGCCATTTCCTTCTCCAGCACATTTTACAGATGAGGCAAACAAGGATCAAATGCTTGCCCAGGGTCACCAAAGCTAGTAAAAGTCTTCTTGGGCCAGATTTGAACTCAGGGAGATGAGTCTGCCTGACTCCAGGCCCTGAAGTCTAACCACAGTACCACCTAGCTGCCCTCTGACACACTGCAGTAAGCCCTTGATAAATGCTTATTTACTGAGTGGGTTTGAGAAAAGACTGGCTTGGCAGAGTTACTGGAGTTAGGATCAATTGAGATCACATCCTGCCTTTGACTGAAGTAGCTTTATGACTTGGGGCAAGTCCTTTCACCTCCCTGATACTTAGTTTCCTCTTCTAAAAAGTGAAGATAAAACCTGTAGTATCTGCTTCTGGGGGTAGTTGCGAAATTCAAATAAGATTATGTGTACACAAAATAGCAAATGTAAAGTGCTTTGTAAGCTTTAAAGTGACATTTCATAAAGTGTCTGGGCAGCTAGGTGGCTCAGTGAATAGAGCACTGGCCCTGGAGTCAGGAGGACCTGGGTTCAAGTCCGGCCTCAGACACTTAACACAAAAAAAAACTAGCTGTGTGACCTTGGGCAAGTCTCTTAACCCCAATTACCCTCCAAAAAGCAAAAAAAAAAAAAGGCACTAAAGATTTTTGATCAGTGGAGCAGTGGAGTGACATAGATCTGTGCTTTAAGAAAATTATTGTGTCAACTGTGTGAACTAGAGACTGATTAGTGTCTATTGAAATAGTCTAGTTGATGAGGTCATGAATTGGGTGTTGTAGTCATGGGAGAAATTCAAGTCGAATCAATTGGATTTGGCAACTGATTGTATGTAGGTGGGAAGGAGGGAGGGAGAAGGAAGAGTCTAGGATAACTTTGACATGTGAACATAGGTATCTGGGAGAATTGTGGTTTCTTCTGCAGAATTAGGGAAGATTAGAGAGGGGCAGGTAGGTGGTTCAGTGCTGGGCCTGGAGTCAAGGAAGACTCATCTTCCTGAATTCAAATCTGACCTCAGACACTTAGCAGCTGTGTGACCCTGGGCAAGTCATTTAACTGTTTGCCTCAGTTTCCTTATCTATCAAATGAGTTGGAGAAAGAAATGGCAAACCAGTCCAGTATCTTTGCCAAGAAAACCTCAAATAGGGTCACCAAAAGTCAGACATGACTGAAGGTGACTGAACAACAAAGAGAAGGGTAGTTTGGTAGTTGGAAAGGAGAAAATAAATTCATTTTTGGACTAATGATTTTGAAGTGCTAATGGGATGTGTACGTAGAAAGATATCTGGCAGGCAGTTGAAAATGCAAAACTGAATATATAGATTTGAGTCACTAGAAGTCCTACTGTGAAACCTCTCTGTGTTATGAAGGTGACTGTAGGTTCTCAAAACTTATGCCTGCATTCTGAAAAGACTTTGAGTTCAGTCCTGTCATGGAAAATGTTTTTTGATGACCAGCTTGAATAGTGTAGCCACTCACTGATGAATATGTTGACTGTTGCAATGGATGAAACTAAGAAAAATACAAAATGGTCTTTGAGACTGGGAAGTCTCCTTCTGCTTCTGCAGTGACAGGGTAGTTTTAGAGACAGTCTGATGAAGATTAAGTTAACTGTTGATACTTGAAAAGTGAGATCATTGAATCGTATTTTTTACTGTGAATGAAACCAGAAGAAAATTGGTTAAATTGTGCATACCAAGACAACAAGAAACATCATTTCATGGGACATTTGATTTTCTGTTATCTCACTGCAAGAGGACCACTGGGAACATGTGTAATTATGCAACATCAGTTGCAGAGGAGGGAGAGAAAAAGTCTATGAAGAACTCCATTAAGGCCTCCAAATTAAAACAACATATAATTTGATACTTGCTGATGTCAGTGTAAAAAGTGGGCATAAACAAGAATGGCCAAAAAAAAAGTTGGAAAATATGGTTTAGGGTTAAGAAATGAAAAAAAACAAAGCCAGAATTACATTATTTCAAAGTTGGAATGTTTCTCAGTCATTCTCTAGGCCAACACATACCTGAAAAGGAATTTCTACTTATAATGTACTGGCCAAATGGTCTTCTAGTCTCTGCCTGAAGATTATCTCCAATGAGGGGAAGTCTGCTTACAAACATGTTCAGACTTACCTGTCCTTAGAAAACCTCACCTTGACTCTGCCTTCCCCTTAAGCTATTATTCTATATCTCTTCTATCTTTTACTGCTAAGTTCTTAGAAAGAATCATCTACACTAGGGCTTCCTAAACTTTTCTACTCTCAACCCCTTCAGTGCTTCTTAAACTGTGGGTCACAACCAATCAATCATGATTTAGAGCATTTTTTCGTGACTATTGATAGCTTTGATTTCTTCTCTAAGACTTATTTATTTGACACCCCCCCCCCCAATTTTTTTTAGATAGAAATGCCAGAACACAAATATAGAATAGAGAAAAGAAACAAAAACATATCACAAATTTTAATATTGGAACTTAAATACCAAGGTAGAAAGAAAAAAAAAAAAGCATGTCATGTGCACAGCAAAACATAAGAGAGGATTCAAAATATGTAACAAATTTTCATTTCAAGAAAGCCTATATGATAAATAATACTTGTGTTGGGAATTATTCATGTTTTCTTTGCTTCCTTGTAAGTTTTCTTTTGTTCTCTGCTGTGTACTTTTTTACTTTGTTAAATATATAAGACTGTAATTTAAATGTAGCTCACCACAACCCGGTTTCCATCTACTTTTCCAGAGTTATTTCATCTTACCCTTCATGTTGTCTGCATTCCATTCAAACTGACCTACTAGTTTTTGCTAGAACTCAATATGTCATTCTCTTTCCCATAGGTTTTCTTCCCTCGCATAAAGAATATACTCCTTGGAATCCTTCTCTTTCTTCAAGGCTTAGCTCAGGAACCACCTTCTCTTTGAAGCCTTTCATGATCTCTCCCCCCATAAGCCAACAACCCTACACCCCCCTCCCCCAAATCTATTTTCTGAGGAGTACCAGTAAATTAATCATGGAATGTTAATACCACTAGTAGGCTGGCCACTTGGTGATGAGCTTTTTTTGGCTGTTGCCATCCATGAAATAGGGAAAAATGAAAAAAGGGCCTTTAGTCCTATGTGGTTCTGTTCTGTTTTTGTAGTGACAGTGGCAGTGGTTCAGAAAGGGGACAGAGAAGGTTAAGAATCACTGCTTTTATTCATTTATTTATTTACTTACTTTTTGGAGGACAATTGAGGTTAAGTGACTTGCCCAAGGTTACATGGCTAGTTTTTTTGGTGTGTGTTAAGTGTCTGAGGTCAGATTTGAACTCAAGGTCCTCCTGACTCCAGGGCCGTTGCTCTATTCACTGCACCACCTAGCGGCCCCTGAATCACTGCTTTTAAAGCATCAACAAACTTTAGAATACCAACAGTCAAATAAAATGTAAGATCCTTGTTCAGTGACCCATGAGTGGACATAATGCTGGAGAAGCTGAATCATATTAAGCTTGACATTCTTGCTGCAAATGAAATCAGAAGAAAGAAGTTACAGTACAAGGGAAGGATGGCTCATGGGTGCTCCTACAGACAATGGAAACAGTAATCACGTGCTCCAAAGCCATAACAAGTATGAATTTGTGGGACACTTGGTTGTTGTTGTTCAGTCATGTCTGACTCTACATGACCCCATTCTTTTTTTTTTTTAATGCTTTATTAACTTCTGATTTACATCGTTCATTTCCACCAGATTTTGAGTTACAAATTTTCTCCCCATTTTTCCCCCACCCATCCCCCCAAAACAGCAGTCACACAGGATATCCCCACCTCCGATCTGCTCTCTCCCATATTTTCTCCCATACCTGTTTCAACTTTTCCAGTGGATCTCTATGCCTCAGTGCCTATATATCTTTTTTTTTCTTAATAACATGTAAGATGGTATTAATAATAGTATATATATACACACATATATTTATATATATATACATATATTTGAATATTTGATTTTAAAACTTTCAATTCCAGATTCATTCCCTTCCCCCCCTGCCACTCACCCCCACTGGGGAGACAAGCAGTTAAGTATAGGTTGTACATGTGCGGCTAATGCAAACAATAACATAGTAGATGTATTGTAAAAGACTGACTATATTTCCCTCCCTCCTATCCCACCTCCCACTTGTTCTATTCTCTACTTTGATCCTGTCCCTTTTCAAAAGTGGGTGCTTCCAACTTCCCTCCCCCGCAGCCTGCCCTCTCTTCCATCATCCCCCCTCACATCCCCTTCCCCCCCTATTCTCCTGAAGGGTGAGATCCCCTATTTAGTGTGTATTTCCCTCCCTCCTCAAGCCAGATTCAATAGGAATAAGGTTGACCCATTCCCTTTTGCCTTCCTATTCTTCCCCTCCATTGAAACCATTATCCCTTGCCTCTTCTGTATGAGATAGTTGCCCCACTCTGTCTCTCCCCATCTCCTCTCATTATATTCCTCTCACCTCTTAATTTCACCTTTTAAGTATCATCCCTTCCTGTTAAATTGGTCCCGTGCCCTCTATCTATGTATACCTGTAAACATATATACACACATTCACATATGTATTCATAAGCCCGCATATCCTCATATAAAGACATATATATATATACATATATATATATATATATATATATATTTCTAATCCCTTCAACTACTGAGAAAAGTTTCATAAGTTACAATTATTGTTTTTCCATGTAGGAATGTTAATAGTTCAACTTTGGCCAGGTGGCTCAGCAAGCAAGAGCACCGGCCCCAGTGCCGGGATGACCCGGATCAAATCCAGGCCCAGACACTCAGCACCACACCCAGAAACAACAACTGGCCGTGCAACCCCCAGCAAGCCACTCAACCCCAATTGCTTAAAAAAAAAAAATAGTTCAACTTTGATAAGTTCCTTATGACTTCTTTTCCCTGTTTACCTTCTCATGCTTCTCTTGCTTCTTGTATCTGAATGTCAAATTTTCTATTCAACTCTGGTTTTTTCAGCAAGAATGCTTGAAAGTCCTGTATTCCACTGAATGACCATATTTTCCCCTGAAACATGATACTCAGTTTGGCTGGGTAGGTGACTCTTGGTTTTAATCCCAGCTCCCTTGACCTCCGGAATATCACATTCCAGGCCCTTTGATCCCTCAGTGTAGAAGCTGCCAGATCCTGGGTTATCCTGATTGTGTTTCCACAATATTCAAATTGTTTCTTCCTGGCTGCTTGTAATATTCTCTCCTTAATCTGGGAATTCTGGAACCTGGCTATAATATTCCTAGGAGTTTTCTTTTTGGGATCTTTTTCAGGAGGTGATCGGTGGATTCTTTCAACCTCTATTTTGCCCTCTGGTTCTAAAACATCAGGGCAGTTTTCTTTGAGAACTTCCTGGAGGATGCTTTTCAGGCTCTTACTTTGGTCATGGCTCTCAGGCAGTCCAATAATTTTTAAATTATCTCTCCTGGATCTGTTTTCCAGGTCAGTGGTTTTTCCCATGAGATATTTCACATTGCCTTCCATTCTTTCATTTGTTTGGATCTGTTTAACAGCATCTTGATTTCTCATAAAGTCATTAGCTTCCATTTGCTCCAATCTAATTCTGAAGCAATGATTCTCCTCAGTGAGCTTTTGAGATTCTTTTTCCATCTGGCAAATTTGACTTTTTAAGGCATTCTTCTCCTCATTGCCTTTTTGAGCCTCCTTTGCCATTTGAGTCAGTCTGTTTTTTAAGGTATTATTTTCTTCAGTCAGGCTGTTGACTCTCATTTCATAATTTTCTTGCATTGTTCTCATTTCTCTTCCCAATTTTTCCTCCACTGGTCTTATCTGCTTCTTAAGGTCCTCTATGGCCTGTAACCAGCTCGTATTTTCCTTTGAAGCTTTTGGTGCAGGAGTTCTGACTTCACTGATTTCCTCCTGTTCCATGCCTTGCTCCTTCTTATCCCCAAAATAGGAGTGTAATGTTGGAATCTTCTGTCTGCCTTGTTTCCTTTGCCTGCTCATTTTGCCACTCAATGATTTGACTTTTGGGCTTTTTGCCACAGTAGGACTCTGCCACCAGACAGGGGAGTTTTCGTCCCAAACGCTGGGGTTTTCTCAGCTGCCGGAGGTATTAGATGGGTGCCCTCTCTGAGGTCTCCACACACTCTGGCAAGCTGGACACACACCCCAGGACCTCCACCCTAGACTGCAATCCAGATCCAAGCAGGCTAAAGCAAGAGCGATTACCCCTCAGACTGGTGCTTGGTCCCCCTACACTCTGCAGGCCAGGAGCTGAAGCCTCCACGTGGAGCTGGCAGGCTGTGCCCGGGTCTCAGCCGTTTCTCGCCCCGGGGGTAAAAGCCACTCACTCCCACTTACTGGGTCCCAAAGTCCAGAATGCACTGGCCTCTCACTTTGTCCTTCGCATCTATGTATTGATAAATCTGGAAACGGCCACAGCTGCTGCTGATCTGGAGTCCCTCTGGCTGGCGGCTGGTCAGGCCAGCCCTGGGGCTAAAGCCTCGGAGTGGTGTTGGGCTCGGCTCCCAGAGCATTGCGCTGGCCGATTCCTGCCGGCCTGCCAGGCTGTTCTCAGCGGGAGGTTAGCTTCTCTGTGTCATTTTGTGGGTTCTGCAGCTCCAAAGTTTGTTTAGAGTCCCCTTTTTACATGGATTGGGGAGGGTGGAGGCCGGAGCCGCGGGAGAGTCGTGCTTCTACTCCGCCATCTTGGCTCCGCCCATGACCCCATTCTTGACAAAGACAGTGGAGTGGTTTTCCATTTCCTTCTCCATTTTGTCCCTATTTTACAGATGAGGAACTGAGACAAATAAGGGTTAAATGATTTGCCCAGGGTCACACAGCTAGTAAGTATCTGAGGCCGAATTTTAACTCAGATCTTCCTAATTCTAGGCCTGGTGCTCTATCCATTGAACCATCTAGAGGCCCACATTGGTTGTGACATATTATAATACATATTAATCATAAGTATTTGCAGAAAGACCACCATGAAAAAAAATTGCAGTTTATGTACCAACATTAGTTCCTGAAGATGAACAGGTAGATAAATTCTGTACTCTCCAGATCAAATCAATGTATACTTTGGTATTTGGTGACTTCAGTACAAAGGTGGAAAAAGATGAGGATGGGGAGAAATACATGAGAAAGTATAGTTCAGGAGGAAGAAATGAGGGAGGCCAAAGACTTGTATATTATACAGAAGTCATAGGCTTCTATGTCATTAAGACTTGCTTTAAAAAAAAAAAGGTAGGTCTTTGACGTGGTAAGCATCAAACAGTATCACAAAGAATGAGATGTTCCTTTTAACAGATGTCAAAAGACTTACTATGGACATAGACATTACTCCTGAGTCAGATGTCTGTACATCTGTACAGATGTCAGACTATGCTCCCCTCAATCCTTCTACCATGTTATATATTCTTTTTAAACACTCCATTTATTTGAAATAGAAGTTCCTTCCTTTTCGTCCTCATGTCTTCATTCATTTTCCTTGTTTACCTAGACCTTATGTTCATCTTAATTCCCTCTTCCCTTAAAGACAGTGGGATTCTACAGAAATCCTTATTTCTTATTCTATTTGAATGTGAGCATTTTATCATTGTTTAGTCAATTCAGATTACACAGATATGTTTAACTTTCTAGGCATTTCAAAATTTCTACTCAACTCTGGTCTTTTCTAGGAAAGGTTCATTTCCTCTGTAGTTTTTCATGGTATGTTATCCCTGATTGTAAGCTTTTACCTTTTAGAATATTATATTACCAGCATAATCTTGTGTGATCCTAAATGTTGTTTCATGATATTTTAATTCTTTCTGGCTGCTTAAAGTATATTTTCTTTGATTTGGAAGATCTTGATTTTGGCTAAGATCTTAGTTCCTGGGAGTTTTCATTTTGGGGTTTCTTTCAGGGGGTAACTGGTGGATTCTTTCTATTTTTACATTTCTCTATGGTTCTAAATTTGGGTAGTTTTGTCATTTTTAAAACTAGGCTCTCCAGGTTTTTTGTTTGGTAATAGTTTTCAGGTATTCTAATGATTCCAAAATTATCTCTTTGATTTTATAGGTCAAGTGTTATATTCATAGTAAATAGTTTATATTTTTCAATTTTTTTTTCAGTCTTTTGACTTTTCTAATATTTCTTGTCTCGGAGTCATTGAGTTCAGTTTGGTCCACTCTATTTTTCATGAAATCCTAATTTTGGTTAAATTTCCCACCAACTATAGAAGGCTATTTATCCTCCTTCCATTTTTCCCCTTCTAGGATTCTAATTTTGTTGTATTTTGTTTTTTTATCTCTTGCTTCATTTCATGAAGTCATTTTTATAGTCCCTGTGACCAAGCCATTTTTTCCTCTGAGACTCTGCCTGTACTTGTTATGGAGTTATTCTTTTCTTCTGGGTTTATCATTTACCTCTTGGGCTTCATTATCTTTGGTATTTTCTTCTGTTTGTTCATATTTTGGCTTGTCTTCCAGTACTTGCAAACTTCAGGCCTATTTATTGGGGTTTACATGGACTTCCCTGGTACATTGCCTCTCTAAGCTTCTGTTGGTCTCTGGCTGTCTTTTTACCTTGCTTTTGTTTGTTTTTATTTATTATCATTTCATCTGAGATCTTATTCATGTATTTGTTGGGGGTGGGTGGGAAAGGGGAGGATCTGGGCTCCTCCACAACCTTTCATGTTGCCCTTCTTTACTGAAAATCTGAAATGAATTACATTGTGCTCCATCTCCACAGGGTGGGTATATATGAGTGACAGGAGGCAGGGGGTCCTGGTTACTCAATTGCTTCTCTGTGGGAAGGGTAGCTGATGCAGTAGCAGCAACTCTCTACCAGGTACTCCAGGCTCAGACATCTCTATTTTTCTCAAAGATGCCATGATCCTTTCAGGTACCCAGGTTTGCAACCTTGGTGTCATCCTAAACTCTGCTCTCACTCCAGATATCCAGTTAGCTGCCAGACCTTGTCATTTCTATTTCCACAGTAGCTCTTGCATCTGTCCCCTTCTCTACTCATACAGCAACCACCTTAGTTTAAGTGGTTTCATGCTTGAAATGCATTCCTTCTTACTCTACTCTTGGCTTTTCTGGTTTCCGATTTTCAACAGGAAGCCACTGCATTAATCAGTAAACTGTTCTCTCATTTCAGGATTAAATATAAAGTCTTATACATGGAATTTAAATCCATTCTAGATCAGCCCTAAGCTAGGTCAGTCCAATAATTCAAGCTCAAGGTTTAAAATGCAATATGCACAACTGAATCTTAAAAACCAATTTTACTAATAGAAAAGATGAAGATGACAAAGCTTCTAAAGAGTATGTAAAATGCTGCTTCCTTTCTCCTGCAGAATCAGCACAGTAGACTTCTAGGAGAGCAGCATCTAAGGCTAACCTTCTGATGCTATTACCCCCTCTTAATATAAGTCTATAATAAAATGTCATGATATAATCTAATGTAATTATTGAAATAAATTTCTTATATATAAAGTGCAGAAAAACCTTCATCTTCTTAAAGGCTGTCCTCAGTGACCTGCCACTAAAACCCCTCCAGTATAGAAAGCTAGGCAGGACTGTGCTTAGAAAAACCAGGAGAATGAAAGGGTCTAGGGTGAAAGGGAAAGTAAGAAGGGAGCAGACAATCCTTATGGTTCTTTTATGATAGACATATGTTGAGCTTACACTCCACTAACATTATCTTAGGGAAATCAGGATCACTTCCATACACAGATGAAGTTTGGATAGGGTTCTCATGAAAGGACATAGTATGGCTAACCTCACATGCAGGCCTTTTGGATGAACATAGGGGAGGAGAGACTTGATTTTAAAAATCTGTTTTATTTTCTTATTGGTTTATAGGCAGGTTCTCTTGGGTTATGCTCTCTGGTGGGCCAAAGGGCCAGATGCATTGCTTAGGTAATGTTGGGAAGGAGTAGAAGTAGAAAGAGACTTGAGAGTTGGAGGCTAGAACATGAGTAACCACCTAGAGCCTGTCCATTTGTCAACAGCTTTATGAACCAGGAAGACAAAAAACAGGTTCCTCTTCTCTTTCATTTGCTGCTACTACCCCTTTGGCTTAGCTTGATGTCTCTCCTGGGGCCTTCTCTTCTGATACTTTTTTTTTCTTCCTGTTATGCTTCTCCTGAGCTCTCTTAGCCCTTCTTGCTTTTTCTTTTCTTTTTCAATTAACAAGCGTTTACAAGTTTCTTTTCCTTCAACCTCCCCTCACTGGGATAAACAAAACAAAACCAGGGGCGGCTAGGTGGTATAGTGAATAGAACACGGGCCCTGGAATTAGGAGGACCTGAGTTAAAATCCGGCCTCAGACACTTAACACAAAAACTAGCTGTGTGACCTTGGGCAAGTCACTTAGCCCCAATTGCCCTCCAAAAAAAAACAAAAAAAAAACCCAAAACCCTCTTAAGCAAAGACAAAACAAATTCAGCCCATCGTTGGGTTCTTCTTATTAAAGCCTCTTTTTAGCCGTTAAATGAGCATTTCTTAAATCTGTAGGTCCATGAACTTGTCTTAAAAAATAATTCAATAGCTATTTGAATGTAATTAGTTTTGTTTGATATTTTATTTTATATACCTAAAAACCTGTTGAGAAAGGGTCCATAGGCTTGTTACTCATCTCTACCTCCTGGCTTCCTAAAATTCCCAGCTGAAATCCCACTGTCTAGAAGAAACCTTTTCCATGCCCTCTTAATATTAGTGCCTTCCCAGTTATTTATTTCCAATTTATACTGTGTATCTCTTGTTTGTACTTAGTTATTTTACATGTTGTCTTCTTTAGAGCGTGAACTCCTTGAGAGTAGGAAACTGTCTTTTTTCCTTTCTTTTTATCCCCAGTTTTCAGCACAGTATCTGACACATAGTAGGCTAAAAACCCTCTCCTGGACATTGCTGCTCACTCAGTCCTTCCTTTATTTTAATTTTTGTTAAAGATGTTCCAGATTAAAAAGTGGTATCTTTTTCTTCCTAAAGTACATTTCCCATTAAATAGTTTTAAATTAAATAAATAAACCAACGAATAGACTGATTGTGACTAATAATACATGGGGCAGCTAGGGTGCCACATGGATAGAGCTTGAGTAAGGATGACCTGAGTTCAGATACTTAATACTGTGAGACCCAGGGCAAGTCTTTTAACCTCTGTTTCAGCTTCCTCAACTGTAAAATGGAGATAACAGCACCTACTTTTCAGGACTGTTGTGAGAATCAATTGAGATAATATTTGCAAAATGTTTTGAAAACCTTAAAAACCTAAAAATATGAATGCTTGCTTGCTGTTGGAATCAAGCACATGGGGAACATCTCATTTCCAGAAATAACCAGTAGGTGGTGCTAAGAACATATTTTTTTTTCTTTTTGTTCCCATGGTCTTGGGCATCCATCCTACTGGTTTCTGTTACCATTGAAAGGATAAAACTCAGCTACTTCCGCCCCACTTGTTGGCTTTTTATTTGATGGAATTCCATAAGGATGCTTCTGACCTGGGATGCTAAAATTTACAACTATTCTTCAATTCAGTTTCCATTTAACAAACATTTATTTGAATGTATAAGGTGTACTGCAAGGTGAATGCATGGCAGATCCCACTCTCAAGCATCATATAGTCTAATGGGGAAGAGAGATGTACATAATAACAGGAGAGAAGACATGACAAGAACAAGGCTTGTTTGGCTAGAATGTAGAGTAGATAAAAGTGAGTAGTTTGAGAGAAAGCAGCAACGAGGAGCCACTTGGTTAGAGAAATAGGATTAGAGCAGTATATTTATCAGACTACTTTAATAGTCGCACATCTCATGTGAGAATTGTGTCAGCTCTTTCAGTTCATTTAGAAACTGTCTAAACTTTTTCCTTAGCATTTCATTTTACTCTCCATTTGGGGTTCCCAATACACCCTCTTCAGCAAGGGGTTCAGCAATTTCCCTTTCACATCTGATCATTTAGAAACAGCTCTTGATTGTTCCTTGGACAAAATCTCTTGGGGTAGTGGTGTTGCCTACTGTGATACTGCTGGGACAAAGGTTTAATGATATTTTGGGTATAATTCCAAATTGCTTTCCAGAATGGCTGGACCAACTCAAAGCTCCATCAGCAGTATATTGGTATGCCTACATTTTTGCAGTCCTTTCAGTTATTTGCAGTCGTTACTCTCCTTTTTTTGTTGTTTTTGCTAATCTGGTGGATATAAAGACAAAGTTGCTTTAATTTGCATTTCTCTATCAGAGATTTGCAGCATTTTTTCATATGCTTTTTGATAGCTTAGGTTTCTTTGGAAATTGCCTGTTCACATCCTTTAATCATATATCTAGTGGGGAATGTTCTTATAGATTTGAATCAGGTCCCTGTATGCAGGATGTTCCAAAATTTTAAGTTTTAATAGCTTAAAATTGCTCTAAGACTTTTGGGATACACCATGTTTTGTGTGAGACCTTTATCAGAGAAACTTGCTTCAAAATTTTTTTTCTCCCGTTACATTTTCCTTTTAACAGTTTTGGTTTTGTTTGTGAAAAAAAAGTTTTAATTTTATATGAGAAAAATATCCACTTTTATCTTCTGTGATTCTTTCCATCCCTCTGATCATAAACTTTTCCTGTATCCTTAAATCTCAAGGGTCACAGTTGTTTACTTGCTTATTTGTTCATATCATATATGTCATGTATGCATTTGGGCCTTATCTTAATATATGAGATGTTGGTCTAACCTAATTTGTGCCAGATTACATGCCACTTTTTGTCAAATTAATTCTTCCTTATGTATCTGAGGTCTTTGGTCTTATCAAACACAATGCTACTATGGGTTTGCTTCTATGTGTGGTATCCCTAAAATTTTCACTGATTGATCTGTTTAACCAGCACCAAATCATTTTGATAATTATTGCTTTGTAGAATAGTTTGAAGGCTTCTGACTTTTTTTTTTCATTTTTCCCTTAAGATTTTTGTTTATGCCTCCAAATGTCACCTTCTTCCACCTTACTGTCTTAAATTAGCTTTAGTCTTCTACCTCTGGCAGATCTTCAGCCTCCAACTTCTAGAGTACCAAATCCTAGTACCTGTTCCCTCCTTAAGCTTTTCATCCTGCTGCCATTACTCCTGTGGCACACCCAGCTGACAGTAGAATGATACTTGGAACTGAAGTAAGGGTCAACCGCCACCACCAAGCTTAGAAAAGGGCTTAAGAGGCCTGCAGGGTAGATGGTAATATTTAAGTGGAGTGTATTTTTGTGTATTTAAGTGTATAATTGTCTATTTAAGATTAGATGGGACCCTCCCTATCAGTGGCGGGGCAGAGGGGGGTGGGGTGGTGAGGAACGAACAGGAGAGCAGCAGAATCCGATGTGACTTGTGGCTTGCTGGTGGTCACCAAATGTTACCAGCTCTTATTCCCATCTTTCCATAGGAGCTGGTAAACAAGCTGCTGTTTTTACACTTTAAGGATGACAAATGCAAAGGTAAATTTCTTTCCTTTCTTAAAGTTTTTTCTTTCTTTTTTTTGTATTTTTACTTTTCAATATTCATTTTCACAAGATTTTGAGTTACAAATTTTCTCCCCATCTCTCCCCTACCCCCCACCCCAAGATGGTAAGCATACCGATTACCCCTTCCCCCAGTCTGCCCTCTCTTCTATCCCCCCCATTCTGCCCCTTACCCCTTCCTTTCTTGTCGGGCAAGATATATTTCTATACCCCATTCCCTATATATCTTATTTCCCAGTTGCATGTAAAAACAATTTTTTAACATTTGTTTTTAAAACTTTGAGTCCTATTTTATCTCCCCTCTTCCCTCCTCACCCACCCCCATTGAGAAGACAAGCAATTCAATATAGATTATACAAGTGTACTTATACCAAACATTTCCATAGTAGTCATATTGTGAAAGACTAACTATATTTCCCTCCATCTTATCCAGCCCCCCATTTATTCTATTTTCTCCTTTGACCCTGAAGTTTTTTTTTTTTTAAATCAAAGCTTTTTTCCCCCTTTAAATCACTGGAGACCCCCTCTTCATCTCCCACAACAGAACCCTCCCTTGTAAGGCAGTAGCACATATAGGTTAAAACAACCTAACATAAGCCATGTCTGACACTCTCAGACTTCATTTTTATACCTAAAGATGCCTAGAGACCAGACTTCTTTTTTTCTTTTTTGGGGGGAAGGTAGGGCAATTGGTGTTAAGTGACTTGCCCAAGGTCACACAGATAGTTTTTGTGTTAAGTGTCTGAGGCCAGATTTGAACTCAGGTCCTACTGACTCCAGGGCTGGTGCTCTATTCACTGTGCCACCTAGCTTGCCCCCAGACTTGATTTTTATACCTAGAGAGGAGAAAGGCAGGTTTCAGTGTCTGAACTCTCAAGTTAACATCAGGTGTCTTTTAGTGATTTTTCTTTTGTGGCATTTTGGTCACTGTGGAGGCTTTTCTTTTGGTTTTGCTTACAGAGTTTGGTCTGCATCAGTTCATAAAAGTCAAAGGTGATTTTCTCTAAGTGACTTGCCCAAGGTCATATGGCCAGTTTTGTGTTGTGTCTGAGGCGCATTTGAACTCATGTCCTCCTGACTCAAAGGTGATTTTCCACTCAGAAGTCAGGTTTTAGCATCAGGATCTTGTGAAGTCAGTCAGTGACACTTATTGAGTATCCAGCTTTGTAGATTGAGTATCCAGCCTTGTAGATTGAGAAGTTTAAAAAGTAAGCATGGCGCCTGATCCTTCCCCCAAGTGGTGTTGAGCAGACATAAAGACACATGGCCTACATGCTCAACTCCAGCAAGATATAGAGAGATAAAAAGGGTTACATATTTGATGAAAAAGAGATGGCAGTGCTCATTGCACTGATTACCCAGGCACGAGGGCAGACAAGGCTCAAAGCTGCTGCTAGTCCATGGAAGAGACAAAGGCAGACAGACACTAAATCAGTCCAGAGGGAATGGGAGCATGCAAGTAATTCTGTTTTGTCTCCTTTCCAGTCAGTGCAGATGCTCTGCTGCTCATGGTCGAAATGCTGAAGATCTTTGTCGGAGGTGATTTGATACTTATTTCTCTCTCTCTTTTTTTTTTTTGCTTTTTGGACGGCAGTTGGGGTTGTGACTTGCCCAAGGTCACATGGCTAGTTTTTATGTTAAGTGTCTGAGGCCAGATTTGAACTCAGGTACTCCTGACTCCAGGGCCAGTACTATTCACTGCACCCACCACCTAGCTGCCCCCATTTCTCTCCTTTTCAAAAATTCCCACTGATAGCTTCACATAGGGACTAAGACTCAATCCTAAAATCTCGGATTTATTTGTACTAGAGCCTCACTGTATTTCTCCCAGTTCCTTGGAGGCATCCAATCTTTCTCTCCCTCCCATGGAATATACCTTCCAGCATTTTAATTGACTTTTAAAAGCCTGAGGCCCAAAAGCTGGGTTAATGACAGTTTAAGTCAATCCAATGAGCATTTGTTGAGTATCTAATAAATGCAGGACATGCCTATTTCCTGGGAATACAAAGACAAAATTTAAAAAAGTCTCTTCCCTGCCCTCACTTCGCTTATGCTGTACTCAAGAGTAAGCACCTGGCAGAGTTTAGGACAACTCAGAAGAAGGAAAACTGGGGAGTGGATCAGCCCATAGCTCAAAGCAGCAAAGTAATCCTGGGCAAAATGAGCAGGGCACTCAGTCATCTCTCATGGTGGGGTTTTTGTAAACCACATCTGAAGCCAGGATCCTATACTTGACCCTTCCCAAATTTCACTTTTACTTTTCTCCTGTGTTCATGGAACAGAAGCTGCAGCCCGAGCAATAAGACAGGCCCAGGCTGAAGACCAGGATAAAGTTGACATTGAACAGTTTGAGAAGGTGCTGCCCCAGCTGGTATGGAGCCTTCGGCCTCATTTCTCGGGGGTGGGTTTACACTGAATCATAGCATTGAGAGATTATCTAAAATTTTTTGTTTTGTAGGTGTGCACACTAACCTTGGCTGACAGAGTGGGGTCTTATAATAACCCTAGCTAGGAAGGGCAGAGTCAGTGTCGAAAATTGGTTTAGTAGTTTGTATGCTAATGACTTGAAGATACTGAGTTTCCTCTTCTCTCCATCTAGCTTCTTGATTTTTAGAAGCAGCAGCCATGGAGAAGATGAAGGTTATTAGATCAAGCAGAGCTACCTGAACCTTTTCAAGTTATCTACCTGCCTCTAACTGTTCCTGGACAGGGAATCAACCTCATACCACCATTTTGGGTAGTGTCTTATTTCAGTAAGTCAGATCATGTTTACTTCCTGACATGACTGAACCAAACCAAAAAGAAGGTCTATAGCTGCTATCTGTCCGAGAATTTCTACCACAGCCACTAAGCATCAGGATGATGGTCCCTTTCTTTCCCCTCTGTCTGGGTTAGAGAATAAAGAAGCCTGTGTGGTGTCTTCCTGGAAATAGCACAAGGTGGGAGGTGAGGGAGGAGGAAAGGGACAGTGGATGAGGCACTGGGATCAAGCTAAGAACTGAGAGGGGGCAAGCCAGGTCACGCTGGAACAAAGTAAGGTGCTCTGGTTCCAGCACCCTTGGATTTCCTGCCCCAGGGGCTACTCAGTTAAAGATCAAGGTGCTGGTGCTGCCTTCCATTCTTAGCTCCCTGGAAAACAAAGGCTGTGTATGTACATGCCTTATCTCCTGTGCCACCAGCCTTTGGCCTCAGCAGAGTCCCCCCAGCTGTGGCCCCAAGAGGAGCTCCCTCCATTGAGCCTTGAGCTCAGTGAGGTACCTGATCTTCAGTTTATACACAGAGTCTGGTGCTTGCCTTCTCCCAACATTCTTGCTGCCTTCTGACATCAAAGCTAGTTTGTAACCTTTTAACCATTTGATATTCCCCTCAGAAGCTGCTTTCCTGAGCTATAAATTTGTTCTCACAAAGCAACATCAATAAATCAAAACTGTCTCCCTCCCTGGCTCAGCCTTCTCACTGCCATTAATCACCCAAAGTCAAGTTGCTTCAAAGCCTCATTCAGTTCCCCATCCCCCCTCCCCCCCCCCCCTGCTTTTTTCTCCATCTTTTTAGGACGAAAGCAAAACTCTTAAAAAGGACAGAATAACAAACAGCATGTGTGTGAATGCCCCAGCCCTCACAAGCCAGCTCCCCATCGGCAGCTGAGAGAAGCTGTGAAATAGGAAACCTTACACATGTGGGCACGGGCCGCAGCCCAGAGCCTGGCTTGCCTGGAAAACGTTACTCTCACTGTAGCCGCTGCTCCAGAAGCTGCCGCCCTCGGGCAGGATAAAGTAGTGTTTGTGTGGGCTGGCCCAGGCCCTTGGGAATTGCCTGTAGGCTCAGTGGCCCCCAGTGTGTGTGTGGGGGGGAGGGGGGTGGCGTCTTGGTGCCACACAGGACCAAGGGCAGAGGGGATGGACACCCAGGTCCACTTGTCCCATTAGTTTCCTCTGACATGCACTAGGCCACACAGGCACAGGAGGAACGAAGAGATTCATAACATGAGGCCTCATCTGAGGTGAGAAATAGCATCCCAAGGACATACACACAAGCAGAACTGCATAGACCTCCACTCTGGTACAAAAACTCTTCAATAATCAGATTTAAGGAGGAGGCTCTGACTGACTAAAAGGTTCCCTTACTAACTCTGGTGTCATTACCCTCTAGTGCCTACTAACAATGGACGACTTACCTTTCTTTGCCTTTTCTTCCTGGAAGAGCCACCTTATTCTGTTACTGCCAGAATGAAGACCAGGGTTGAGAGCAGTGACCCCAACAGAGTCCTAACTAACAGCCCCTTACCTGATCTGCTGATCTTCAGTCTGGGTGGTTTTATACCCACTCTTCCTTCTGTGCCATAAAGAAACTCCAGCAGGCATCAAGTGTGAAGGTGACTAGCTGAGGGGATGCTCCACTTTCAGTATCCATGCCATAGAACCAAGTCCAAGAAAGGCCTTTATTTACTCAGAGACTTAGGCTAAAGGAAGCAGCAAAGGATAGTTGCCTCTCAAGTTCACATTTGTTTAGCATTTTCAAGTTTACAAAGCATTTTCCACACAAAGCAGCATTCTGAGGTGGGCAGTGCAAATATTAATATTATTTTACAGATGAAGAAAATGAGTCCCAGAAACAGTGGTGGAGCTGAACCCAGGTCTTCTGAATCCAGCCTGGGGCTCTTTGCAACCTGGCTGTTTGGCTATCATTTCCCCAACTCCCTCAATGGGAAAGAATGATGGGAGTCCTAATGGATGAGGACACATTTTAGGAGCCTTCCCACGGTTCCCAACTTTGGTCTAACCTGCCCCAAACATTGCTGAAGAGAGCTGTGTGCAGCAGCATAGTTAGCCATACAACACAGAAGCCAGGAGGCTACACACAAGCCCAGAGCAACTTCCAGAGACTGCAGCATTGCTCAGACAGCCAACTGCCTGGAATCAGGTGTCTGAGGGAGCAGAGCTGCACTCCCACCCAGCTGGAACCAGTCAGGATTTTAAACAAACAGAACAAACCTTTGACTCCAGTTTTGTTGGGCTGAGTTTTTGGTAGGCAGTGAGCTTTTGTTTTCTAAATGGCTTTTTTCAATTCCTTTTACTTTATACCATTGTTTTTCCAGAGTGGGCGCTGTTGCTGATGATGCGCTGAGTTCGGTATTGACTGTCCAGAGGTGGTAGGAGACACAGGGCCTGGCTTTGAACACTATTCAAAAAGAATCTGACTCCAGTGGGAGCCTTTCACTCCTTGTATCATACTTTCTCAACCCCTTGACCCAGTACACCCCATCTCTCCACCTTTCTCTTATTCCTTTCCTTCTCTCACTAAGGTTTTGTGCTTCAAAGCACTTGGGAGCATGTGGAAGTAATTAGACCTGAAGGGAAATGCTGGCTGGTATGGGGAGACAATGACAAGTGCCAGGAACCCTGGGCGCCCCTTTTAGCCACTTTGAAGTTCATTCAGATGGTACAAAGCTCCACTGTGCTTTATTCCTTTGGAGAGAGGTATGGGTGTGTCCAGCCCAATAAGCAGAAATGGGAGTAGCTACTGGAAACCCCTGCCTGGCCTGGGTACTACTTACCCAAGTGGCACAGGGCACACCCACAGCTGGGTCTTAGGATAGTCACAAAGTTCTTGGATGGGGCCCCATTAGGGAGGTCCTGAGGAGTGAAAAGGTGGCCACTGCTCTGTTTCCTTCTCATACTCCCCAGCCTTGTCCTAGTCACAGCTTTCTCTGTGCCAGACAATGAGGGGTTGCCAGACCTCCGGATACTCCAGCCTAGGCAGATGATGTTCTTTTTAGCAGGGAGGTAATTAATGATGTCAATTATGTAAAAAGGAAAAAAAAATCCAGGACCAGAGGCTGAAGCCTATATTGGCCATGTCATTACGGATACCTGTGTTTCTTAAATAAGAACAGAACTCCTGGGATAGGAAAGTGACTGCATTCCCTGTTAGAAGAGTTTAGTTGGTGAATTCATTTTCCTTCTTACCCTATCAAGTCAGAGAGCTAGTGATTGGGAGAATTAAAAAGAATGGGCTCTAGTACCAAGCAGAAAAATATGTAGTCATACAATCAAAAGTATGGGGAGTGAAGGGACAGAGGCTATCAATCCAACCTCGTTTTATAGTTGAAGACAAGGAAGTCCCAGGGAGACTGCCCAAGGTGCACCTTCCTTGCAACAAAATAGGGAGAGGGGCCAGACCTGTGATTTCACTGGTAGAGGAGACATTCAGGTGGGTGAAGAGGCTTCCTCTACCTCTGCTGGTCATCATTTTTTCTATAGAGTCTTGGAGAGCTTCCAAAAGCACTGAAGGGAGAAATGACTTGCCTGGGGTGTTACATTCAATATGTGTCAGGATTTGAACCCAGGTATCCCTAGCTTCAAGGCTGGTTCTCTAGCCATATGACCTCTTCCCCAGTGAGATAGGTACGTATATTATTACCCCTATTTTACAGATGAGAAAACTGAGGCTTAGCAGAGTCATAGTATTTGAGCTGGATATGTGAATCCAGGTTCAAATTTCATTTTATGTGGAATTGAAAGTCATTAACTTCTGACCCCTCTGAATTAAAAATTTCTTTTGGGCCAAGAAACCTGAATGGTAAGAGGCAAGGTGAAGCTCCTCTTGTTCACTGCAGTTCACACTTTGATCCCATCACCCTGACAATAAGAAAGGAAGACGCTGGGATTGATCAGGAGGAGCACACCAATTCTTTATTCGCAGCTCAGGTACAGGAGTGTATAGGAGAAGTAGGGAGAGGAGGAGTCCCCTCCTTTCATGCTGGGCTCTCACCTCTTTCCAGCTGTAACACAAAGGGCAAGGAGTTAGTGGGAACCCTTAGCCCCAAGTCACCCTCCCCCTTGGGAGATCCAACTCCCACAAAGGCTACCTGGTAGTTTAAGCCACTTGGGCACTTTGCCCAGATTCCTCCTCACAGGCTGAGCAGTTCCTGCAACTGGTTCTGGGGGTTCTACTGCCACTTTAGCTGATTCCTCCTGTTCAGAAAGCTCAGGCTCAAGGGTTGGCAAAACAGTTGGCATCGCCGAGGCCCTGGACATACACCTGAGCAGGCAACCAAATAAAAGGGGTGTGGGTAGGCCTTAAGCTCAAGGGTCTGAAGGAATAAGCATCAGTGTTTCCCTCCCCCTCCAATAGGACCTGCTTGGTTCCTGAACCCTCACTCCCCCTCTCCAGTTCCCAAGACTCACCTGGCCACCAGCACATCAGCAGAAGACAGAGAGATGGTGTTCTCCAGCAGCTGGGGCTCCAAGTAGAAATCTGTGCAAAACCCCGAGTCCCACCCTCAGGTGGGCTGAAGGAAGAGTGAGACCCAGAGTTGTCCCCAGCCTTTAGCTCTCGACAATTTTCTCCCATGGCTCCCCTGGTTGTCCTTAAGGACAGGATGACCAATGGTGATGTCCTATTTCCTGCACCATGGAGGATCACAACCCCAGCAAGGTGGGACATGCTGGAGCCATGGGGTCTGCCTGTCTATGACCTAAATGAAGGGTGCACAGTAGCTCTCAGGTCCTGCCAATATGTGCCAAAGCCCCCAGTCCAGGCCCCATCTATTCCCTTCAAGAAATTTTGTTCCCCCACTCAAGGATCTTTGCCAGGAATTTTTTAATAGCTTTGAGGCAAGCCAGGGGTGGAGGGGTCAGGGTTGCTGGAGTTCTGTCTGAGCTAACAGCTGAGAGCTTCTCACTCACCTGTTGGTTCTTCAGACCCAAAGTGAACAAGGGCAGCAGGAAAGAGGTTAGCCTGCAGGGAGGGGCAGAGGAGTCAGAAAGACCAGGTGAGAATGGGGGTGGGGAAGACAGGAAGTCAAAGTTTTCCTATAAAATGCCACGGGGTTCACAACAGGAAAATGAATGGCCCTGAGTAGGATGGGAGGGAAGAAAGGTCCTCTCCTAACAGCCAGTGTAACTCTGACAACCCCCTCTGCTTACTATTTCAGTTCCAAACAAGACGCTCTTAAATCCTGAAGAAAGGGGGACCCATCTGGAGAGGTGGGACAAAGGATTCCAGCCCTGTATGGGGTAAGGATGGACCTCCCTAGTGCCCATCCCCCAGCATATGGCTTTCTATGTTGTTGCCTTCATGCCAGATGTAATCTGGAAAATAAGGTTCTTATAAAGAGTAAGTGTTGGAATTTTTTAATAACCTCTTCCTCCTGCCCAATTACCGAGGTGAATAATTAATATTCTGAAGGAGATAACTAAGCACAGCATCTCCCAGCTCAAAGTCTTTTAGTTCAAAGCCCAGCCCTTAGCTCTTCATTTCCCCACTGCCGCCACTAAAACTTCCCCGTCAATCATGCTTTGGGCACACACATCAAAGATGCATGTGGGAATGGCCCCAAGGGGTCAGAGAAAATTCATGGTAGGGTCTATGAGCCAGTCCAGGAGACAGAGACAGAGCTGGAAGGAAAGGGGGGAGGAGGGGAGGAAAAGGGGAGGGAGAACTTAGAAGGGAGGTAGGAGGAGGGTGACTGGGTAGGAAAAGGAAACCTCACCAAGTGTTGGGAGTGCTGAGATGATCTGCTACTGACAAGGAACAAACTGTAAGTGACAGATTCCCATGGATAGCCACCAACCCTAGGAAGGGACTATGGCTAAAAGAGGAGTTAGCCGCTTCCTCAATCCCTCTCCCACTGCCTCGTGTTCTCCCCAGGATCCAACTAAATCATCACTCTTCCACTTTTCCTACTGCCCCCACCCCCACCCCTCCCAGCCCTAAACACCTTGGTGCCCGGGCCTCTGCCACTTCATTAGTAGGTACTCAGTTCTTTTGAATGACCTGTGGAGAGTATAATGCCAGGGTAAGACTAAAAGGGCTAATGTCATTTCAGATCCGTTCATTCCAGTTAAGTTTCTAGATTCCATCCAAGATATGAGAAGGGATGGCTTCTGAGTGGCATTGAAGAAGCCCTCATTTCCCTGGCCCTTTGCTTTCTCCAACCGCTGTGGGCACTTTGTTCTCCTTCTGGAACCTTGATCACATTCAACTTTGGTAACTGGCTTCCAGGGTAATGAAAGAATGGTACCTAACACCTAGCCAAACATATACAAGTGGATAGCTACGCTCTCAATCTTTTGGGATTCTTCCTATGGGCTAATGTGAGTGTTATATCACTTAGAACTGAGGGAGTAAGGGTACCAATTAGGGTCTGCTCCTCTCCTAACCTGCCAAACTAAGCCTGATAAAGACATATCAGGCTTGCAAAGAGGATGCCAAGGGCTAGGGAAAGGATGACCATCTTTCATCTCTCAGGTTCCCCCTTTCTGTCCCAAAGTCAGGCACCAAGCTTTGAAACATATCTTCTCTGCTGAATGAAGACTTAGGATTTTCTACTCCCAGGCCCACAGAGGGAGTGCTGCCACTACCCAAGGCCCAATATAGGCAGGATCTAAAGAAATGCAGCCTCAGTCCTAGCAGCTGGAATCTCAGTAAGCTGTTAACTACTTGGTCTAGACTCAAAAGCCTCACAATCTGGCACCACCCTAACTTTTCAGCCTTAAATCACAGCAAGACTCTTCATTATTTGACATACCGTACTGTTCTCACCTCCCTTCATTCTCTTGCTCATGCTGCTCTCTAAATGCCTGGAATGGCTCAAAGGCCACTTATTGCAGAAAGCCTCCCAGTCAATAACCACCCTTTACGTAGCTTTCACATTTCACATAACACTTGGTTTGAACCTCCTTTATGCACTTAAAATACTACACAGTGACTGATGCCTGTTATTTGTGTCTGTGCTGTAGCCCTTCACTAGATAGCTGGAATCTCTAATGCTAGCTTTCTATCCTCGCTAGTACCTAACAAACATCAAGTACCTGCTTGGTATTGTTTTGATGTACAATGAAGCTTCACCTGGAACTCAGCAGCACCTGCCTATATGGGTAAAGCTCCCTCTGGTTGCAGCAGGGCTGCTCTTTGGATCCCCAAAGTGAGAGGAGTTTTCCTTTCTGGTAAACAAAAGCCTTAATAGTTACAAAAGAGAGATATCAGATTCCCATCCCCAAGAGAGGGGAGAATTTCCTGGAATTAGCAAAAGAAAGGTCTCTCTTCTGAAATGCCAGGTCTTAAGTCTTGTTCTGGCAAAGTTGGCTTCCTTAGCATGAGAGAGGTGGGGACATGACAGAATGCCCAAGGAAGCTATGCTGCTATGAATTCAGTTTCCTAGACATTTTATGTCCACGACCAAGTGGTCTGTAAAGCATCTTGAGGGCAAGAACTATCTTTCTCTATTTCTATTTCCTAGCACAGGACTTTGCATGTGCTAACTAAATATTTTTATGAAGAATGATTGCCCAGAGTTGCCTAGACTTGTGGCAGGGAGGGGTAGCATGTTTTTCTGGGGAGGGAAGAGAGTGTTGAATCTGTAGGAGATAGTCCTTTAGGCCCCATTTTGGACTTTAAATGAATCCTGTATGTGCTCCTAAGTATTCTTAGTGAAATCACCTATTCTTCATTGTATTTATACCAATAATAAGTTCTCAAAGGGAAGAGACTACATCCGATGACTGAAATACATATAATAAATATCTGGTTACATGCTGAGTACAAAAAAATAGAAGCTAATTAAAACAAGTCTGGCTTTCTCCTGTGCCTTTAAGACCTAAGACTTCCCTTGAAAAATCAGCAAGGTTGAGATGATGGTCCTGAAGTCAAGCCTGTAGTGAAGATGCTGTTCTGGAGATCACTGCCACTGCCACCCCACCCTCACCCCTCAGTTGTTTGAGCTGCAGACACCATAACCAGCCCGCCCCGGCCCTCCTCCTAACTCCTGCTCTGATTCCATCTCCTTCACTGACTCTTCTCTACCCCCCACCTCTACATGATAATCACCCTTCCTCTTTCAAATTTCTCCTTAACACCTGCCACCTAAGCTTGGGGCACTTTCACTTGGGGGGAGAAAGGAAAGAGACCAGTGACCAATCTAGTAGGCCCAATGTTTGCCCAGAGGGCTACAGGGCTGAAGAGAGAGTCGGAAGTTCTAAGATCAGTCAGAGGTGGCTTTTTAATCAGCTGTCCATGGGGGTAATGTGCAGCTGCTGGGACAGAAAACATTCTTTCCATTAGAAGTTGTGAGCAGCTTTAGAGTGCCAACAGTCCAATGGAGAAAAGGGGGGAAGGAACATTAAAAGATTAATAAGAAAATGAGGGCTTCAAAGAGCTAGGCACATGAATGCTGAAATCTAAGCTACCACTCTGCTTATACAAAAAAGAGCAAGCCCTTTGAAAATCCAATTGGGAAGATCCAGGATCTGAGAGCTGCCTGGGGTGCAGGGCTCTGGGGCAGCTAGTTTGCCCAATTAGGAGGCCCCAAACATGAGAAATCTGAGCTACTGAGAGCAGAGAGCTTGGAAGCCTCCATGGCCCAAGTGCCACCGAGGCCACGACCATGCCTTGACTCTGGTTTTGCTTTGGTGCTCCGAACTGTGGAAAGGAGGCCTTTCCTCCCTCTTGACTTTCAAAACTGACATGGAATAATGGACTTTAGTTTAGAGCAGGAAGCAACGAGAAAACTGAAAAGGTAACTTACCCAAGAGGCAAGATTCAAACCCAGATCCTTGGACTCCAAACCCAGCTCATACACTGCAGCAACCTTTACCAATCTTGAGTATCACTATCTCATTGTTCAAGAACCTTTTTCATCTGGTAACCCTGTGGACTATCAAGGACACTGGGGGAAAAGGGAGGGGGAATATTTAATTACCTGCTTCCCTTCCTCACAGTCAGCTGCTTAGAGATGAGCCAGGGACAGCCCTGTCTGCTCACCCCTTGGAATTCAAAGAGATGTTTTCCTTTTAAGTTGTTATCAGAGCTTGACAGAATTCCAAACTCTAGGAACAGGCATGCTTTCTCCTGGCCCCAGGTATCCCTAGGAAGTCACTAGCCTTCTTGTAGAATCTGGTTATCATTAAGGTGCCTGGTAAAGAGGAAGGGCAGAGGCTAGAAGGTAGAGAGGAAAACATTCTGGACCTGGAATCTGCAACTTAGCCTATCCTTGAAATTGTGTCCATGATAAAAATTAAGTCAGTTAAGCCTCAATTTTCTCATCTCTAAAATGGGGAGAATACCTGGAATACCCACTTCAAGGTGTCTGTGAGAATCAAATGAGAATGTATGTACTCAACAAAAGCACTTTATAAATTTCAGTTATTATTATTGCTGATATGGAAGCACAGCAGGTGACCAACAGTTTCCATTCAATCTTTAAGTATGTGGCTGTGACCATGGTCCTCTGCTCTTCCCCTCTCCCCCAATTAGTGTTCTTCTAGTCTAGGGGTCCTATCTCTCAGGAGAGAGAGTCCTATAATTGGGCACAGCAAAAAGGAAAAGCAAAGGAGATTCTTCTTTAGCAGTCTCCTCAGGGACCAAAGGCTAAAGATTAGAAGCAAAGCTCACCCCACTGGTGAGCCCTAGTGTCATCATTGGATTTCCTTAAGCTTCACACTATCCTATGTGTATTGTATGTGTTATACGTGTGTGCACACAGACACACACACCCTCTGTAGTGGATGCAGTGTTAATGCCAGGAGTTCCATACCAACCACACTTCTCTACTCCCCAACTCTTCAGAGGCGATCTATCAACAAGCTTATAGATGAACATAATAAAGCAGGTATAATTTGTCTCTAACTTCTGTACACCCCTCCCCAAGGCTAAGAATATGACTCCTTATGAGCTTTTCTCTCCAATTCATGCAAGGTAGCAATAAAATAAAAGTTGAGTGGTAGATAAAGGCCACAATCTTCCTTGCCACCACCAGGCCCCAAGTCACTCCTCTCTCATTTTTTCCTAGCTATAAAATGGTAGAGAATAAGGCTTATTCATCCTTTAATAACACATTAAAAAAAAGATTGGTTATCTTTCCCTTTCTCGAAATTTCTCTATTTCTGTTGAGGTTACTACCATCCTTCCAACCTCTGTAAGTGAACAATCACTACTAAATCAACCTCAATATTTATCTCCCTCCCATCTCTCCTCCCCACCAATATTCAAAGCCAGTAATTTGCCTAGTCTTGGCAATTCTACCTTTACAATCTCTTCTAAAGCCATCCCCTTTCCTCCACTCACCTGGCTAACACCCTAATTCAAGATATCACCTATCAACTGTGGCTGCAGCATTCTTTAGGTTTTCCTGCCTCAAGTGTCTCCCCACTCCTATGCATCCACCACACAGCTATAAAAACCAATGCCCCTGAAGGCACAGGTCTGAAAATGTCCCTGTCTTGGTCAAGAAGCTTCAGTGGCTCCCTAACACCTCTGTGATTTAAAGCCCTTCATAACTGGGCTCATGCCTATCTTTCCAGATATTGCATATTCTTGATCCTCATACAAATTACCAAATGGTCCCATTTGCTTTCCCTATACACATCATTCCATCTCCTGCCCTTAGGCCTTTATGAAGGCTGAACTCCCCAGCCTCCCTCCCCAATACTTGAAATGATCTCTTTCCTCTTGCCTCCTGAGTTCTCTAGATTCCTTCAAGGATCAACTGGGATCCACTGACTACACGAGATCTTTCCTGATTCCCTCATTTGCTGTAGCAATATGCTCTCATTAGTAATTACTTATCTATAAATCTGTTGTATGTTGTACTCCTCTTGAGAAGGCAAGTATGACTCTGGTTTTTGTACCCCTATCACATAGCACAGTGCTTTGCACCCATGGACACTTAAATGCTTATTGACTGAAACTGATTAAAAAATCCAACTGAGAGAAACCAATCAATCAACAAGCATTACTGAATGAATCAGAAAAGGGTTTCATGTAGAAAAGGTGGAGCTTAAGCTAAATCTTGAGGAAAGTAGATTCTCAGAGGCAGAAAAGAGGAAAGAGGGCATCCCAGACATTAGGGACAAGTGGTGCCAAGGCTGAGAATGGATAGCTGGACCAGCATTTGTGAGGTTCAGCAAAGGATGCCAGTGTGGTTGAGCTGTGGAGTGTGGGAAGAGAATGGGGAAGTATACAGCATTGAGGCCTCAATGGTGTTACAAAACATTAAGAAATAACATTAGGATGATATCCTGGTCTAAAGTACTTGGTGTCCCAAGACCTAATGAGTCGATCAGTTCTGGGAAGGGATCTTAATTCCCCCAACTAGATCATTAGAGTTAATTGTAAACAATCGAATATTGGGAATATGAGAACTTTTTTTGTTTATACAATTAAGAGAGGTATCCCTTTATTTATTCTGGAGAAGACTGAAAGAGAAAATGCATAATTTGGTTTGGGAAAGATACTTCTTCAAAGGTACACCAGAATAACATTTCTATTCATAAACATTTCTATTGTTCTATTTAGTAAATCAAAAACCCTAAACTTAAACTATGTACCTTTGTTTTACTTTGATGTGAAACAGGATTTATATTGTATTTTAGATTTCCAAAGTATCTTCCTTATATATTTTATTTGATGCTTGTAACTCTGTGAGACAGGAGCTGTTATTGCCATTGTACAGATAAGGAAATTGAGGCTGAGGCAGTTTAAGTGCTTGAATTCACCATTCCACCATAAAGCCTGGGCAGGAAGCTTCATGGTTCAGAGAGGGTATTCTAATTAGCAGAGGGAAACTCTGCCTGTCTGAACCTCTCTCCAACCAGAAATGTTTGTATATTAATCAATTGTCTCTGACAGATTCTGGCATAAACCTAAGAGTATTGATTGTTTTGTTCCACCGGGAGTGTGGATGGGGCTGGAAAGGCAGGTTGAGGCCAAGCTGTGAAAGGCTTTACAAGTCAGAGGAAACATGAACATAACAGAAGAGCCATCACAAAGGCCACTGTAACTCACTCACCAAATAGATCTGCAGCCCTTAGGCAATCCCCTTTATCACTCCCCATCCCAAAAACATGTCAGAATTTCTCTGCCACTAAGCAAACATTGGTCATTCTACCAACCTCTCCCTTCCTCACCAGCTCTCAGCTGGGATTCCTGCTTCTGCTGCAAAACTTTGGCTGTGATGCCTCCCTGGCTGCAAGGCCTCACTCTGGAGCCTCAGAACCATAGGCTATATAGTTTATAGATGAATTTTTTAAATGTGGTATTTTGTTTTGATACCACAATGTTCTCCATACAAAACTCAAACAACCTCCATGTCTCATATCCCCTTCACCAGATCCCAATGCATTTTCAAAGAGCTCCTTTCCTTTAGGTCCAGGGTAATAACTCACATTTACATAGCACTATAAGGTTTATAAAACACTTTCCTTGCAACTAGACAGGTAATGCAAGTATCACAATTTTACAGATAAAGAAAGTGAGGCTCTGAAAAGTATAATAGTATCACAGAACCTCAAAAGTTGAAAAGTTAAATGACTTTCCTAGGTCATACAACTCATAAAGACAGAATTCATACCATAGTGATAGAGCTGGGACTGGAACCTAGGAATCACGACATGCAGTATAAACTGGGAAAGGGAATAGGGGAGTAGGAGAGAGAAGGAACAAGAGTGGATTATTCTTTTTTTTTTTTTGTCTTTTGGAGGGCAGTTGGGGTTAAGTAACTTGCCCAAGGTTACACAGCTAGTTTTTTTGTGTGGCTGTTAAGCGTCTGAGGCCAGAACGGAGGACTCGGGTCCTCCTGACTCCAGGGCCGGCACTTTAGTCACTGTACCACCTAGCCGCCCCTAAGAGTGGATTATTCTTAAAGTCCATTCTTACACATGGACAGAAGAATCAGAAAGGAACTCTATGAAATATATGTGGCAAATGAGATTATGTAATGAAGGAAGGCTAGGTGAAGGAGCAAAGGTTACATGCCCTCAGGGCCCTTCACAAAACTTTTGCTCGAGGGCTCAGAATTTAAGCTAAAACCACATATAAGACCCAACAAAACCCTATTATTTGCAGGGGATGAAAAAACCACCGAGAAAGTTAAGGGGACAGAACAGTCACATTTCAGATACTGAAATACCAGACTACTAAGCATAAAAGGAGTAAGCAAATTAATGCACTCTGGAGGAAGTGCATGGTCTAAAAAATGGTTCCCATGTACAGAACAGAGAATTCAATTTCTCTCAACTAGCACTTTGACTCAGTAGCTCTCCTGGATTCTTCTGAAGTGTTTCTGATGTCTAGGAATTATTTTATTCTTTCTCTTAGGACATTGGATAATCAATCAACAAGAATTTATTAAGTGTCAGGCATTGTTCTGAGGAACTAAAAGCAAAAATAGTTTCTTACCTGAAAAGGACTTTTTCATTTTCATTTCCACAGGAGGATAACATGTATATAAATGGGGTTGTATAAGATATATACAGAGTAGATAAAAGGTAACTTTAGAGCAGGGGTTCTTAGCTGGGGGAAGGGGATACATGAACTGGTTTTTGTTTTTGTTTTTTGGAGGGCAATTGGGGTTAAGTGACTTGCCCAAAATCACATTAGTGTGTCAAGTGTCTGAGGCCACATTTGAACTCAGGTCCTCCTGACTTCAGGGCTGGTATTCTATTCACTGCGCCACCTAGCTGCCCCATGAACTGTTCTTGTTTCAAATTTTGATAACTATTTCATTATAGCTGGTTTCCTTTGTAACTCTTATGTATTTTATTTTACGTATTTAAAAACATTTATTATAAGAGGTCCACAGGCTTCCCCAGACTGTCAGAGGGACAAAGGTTAAGAACCCCTGCTTTAAAAAGAATGGAACTAGCAGAGGAAAGGGGCCAGGAAAGGTCTCCTACACAAGGTGGACTTTGGGTTGAGTCTTAAAGAAACCCAGCGATTCTAGAAGGTGAAAGTGAGGAGGGAGAGCATTCTGAGCATTAGGGTAAGACAGGCTGGAGGCACCAAGATGGGAAATGTGTACAAGAAACAGCAAGTAGGTCACTATTGCTGGATACCCTAGCGGGCATGGAGGGCAGTCATGGGAGCTACAATTTAGGAAAAGCACTTGGGCATCTTTGTGGAGGATGAACTGGAGAGGGAAGAGACTTAAGAGGCCAGAAGATCAATTAGAAAGCTATTATGATAGTCCAGGTGAGAGGAAATGAGGAGGTGTGAGTAGAGAAAGGGACATTGTGGGAGTAGAAATAACATTATAACTAGATATATGTCATGAGTGAGAATAAAGATTCAAGGATGACAATGAGGCTGTGAACCTAAGGCACCTAAGGTGGTGCTCTCTAAAACAGGCCTGCACAACATTCAGGGCCGCTTGCAGCCCACCAAAGGATTTCAGGCAGCTTGCAAAAAATGCAGAGGATGTAAAACAGGCCTGCACAATATACCACCTGCGGGCCAGCTGTATGCTGTGTAGGCCTGCTCAAAAGCAGTAGGAAAGCTTGGAATTGGAGTGGGTGTAGAGTTCTATTCTGAGTATATTAAATTTGAGATACCTAGGCAATGTCCAGTGTGAAATGACCAAAAGACTGGATGCCATGGAACTGGAGGTAAGGGGAAAGACTAGAGCTGGACATTTAGATCTGTGAATCATCAGCCCAGAGATGATGATTGTACCCATACATCTCCCAGGAATCCTCCAACAAGGATCTACTAACCTGCTGGAATCATCCTTCCTTGAGAAGGGCCCAGAACAAGAAACAGGAAACACTCACAGTTAGTGTTGTGACATGGATGAAGATCTAGAAAACATGCCTGAGAAGGAGCAATCATCTAAATATCCCCAATCTTCCTTTCAAGGAAAATCATTCTCTACCTCCCTTCCCTTTTGCCACTCCCAGCAAAGTTTCCAAAGACTTAAATCACATATAGTTGGGCATTAAGTCACATATTCCCAAGGCCCTTCCAAACCTCTCTAAAGAATTGGGGAAAGACGGAGATTTAAGGAGAGAAAGGATAATCTTATGGATGATAATAAGGGTCTCCCAAGAACAATCCTGTTTCTCCCATAATCAAAGGATTCTCTATACACTCAGGTAGAAGTATAGTTATCTCTCAGCTGTACATATCTGGATGCACAAAAGTTAATTTTTAACACTCAGGATAATGTTTCTCTCATCTAGAAGGGTCATGGATTACCAACACCTACGAGTGTCTATTCAGGAAATTCAAATTAATTTTGTAGATTTCATTCAATTCAATCTGCAAAAAATTCTGTAA
Source organism: Petaurus breviceps papuanus (assembly GCF_028583685.1). Lineage (NCBI taxonomy): Eukaryota > Metazoa > Chordata > Mammalia > Diprotodontia > Petauridae > Petaurus > Petaurus breviceps. Next base: position 1,903,455 of record NW_027187287.1, read on the forward strand.
CTTATACCAAATTACATTTGTTTAACTGAAAGTATATCAGCTACCATTTTGTTTCCAGATAGCCGAAGGAACCACAAATCAAATTTAAACCACCGTGCCAAATTTTGCAAGAAGCAATTTCCTTTAAAGTCACTGTGGAAAAGATAAATTTGAACTCCATAGTGGTTCAGCTGAAACAGAGCCCTTGCTTCATCCAGCATTTTACCTAAGCCAAAGATAACTAGAAAATGACATGTCAAGAGAAATAATTTCATATAACAAATTCCTAAGTACAATAAAAATTATTTTTTAGGTTACCCATAGACCAAACTACTCTATGAGCAAGGATAATAAGAGTTTAGAATCATTCAAGAAAAAACATAAGCCTCCACTAAACAGATCTGTCTTGAACAGGCTTGGTTGATGTGGTTGGCAGTTACACTAGGAACTCCAAGTTCAGGGAATGACAGTGACATTAAGAAAAGCTGGCAACTGTTTTTCTGAAGGATTTTCCCTTTCCCTCACTCCTGGGTTGGTTGATTGTTAAATTCACTCCCTCCTATGGAGCTGGGCCAGCTGAGCTGGGGAGGCAACCACTGTTGTGCCAGATGTCAATTGACTGCGTACCACCCCACCCCACCCCTGCCTCCCTGCAAGGCCTGGGTGGCTGCTCCCAGGGGTGCCAGGTTTGTCCAAAGGTTTCCAAGTGTGCTCAATCCCTAGTCCAAGCTGGGAACACAACTTCTTTCTTTGGCTCTTTGTAGAAAGCAAATGTCTGAGGAAAGCAGCAAGGCAGACAGTAGGGAGGGTACTGGGACAGAAGAATGAATAGCCCAAATAAGTGTCTGGTCTCACAGATGACAATCCACTTTTTATTCACCAGATCGATCCTGGGCCAACATCTCTTACAGTTCTTTTGTTGGCTCTCAACCACCCCTTTTTGCTTTTTTAATTGTAAAAGGAGCCAGAGGAATCATACATACATTCTGTGGAAACAGGAAACTCCCTTAAGGCATGTGAGAGGGGAGGCACAATTAATTAGAGTTAGGAAAGTGCTTTGAGATCCATGGATGAAAGACTCCTGAACTACACACGGTGTTATTATCATTACATTGGACATCAAAGCACAGCTTCTTTGGGGTTTCATGAATTCCACCTGACCTCAAGAGATGTGGGGAAAAAAAAACACAAAGGAAAATGCACGCATGTGCATGTGTGCACACACGTGTTTCAAACTGACACTCTGGTCTAGTGCAATGGATTACACACATATGCAATTCAAAATCTAACTGTTCCCAAGTCTATGGTTCTCCACTTGAGCCCTCCAGAAAGTGATGCCTGCCTGACTCTAGACACCAGGAAGCAAAAAGGAGAAACCACCAAGAAAGCTCTGGAAATCAGGACTGGGCCTCTGTATCCTGTCTCCCTCCTTTTCCACAGATCTTGCCCAGGTGCTCAGTTCTGGGGAGAGAGACAGACAGACACACAGAAAGACTAGGTGTAGGTTAGAAAGTAAAGGACTGAGATTCCCCAGAGGAGTTAACTTCTATAGAAAACTGGAAAGATGGTATCTTCTGTTTAAAAATTAACACTCAGAAAGGCTCTGGAGGGCTGGGAGGAAGAATGCTAAGAAGGGATGTGGAAGAACAACCAGTCAGATTACAAGGAAGAAAAGAAAGGACTTGACCCTATTCAAGAGCATATTAGTTAAGCCCCAACTAAGAAAACTTCTTCCACTCCCTCTCCCTGTCCTGTTCTTTAACCAAGAATTCCCAATTCCTTTAGTCATCTTCAAATATTACCTAGTCCAGCTCTACGCATGCTATTCTGAACTTTATGTGTCTTAGACTCATTTGAAAAGAGTAAACTGTGGGCAATAAGAATTCCAAAAGATATCTCAGAAACACCTTTATTCATCCATTCTTAAAGACAAATAATCTGGGCCAGGAAGTTCTCACTGGGGTTAACTTAAATTCCTCTTGCTCCAATTTAGGTCTATTCCTTTCTGTTTCATGGCATAAAATATTCATTGATATAATAGGCCTATAATAGGCCTAGTACTGTATTAGGCTTCTATGGACATTAGAGCTGGAAACACAACTCTTCTTGGCTTGAGAGTCAGCAGTCAAATTATACTCGTTTTGCTGGTGTCTAGAAAGAAGTCCTAGATCCTGGCTTCCAGCTGAGTGACCCTGAAGTCTTTCTATCATCCCCCATGCACTGAAATACCACTCTGCTCAGGACAGCTACCTGAGGAGGGCTGGAGCAGCTTGAAAAGTGTTCATTTGTAGAGTCTATGACCCTTAAAAATGCTGCCGGGTGCAGGACAAGGGACAAAGGGGAAAAGACTCCTCAAGAGCTCAGAGCAGATTCCAAGAAACCAAAAACCTCCTTAGTAAGTATAGGCAAGGAAGAGAAACCTTAGCAGTGGTGGGGAGGCAAAGTAGCCAGAGGTACCTGCAACAGCTAAACAATGCGAACCTGGCAGAAGGGCTGGCTGTGGGGTTAAGGAAAGGGGCAGGAGGGACAACACAGAAGGCTTTCCTTTCCTCGGGGGATTCCCATTATGGGAAGCAATGGTTTAGGCACAAGGGGGAAAAGGAAGAGAGTTCCTCACACTACCCCTGTTTAAAGCCTAGATCAGAGACTGACTAGCTGCTCCCCTGCCCTCAGTTGCAGCACAATCCAATGATGAGACCCTGGGGCTGGGATCCAGAAAGCTGGGAGGAAACCAAGCCTCAGTTTCCCTTCCTAAAGGAAAGGCATCCTCAGGACAAAGGATGAATTGAAAGAAAATGCTAAACTCCTTGGAGAGAGGCATCAAAAGTCCCACGAGGGAGAACAATCATTTTGGATGTCAGGTGCCACAGGAGAGGCTACATGGGTGGAGAAGGCATGAGATGAGGGAGAGAGACTGTGCCAGCACTTTAAGTGTCTCAGGTTCTAGGCAGGAGGCTAAAAGACAAAGAATATGTGTATATGTGCATGTGTACAGTTGCGGGGGCAGGGTGGGGGGTGAGGATTGCTACAAACCTCCCTGTTAGCCACTCACCTTCCCCATTCCCCCTGATGACAGCCCATCCCTCCCCCCAGCAAACTTTAACACTCCAAATCTTACAACCCAAACCCCTATAAGTTCTGGCTTCCCCCAAGGCGACTGTCACTTTCCTGGAGCATTCAGTGGCTGCCTCTCAATAAGGACCAGCCACCAAGGGGAAAGACCAGCCAACAACAACAGACTTGCCACGGACATGAAAGCCCCCTCAGCTTCCTTGCCTGCCGCTTGCCAGGAGGAGAAAGGCCTCCCTTCAGTCACTGCCAGCACTCTGATCTCTGGCAGGAAGGAACACCACTCCCGGTAGAAGTGGTGCCGGGTCTGGCTGGCCCCCTCTGCCGACTGGGGGCAAAGCTGACAGATGAAAGGAGATGGCTGCTGGTAGCAGGGAGCAGAGTGTCACCTGGAATCAGGCTTCTCCAGGTGGGATGGGGTGATGGGAGAGTAAGTCAGTGCCCCATGGACTCCACAAGTCTGGGGCCTCCTAATTGGAAGCATATGGGTCATGGGGCCCAGAGCTCTAGCCAACACTCTACAATGATGCATCTTCCAAATTAAATGTTTATCAACAAGCTAGCTGCCAAGTGGAGGGGTTAGGGAGAGAAGGAAGAGGTACCTACTCATGAAGCCCAGTGGAAAAGGGGAAAATTAAGAAAAGTTAAGGGAGAGATACAGTTTTCTGGATCTATACAGGGAGGCTCAACTTATGAACACATAAGGAAGGAAATATGGTAATAAAACAAGTTTTAAAAGAGAAACAGAGCTGGTGTGGGCCCTTCCCTACTATAGATCTTGGGTCACTTTTCTTGAGTCATTTTTCAGTCATGTCTGACTCTCCGTGACCCCATCTGGGGTTTTCTTGGCAAGGATACTCAAATGGCTTTTTATTTTCTTCTCCAGCTCATTTTACAGATGAGAAACTAATGCAAACAGAGTTAAGTGACTTGCCCAGAGTCATATAGATAGTAAGTATGTGGGGCTGAATTTGAACACACAAAGAGGAGGAGTCCTCCTGACTCCAGGTCCAGAGCTCTACCTACTGTATCACCTAGCTGTCCTAGCCTAACCCCTTCAATATTTACCCATCCCTTCCCCCTTCATTCCAAGGTCATTTTCCATTCATCCCCTTTCCATGATATATCCTGGTTTTGTTTCTTATCTCTCAGTTTTATCATTTTTCTCCTTCCTTCCCACTCAGTGCAGCACCCTTTTCCCCATAATGGTAATGCTTCAAAAGACAGATGAAAAAAGGAAGAAGCTTCCCCATTCATAAACCACCCCCACTTCAAATTTGGGTACCTCCTGTTTCAAAGGCCCATGAAGCTATTGTCTGTTATTTGAAAGGGGCTAATAGCTGTTATTAATTAAAATATCTAAAGTGGCTTTGAAGAGGAAACCATTAAGGCAGCTATGCTGGGGGACTACATAAGGAAACTCTTCTGGGGGTGTGGAGGGGGGGGTGGAAGCAAATGGGTTAGAATCATTCCATTCCTCTCTAGCTCAGGGTGCCAGTCCCCAGTAGGATCTGGATCCAACTGCTTCTTACCCTCAGTGATCTGTAAGGGGCCACAGTTAAGAGGAGAAAGGAATGAAAATAGTAATATTAGTTAGGATTAACTACTAAACATTTCTGACAAGGGTGGGTTTGGGTACCCTGCACAGCCCTAATCTCCCTGAGAGAAGGGCTGAAGGCAACACCTCCATTCAAGTGGACTCCCGGGGGGGGCAGGCACAAGGAGGGACAGTGCCTTGCCAATCAGGCAAACTGTAGTCAAGCAAGAGAATCCCAATGTCAGGTGTTCAATATTCAGGGTAAACTGAATCCCATGAGGTAAAGGATAGAAAGTAAGTTATCAACTCAAGTAAAAACCGAGGATCAGTTTTTCTGACTCAATCCAGAGACCCCAGGAATATCAGTCTGCCCCAGATCCTGGGACTGGACAACAGCTACAAACTCATCCCTTTTAGTGGGGCCCGGGAAGGAAGTGGAGAATTTTACAAAGCTCCATTCTAAACAACTTCAGAGTGGGCCTAATCCCTTCTTAATGCAATCTGCCTCTAAAAGGCTTTATTATATGCTTGGCAAACAAGCTGCCATTAACTTTCTTTCCAAGTACTTGGGGCCTCACCCCGCAGCAGACCTCCCTAACCCAGCAGAGGGACCAATGGCCAGACTCTTACAAGAAACCAAAGGCTAGGGTCTGTACTCAGAAGGAATAGGCAGAAGAACATGGAACTAGCCCCACAACCACAATGGAAAGTCAATCCAACTGACTGTGACATTAACTGATGCATCTGATACCCTTCCCAAAGCACACATGGGACATTCCCTTAGCCTTTAATTGAGCTAGGATCCTATCTGGCACACCATGGAACAGAACCCACTATCAACCAACACCCAAGTTGGGGAACAGCCCTAGTACCTGGAAGAGGGTCAGCGTGTCATCACTCAGGATGGTTTTTGGAGGGGCAAGGACTGTGGAGGGAAAAAGTTGGTTAGGTTAAGAATAATCTCTCCCTTCACTCTTTCTACATCCCAAAACAAAGAAGTCAAGATATAGAGATAAAGTGGAAAGGAAGAATTACTGATATCACCCAAACCATTGGGTGGCAGCATCCTATCTTGTGTATGGAGGAAGGAAGGCAGGTTCAGAATAAGTTCCTGACTTAGAAATGACTCAGTCATACAAACTGTAGTCCTTACCCTCCCTTAGTTAGTGACTCCCCCAATCAACAGAAGATTTGGGAAAGAAAAATTACTACATGGGGCAGCTTCTCCACCATTATCTCAGGAACTGAAAGGGCTTTCAGAAAAGGTAGGAGGAGGAAATCAAGAAAGAACTTACACAGGTAAAAGGACAATTTAGGATTTCTCAGGTGACTTCTCACAAAGTCTCGCAAATCTCCTACTGTTGGACAAGATGAAAAAAGGATTAAAAGGCGAAGATACATCAGTACTTTCTTTTTTTTTTTTTGGAGGGACAATTGGGGTTAAGTGACTTGCCCAAGGTCACACGGCTAGTTTTTGTGTTAAGTGTCTGAGGCCGGATTTGAACACAGGTCCTCCTGACTCCAGGGCTAGTGTTCTATTCACTGTGCCACCTAGCTGCCCCCAGTTTAAACTTTTTTTTTTGCTTTTTGCTTTTTTGGAGGGGGTAGGTTAGGGCAGTTGGGGTTAAGTGACTTGCCCAAGGTCAAACGGCTAGTTTTGTGTTAAATATCTGAGGCCAATTTGAATTCAGGTCCTCCTGACTCCAGGGCTAGTGCTCTATCCACTGTGCCACCTAGCCGCCCTACATGAGTACTTTAGCAGGGCAGAACTTAGACTCTATGACTTAGCTACAAAGAACCAGAAAAACATTTTAAGATATGGGGTCCCTGACACGTCCCCATTTCCCTTAGGATGGGAATCTAGGAAGTGGCAAAGTGCCAGTGACTGGCTTAAAAGACATTTTTCTCCTAGACCCTCCATCAGACTTACAGTCAGCCTGCAGAATTCAGAAATTAACTCTGAGATGTCTTTTGTCTATCAGTAAAACACTGTGTTGCAAAATGGGCAGTTCTAATAATCCTTTTGTTCCACAGTAGCAATGACATTTTCATTCTCTGTATTTAATCCAAGCATCAACAATAAGAAATTGAACCCTATTCATCCCACATGATCTGAGTGTACTCATCCTCGGAGTGCAGGGAAGTGTCACAGTTAACCAGCAGGGGCTCCCTTACCACCAAAATGTCAGGGACTCTATATGCAGAGGTGGTAACACTTGGAGCTATGAGGGAATCCCAAATTGTGTCTTCAGCATAAACATAAACAGTCTTTTTTTTCTATATTCTGTTTGCAATCTATAGCCTTAATTCTGAGTTCTCTTCATCTGCTCTCTATTCTATTTCCCCTCTCCTCCTGCTGCCTTGAAGCAACCCCACTGCCTCTAGTCTAAGTAAATACTGACTTTGCAAATATTTGGCCTGCACAGGTCTCTATCCTGTTCCTTGACTAAAATAAGACTCTGGTGTAGGGTTAGACCTCTGCAATGCTTAGTCCAGGAAGGCAAAACTAGATAGGGATGCTAAAAAAAGTGTTAATATATACCCTTTCTATACAGCACCTTGACAATCTTTGATACCATCTCCTACTCTCCTCCTTTCATTTGGTCTCTGACAATGAATTTACCCTCTCCTTGTCAACACAAACACTTGATTCCCCAATATTTTTCAGAACGTATTCTCAATAAATTCTCTTTTTCATCTCTTCCTCCTCCTCTGTCTCTTCCCCGACTTTCCAACATACTTAAGTCTCCTGCATCATTAAAAAGCCTTCATCAAACCCTACTTTCCTCTTAAACTATTATATTCTTTTCTCCCCTTTTCAGTCAAAAGATTAGAAAAACCTTTCTACACTCTATGTATCCACTTCTTCCACTCTCACTAACTTCTCAACCCTTCGCAGTCTGGCTCCCAACTTTATCATAACTGAAGTTGCTCTTGCCAAAGCTATCAATGATCTCTTAGTTGCTAAATCTAAGTTTCTTTTCTCAGTTCTCAGTTTTTTCCCAACTCAATCTACTCTCTTCTCTGGGTTTTTATGATAAATCTTTCTCCTGGATTTCCACCTGTCTAGCTAACTCCTCAGTATGCCTCTGACAGCTTATCCACATCATACTACTTAACTGTTGGGTATTTCCAAGAATCTATCCTGGATCCTCTTCTCCCAATATTGTTTTGAGACTTCATCCACTCTCACATATTTAATTCTCTCTATGCAGACAATTTACAGATCTACAGAGCCAACCCCAGCATCCCCGCTGAGCTTCGGGTCCTCATCACTGTCTATTGGACAGACATTCCAAACTGGATGTACCAGAGAAATCTCAAACTCAATGTGTCCAAAACAAAACTCATCATCTTTTCCTCCAAAGAGCCCTCTCTTCTTCCAGGCTCCCAGGTTTATAACCTCAGCGTTACACTCCTCCACTATTCTATACCCCACATACTCAATCGGTTGCCAGATCTTGCTATTTCTACCTCTACAACAGCTCCTACATCCCACAACTGTTACCTACTCACAACACCACCACTCTAGTTCAGGCCCTCATCATTTTTCACCTGAATTATTCCAATGACCTCCTAACTGGGCTAGTTCCAATTTGTCTTTCCAACCTCACCGTTCATTACTTCCCCTCCTCTACAGTGAAAATCAGCTAAAGTGACCTTTTCTCTATTTCTCACACACAGTATTCCATCACCTGTATCTGTGCTTTTCCCAGGCCTGGAATTTACTCCCTGCTCAGCTCTGCCTCCAAAGAAGTCCTCTCTTCTTTCAAGATACAGCTCAAGTGTCACTTATTACATGAAGGTAGATCTTGACCCTTCCAACTCTTAGTGCTCTCCCTCCTAAACTACCTTATATTTTCCTCCTATCTTCTGTAGAGCTGATCTGACCAATTTTAATGCCATTATTCTGGGGATTTAATTGAAGAATTTTGCTTGTTGTTAGCTGTTGTCTTAGGTATTTATGGGTTCTAGCTGCCTCTGACAGAACTGTAGTCCCAGCCATGACCTGAGACACAGGTGTTGGGTCAAGGGGGTAGGTAGCCTGGGGTTTCACCTTTGAATCAACCCACTCCCACCCTAAACTCCTGCCCTGGGTCCAAACACTCAGGCAATGAATAAGATACCTAGGGTAGAGAAGGGATTGAAATTAAGAGTAGAAAGGAAAAAGATACTTAAGATTGTTCAAGCTTTATTACTGCCCACTCAGACAAGATCAAAGAAACAATGGGTTGAGTCAATTCATTTTCCCTCAAATAAGAAGGCACCTGGCTGGCTCATCCATGGGACACTCTTACTCTTATTCTTCTTACTGAGGTCAGACCCTTCTGTACCTGTTCCATTAGCTCTACTGTTTAGGTAGCCCTTTTCTCATCAGGGCCCACTGGACAAACCAATCTAGTTTGAGGAAATCAAGGGATGGGAGGGAGAAGTCCCACAATCCCTCACAGTATTACTAAAAGATTCAGTAGCCTAAGGCACAGTCCTACCTGTTTCATTTGGGCGAAAGAAGCCTTGTAGGATGTATCGGTCAGGAAACAGAATTCTCAGTGCAATCTAGGTCAACAGAGACAACCCACCCCCCAAAATAGCAAACTCAGATTATCATGAGGCATAGTACCCAGTCAATCCCAAAAACCCTAAGCCCGGTTACCTAGAAGAATAATCTATCAGCTCAGTCTCCTAACAATCCTAAACTCTGTTCCTGACATTGGCAGAGAGCAGGGCAATGTAGACAGTAGAAACCACCATTCCTACCAGTAGCTGCCTCATCCGTCTATGGTTTTTGCCACATACTACTGCTAAATCACTCAATTAGATTCTCATAGGATCCCCATTCCATTCAAAGTTTAATCCTGAAAAGGGCTGGCTGAATTCCACTAGGGTCCAACCTCATATACCTTTGGATAGCGCTCTAGTTTTTCTTTCATCTGAGCTTCTCGCAAAGATCTGGTCAACAATGGTGCTTCTTCTAGGCGCTTCCTGAGGTAGGGGTAAAAAAGAGGGATATAGGAGGTAGAAAGCAGAAGACGTTTCAAGTTTTTCACTCTTTTCACAAAGAGCTCTCAAGTTAGAATTATTTCTGAGGTTCATTATTTGCCCTGACCCCAGAAGTCTTACTCCTACCCATAAAGAAGTTATAATTGTCCATCAAAAATGTCAGCATGTTCTGTAAAGCATATTCAGGCAAAACCTGGGTTCTCCTTAGGTTCTGTGTGTCATGTCCTTATCCCCAATCAGACCCTGGACATACTAAGAGGTATCACTAAGAGCAGACCTCAGGTTTTTGTATCAAAAAGGATAAGCATTAGATTCTAACACAGGATAGATGGGGCAGGATATAAAAATTGAAGGGTAAGGGAAAAGAATACAGATGACAGATGGAAAACCAAAGACCCACCGTTCACTTTTCAACTGGGCCAAGCGTCTCCTCACATCATCCACAGTGATCTCAAAGAATTCATCAGGAAGCTCTGCTGGCCAGGCCTGGACCGGACCCTCCAGATCCGGGTGGCACACCACTGTCTCTCGCTCCATGGGCTATAGATTAAGAAGAGAAGTGTGTTGTTCAGTCACAGTTTTGGGGAACTTATAGGCAAGAATCTTCAACTGTTCATCTCAGCTTAGTATCTTAGGCAATGTTTCTAGAAAAGCTGCATTCAAGTAAGCTAAGGAGGGGAGGGAAAATGGCATTTGGTACTACTATAATCTACCCTTTTGATACTATTATACTATAATCTACTTATGACTATGGGCAATGACTACATACAGAAGACTATATATAGTCACTACATATATATATATGAATGAGATTCCTCAGCCTAGAACTATTGGCAGCTCTAAATCACCATGTGGCTTACACCACCATGGAATGAACAGGAGCTGCTCACTTCTATCAGGTCAAGGTTCTCAGAGAGAAGATGCTGAGAGGCTTTTCCAGATGAGCTCCAATCTTCTTTCTCAGACTAAGGCAGTGGGTATGCTCCACCACCCTCCATCCCTTCCTGGTTTAGCAGGAACACCAAAGCAGAACTAAACATTCAGGAAGAGGCCTATAGTCTCCTGGAGAGCAGACCAAGATATCATTCTTGTCACATCTCTTTCCAAAGGTCCTGACCTCTCCTAATGGTTATAACAAGGAAGAATTTGCAAACTTTCTGCTCACGGAGAAGATGGCCCTTTAATTCTTTACTCTAGCTTGTCCCTGGCTCTTAGCACTTGTGGCTGGGATCAACTGTCATCACTACTTCCTTCATAGTAAAGTACTATGAGGAGGTGGGATAAGTAGTATCTAAATTACACTCTGTGCACAAATACTCAACAACTGTCTGCTTTGGCAGGGTACCACACAGGGTCCCAGAAACTACCTGTCACCACCTTTCAGAGATCCATGCCTCTAAAACAGAGGTATCAGGTTGAATAATCCTAGGAAAAATGCTGCCCCAGACCCATCCATGTCAGGGTCTCCATTTAATGCAGGAAGGAGTGAGAGCCAAATTAAAGCTTTGGCAAAAACCAGGGCACTGCTGAACTGGCTGCTCCCTCAGACATCCACCAGCCTGGCCCACCCTTCCCCTCCCCTTCATGAGGCCCCCTCCCTTTGCCCACCCTGGGGACACAGGAAGGGAGAGAGTCACTCCTGACTGTCAGCAAAGACAACACAAATTACAAGGCACAGCCAGCTCCATTTGTGGTCCAACTGAGTAATTTCAGAAAGTTAAACCAGTGAGGTCGTGTGGGTGGGACACCTCAGTGGCTTTGAGAAAGCCCAGTGGAGCCGGGCCTAACTAAAGGGTAAGAGCTGATTGTAGCTTTCCTCAGACCCAGAGGAGGCGTACCATCTGCCACTCTTTCCTCTAACAAAACAGCCAGACTCCTTTCTATTTGCCTGCTTTGACTGCCAGAGGAGAAACAGGTGACCTGAGATGGAAAGCAAGTGAGAAGAACAAAGAACAAGGATAAAGGGAAGAGGCTCATTTTTCTCAGGAGAGGTTTGTTTCAAGAGGGACTTTGGTACTGGCCCATAGTGGGGCTCTGGCACTCCAGACTGTAGTTAGAGAGAAAATTAATCTTTTCCTGACTTTGTTCTCTTCACTTCCCAGCACTTCCTCCTCACCCCCAATCAGGCCTTTGCTTTTTGTTTTCAACTGCTTTGGAATGAGAATCACACATGTCATGTCTGCTTTCCTGACAACTAAAGGAAAAGGATTATTTGGGGAACTATATTTTCCATACCCCCCTATAACACTATCTTCCCATATATGTAAAACCTGTATAATGGAACATCTCCCAGCCCTTCTCCTTTTTTAGAGATGATGCTTTCCATCCTATAGCTTCCTAGTCCCCTTTCTGTTTTTCCTCTGTCTTCCACTGACAGAAATGGACTTCCAGCCTCGGTTTATCTCTGTCCTCTCTCTAATGCAAGCCTGTCTTAGGCAAGAGAAAGTAAAGGACAATTTCTACTTCCCTGGGAACAAGAGTCTAAGGTTTGGAGTTTTGGAGAAGAGACAGGTCTTAAGTAGATAGATCCTTTCATCCAACATTCAATTCATTTCCAGACTACATTGTCTCTCATTCTCACAGTACAATTAACTCAAAGCCAACAATCCAGAAAGACAGCTGAGAAGAAAGAAAACTGAGAGCTGCCACTGTTCAACTTAAGGCCTCTTCCGACACAATTTTTTTTTCTCTTTTTCACATTGGGCTATATGTAAATGCATTCCTTACCCCAACATACATACTCCCCAAATTCTGGACTCTTCTTTATCTCTAGGTGCTTCTCACCTGGCCAGGTCCTTTGCAAGTAGCCAACCAATAAGTATTTCTGAAGTACCTACTATGAACCCAGAACTATACCAGCCACAATCAGTTACATCTCAAAAAAATCACTAATTTTTTTTTTCCCAGGTGCCACAGCCCCTGTCCAGGGCAGCTAGGTGGCTCAGTCGATAGAATGCTGGGCCTAGAGTCAGAAAGACCTAAGTTCAAATCTGGTCTTGTACACTTACTAGTCATTGTGTCAGTTTGCCCTGGGCGAGTCACTTATCCCTGTTTACCTCAGTTGCCTCATCTGTAAAATGAGCTGGAGAAGAAAATGGCAAAGCACTCCAGTACCTTTGTCAAGAAAATCCCAAATGGGGTCACAAAGAGTTGGACACAACTGAAATGACTGAACCTCTATCACCTTAGCAGATTTGGTTAACAAGAGCTGGCAAGGGCCCATACAAAGATGACTCTTAGGTTGCTAACCAAGGCCCCTGGGGTCTCTAAGACTAACCTTTCCAAAGCCACAGCTGACTTCCCAGACATTGTGGGCAACCAGTGTTAGAGCTTTTCATAACAGAATGTTAGGCGCCAGGCTGCCCCCCATGGCCACAGAGCTGACATTCCTAAAAGGCCAGGGAGCCAGATTCTGTTCCTGGGAGAGAACAGGAGAAGAGAAACATTGCTCCCCAACCCTGAGGCCTGCCTCTCTACCCACAGAGTCAGCCCATGTGGAAAAGGCCTGATAGGCTGGGTCCAGTTCAGGAACAGCAAGGGCCAAACTGGTACGTGGCAGGTTGGAATTTTGAACTCTTTTCAGGTCCTTTCCCTATAGGAAGTCAAAAGGCCTGACTTAAGATCTACAAAGTGCTTTAGATTTAAAGAGAAGACAAGATCATCATAAGGACCTAAGTAAACATCTCTAGTTTGGGCCATATATTTGAGTTGAAGCATGGCATAATGTAAAGAGTGCTTTACATTATGGAAATAGGAAAAGCTAAGTTCAAGTCTCATTTCTGCCACATGCTCTCTGGGAAACCCAGAACCACTCACCCATAAGGCCCTAGAGCAACTTTTGAAGACCACAAGTTGCAGAGAAGGTGCTATTTAATATTGATAAAGGAAGTTCCTCATTGGGAGCTCCCTTTACTGATGACATAATAGGTTAGGTCAAAAATAAAATATACAAGCAACTGAATGGTGATTCTATCACCAGGGACAACTCACCAGAGAAACCAGTTCTCTTTTTAACATTTGGAACCAAACCACAGAGCAAAACGGGGGCAGGAAAGAAGGCAGCTGAGTTTAAATCTGAAATGCAAATGAAGGCATTCAGCTTTCTCCCTTTTCCTAAGCCCCCTGCATCTTATACACATTCATTGTAACTGCCAAAGAACCAAGTCCTGAGCCCAAGCAAGTAGGGTGAATATGCCTGACTTTTCTAGCAGAAAGGAGAAAGTAACACTGGAGTGTTGTGCAGGCACTACAAGACCCAGATGGTTCAAATTCCACCTAAGTTATCAGCTGGCTGTTTGACTTTTTAGCCAAGTCAACCTCAGTTTCCTCATCTGTAAAATGAGGGGGTTGGCCAACATGACACACCTTCCAGCTCTAAATCTATGTATGAGAAGTATGCCAGTAGCATCAGAAGATCATCTGAGCTGAGTTTGGAAGGAAACCAGGGATTCCAAGAAGTAGGGGTGAGGAGGGACTGCCTTCTAGGCACAGCAGACAGCCAAGGTTGATAAAGTGCTATAACATGTGAGGAACAGCAAGAAGACCAGCATGGATAAACTGGAGGATGAATGGAGGAGAGTATTGCAGAATAAGGCTTGAAAGGTAGAAAAGGGCCAGGTTATGAAAAGCTTTAAATGCCAGTTTATTTTTGATCCTAGAGGTAACAGGGAACCTCTACAGTTTTTTGTTTTTGCTTTAGTTAGGGGAATGCCATCATCAGACCTATGTTTTAGGAAAATCACTTCAGCAACAGTATGGGTTTATGGGTTAGAGAGTGGGAGAGAGGCTCAGAAGTAGGGAGATGGAGTTGGGGAGCTACTGAAATAATCCACTAGTTTGTACTAGTTTGGTGGCTATGAGAGTAGAGAGAAGGGGATGTATGATTAATAAGTTAGGGAAGCAGAAACAAAACTTAGCAAATAAAATTGGATTTAGAGAGGTGAGTGAAAAGTCATGAAAGACAACAATATTGAGAACCTGGGTTCCTGGAAGAATGGGAATTAATATTTTGAATAGAAATAAGTAAAAGTCTAGAAGATTTATGGGTTTTGAGGAAAAGATAAGTTCTATTTTGGAAAGGAAAGGAAATTATTTTTACAAATAATCAATTGCAACCATCTGATTAAAACTCATCAAAGAGTTGCTTGGGTGTGCCTTAAAACTTATACAGATCTGTGATCTCATCAACATGAATAATCCCTCCAAGGGTAGAAATAGCAAGCCATGCATGCCTTCTTATCCCATGTGATCTTGTCCATGTTCTCCTACAGATCTTCCACTGAGGATCAACCTAACATGCTGGATGTCATCCTTCCTCTAAGTCTTTTTATATTTCATGGTTAACAGTGTAATTATCTTTCTGTTATGAGTATAATGTAGTTCAATTTAATATACATTTACACAATGCTGATTACTGGTGTCATGCATTACAATTTCTGGGGCAAGTTGTGGAACTGAGACAGAAAAGAGAATTTACTTGAAACAGTCCACAGGAGAGTCAGCAGGACCACAACCTGCAGCTTTTAACTGTTCCCAGGCTTCCTCAACTGCTAGAGAAAATTATTTTGTATCCCAAGTGAAGAAAAAATAATTGAGTTTTGTTTTTTAAAAATATGATTTTGGATCTAAATTTGTTTTATTACAGTTGAATCTTTTTTTTCCCTTCTAAAACTAGGGTTTTTAACAAAAGGTCTATGAACTTGTTTTTAAAAAAATATTTTTATAACTATTTCAAGTGCTTAGCACAGTACCTGGTATAAAGAAGTTACTTAATAAATATTTCTTTACTAACTGACAATATAATTGGTTTTCTTTATAATTCTATTTTATTTTATGCATTTAAAAACAGTATTCTGATAAGAGGTCTAGAGGCTTCACTAGATCTGCCAAGGAGGTCCACGGCACAAAAAAAAGATTAAGAACTGCTTCAAAAGGAGTGACTAAAATGAAGGTCTCCAGGAACTTGATGTTTGCTTAAAACCAAATTCAATATGGCAGGGGCAGGGGCTACCTGAACTCTGAATCAAGAGGCAAGAGTATGACAAAAGAGGGCATGAAGTGTGTATGCATAATGAACTGAGGAAAAACAGCCAGATAACTTGCAACCTCCCTGCTTTTGCAAACTGAAAATTTTTTTTTAATTTCCAGGGAATAAAGCTATTTCTAGATGCAAAGTGATAAGTTTCAGGTCCCAGAAGATTCCTGCAAAGTAGACCTTAATGCAGGGAGGCCTCTTAGAAAGTTGTGTGAAGTTCCGAGATGGCTCAGAAGCACACCAGAAACAAGAGGGGAAAGGCTAAATGAGTAACTTCACTAAGGCTGCCAGAAAAAGCCAGATCACCTACTAGTCACAGGGCTGGATAGACACCCTGGCCACGGATGGGTCTAATCATATCCTACAAGAAGGGGAAGTCTGTGGCATTTCTGGTAGGAAACACCACTTTGATTCCAAATATGGGAATTAGAAGCCAAAAGACACATCACGAGTCAAGGAGCTTCAAACATGAGCCTTTGGCTTTGGATGATCTCCCAAGAAAAAAGATTTTTAGCAAAATGAGAGGAATTGCTAAGGAGAAGATATACTTGATCTCACCAAACAGAATAACCTTTGGAAGCATAAGCTATGGGAGCCAGAATTAAAGCAGGACTTGATCACGAATGCCAAGAGTTGAGCTGTCTTCTTTCCAAATGCCGAGTAAAAGGAACCTATGGTCCAGAGAATTCAGCAGGTGGGATAAAAAAAAAACTACACCCTAACAGGTCAAGCTGCCCAAAGTCATGGAATACATCAGCCACACTCAATTTTATTTCATATTTCAGATCCGTGTTCTGGACTTGTTTACTTCTGATCCTTTGCCTGGCAATCTGGTTCTGATTTTAAATTCCTTTGCCCACTGTTCTGTAGTCACTGCAGTTTATTATAATATCCATCCTAGGTAGATTTATGAGGGAAGTCTTTGGAGCTAAGATGCTTAGAGATATCATTAAAAATTAAAAAATTGGTAAATGATGATGAATAAACTTCAATGCTTTTAATTCACAGGATCATCAACTAAGGATGAGACCTTACAGAGAGAATATCAAGACACACCCACTTCATTTTGTAGGTGAGGAAACTGGGCCCAGAGAAGTAAATAATTTGCACAAGGTCACACAGGTAGGAAGAAGAAAGCTGAGATTCAAATTCAGTTCTTTTGATTCCAAATCTAGTTCTTTACCCTAAACTACTGCCTCACTATTGTTAGAATGCATCAGTAAGTTGGAAGAGGGCTATCCCAGGAAAGACTCTAACAAGAAATCCCAGCATCAATAGCAAATTCAGCTGAAGGTGGGGGTTGTCTAAAATATAAGTGCTCCTGTATATGGATAGGGTAGAATGGAGACAGAAGACATGATATTTGGAAGGCTAAAGAACTAAAAAGGGGACTGGAATAACGAAGACTAATCTAGGCAACTGAATTTACTGGAGAGGTTGGAAAGAGTTAAGGAGATCCAAGTGGCAGGATGTAATGAACTTTAAGGGAAATATGGATGCTGAGCAATGGTGGTAGACTCTAAAAGTGGCAATGGAGTATAAACAATATGGCAACTCTTTCTGTCCCTATGTGAGAAAAGAAAAAAGTCAGTCTCACAGAGGGTGCCAAGTGTGGTGCTATCTTTACAAGAAGGAATGTGAGAAGAAATCTAGAATAAAGATGGAGGGGGGGAGAGTTACAGAGGGCAGAGTAGAAAAGAAAGGTAGAGGGAGAGAGGGACTAGGGGAAGTCAGTCATGAGAGAGAAAGCATCCAGCACATGCAGTCTGCTGATCCTTTATTGGTCATAGGTGCCTATATGGCAGGGTTTTGTTTTGTTTTGTTTTTTTTAGAAGGGGGAAGGCAGGACAATTGGGGTTAAGTGACAAGGCCACACAGCTAACAAGTATTAAGTGTCTGAGGCCACATTTGAACTCAGGTCCTCCTGACTCCAGGGCTGGTGCTCTACTCATTGCGCCACTTAGCTGCCCCTATATGGCACTTTTTAGGGCCACGCAGTACACTCAGAGGCAGTCCATCCTGGTGGAATGGGGTTGATGGCATCCAAGGCGTGAGGTAAGAAGTCCCTTTGTTTGAATAGCATGGGGGATGTGAAACTGTCACTGTAAATCTATGATGTTGTGCAGTTTACTTAGAAAAAGGGGGATCCTTTTGCTTATAGCGGTGGTAATTCTGAGTTCTTGGATAGAGGTGCCAGTGAGTTCTCTTCCAGTCACTGTGGAAGGAGGTAGCCTCTTCACAAAGGCCTCTAAAGAGGGCAAAGAGTTTGTATATTTCTCTTAATGTTCCTCTAAGAAGGGGGTAAGGGTTTAGTGGGTGAGCCAGGGAATAGTGAGTGCCAATAGTGGTTTGAATATTTGGTACCTCAGTAATTAACTTAAATTCTGGGAAGAAGCTTATGATGTCTTAGTCACTTTATTACAGCTAATCTGGCCGCACAACGAAGAACTACTGACTGTCCCAGAAGAGTCATCATTTGTGCTATGCCCTTGATATTCCTATACTACTCTGGCTCATCTGCTTATCAACACCAGCTTGTATTAAGAGAACCACTGTAAAGTGTAAAGATAGAACATCTCCCACTACATGGAGGAAATAATTGAAATTCATTATTTCATTATTCCAAAGAGAGGAGAAAAAGTCTAAGATTTCTGGCATCTGTTCTCCCTCACTTTACTGTCTATATCAGAGAGTCCAGTAAAAGCCCCAGTAAGCATTATTTTGGGGGTATTCTCAAGAAATAGTTCATTACAATTTCATCTCAAAGAATGGGAAGCAATACAAGAGATCAAAGCATCAAAAAGAAACACAAGGGGTGGCTAGGTGGCACAGTGAATAGAGCACTGGCCCTGGATTCAGAAGTACCTGAATTCAAATCTGGCCTCAAGCACTTAACACTTACTAGCCATGTGACCTTGAGCAAGTCACTTGACCCCAATTGCCCTGCCTTCCCCCTTCCAAAAAGCAAGCAAACAAAAAAACTAAATTAAAAAGGAACACAAAGGCCTCTGGAATCAGCATGCAATAGGGAAGGGGAAGAAGAATACTTCTGACTGGGCCCATGGGAGAGGGAGAACCTGGGAAAGGGGGAGGGAGGGGTGGCATATTTTCTATACCTTTCCCCTTTTGCCCTTAATACATTGAAAATGACACTTGTACCTCTTATAAAATGTCCAATGTTAGCTACCTTTCTCTCAATTTCAAAATATATATTTTTTAAAAACCTTGAGGGGGGGGGCAGGGAAGGCTTGGCCAGAGACTACAAGAACACCAGGAAGAAATAAGGCCAGAGTTTAAAAATGAAAAGTTGTGTGTGGGAATGGGGATGGGGATGGGGAGTAGAGAGAATGAAGAGCTTAGAACTGAAGGTGCAAAAATACACAGAGGCAGAGGGCTGGACGCCGACACCGCAGCGCACAGAGGGTTGGACGAGGCCCGATCAATGTGGTGGCAAGTTGACCCACCAACCACAAGGACCATTGCCAGGCCTATCACTGAAGGGCTGGGATTGGATGGAGCAGGGTAAGAATAAAATTCAGGGCCCTGGCAGGGGCAGCAACTACTCCTGGGACTACCAATCCACAACCCAGAAATTTAAAAAGCCCTTATCTGGACTTCCAGGGACCAGGATGGCAGAGTGAACCCCAGCTACTCCAATCCCCCCTCTGACCCTGAAAACATAGTAATTATTACCCCAGGGCAAAACCTTAAACAGTAAAGGCTTGGGAACCCCAGAGGAAGGGCATGGCTAGGACCCTGCCTCAAATGGGTAGAAAGCAGACTGCAAAGACAAAGACTATGGAGTCCTACTATTGTACGAGGGAGGAACCAAATTCAGAGGGAGACAGCGTTGACTCCACACCCACAGCTGAAGCCACAACAGGGAACTCGTCTCAAGCACAGAAAGCATTCCTAGATGAGCTCAAAAGGAACTCTGAAAACCAAATGAGAGACATAGAAGACAAAAAGAATAATTCTTTTAAAATAAAAATTGCAAAATTAGAAAAACATTACAATAAAGAAAAGAGCTCCTTAAAAAGACAAATGTGTGATATGGAAAAGAAGCTTCAAAAACTAACTGCAGAAAATAATTTGCTAAAAACTACAACCAAATTGAAGCAAATAACTCTATGAGGGACCAAGAATTACTCAAACAAAACATCAAGAATGAAAAGTTAGAAAAAGAGGTAAAATATCTCAATGGAAAAATAACTGACCTGGAAAACAGATCCAGAAGAGATCATATAAGAATCATAGGCCTACCAGAAAATCATGATGAAAAAATGAGCCTGGAGAACATCTTCCAAGAGCTCATCAAGGAAAACTGCTCTGAGATACTAGAACCAGAGGGTAAAACAGAAATCGAGAGAATCCACCTGACACCTCCTGAAAGGAATCCCAAATTGAAAAGTCCGAGAAAGTCGTGGCTGAACTCCAGAACTACCAGGTAAAGGAGAAAATACTTCATGTGGCCAGAAAGAAACAATTTAAATATCCCAGAACCACAGTGAGGATGGCACAGGATTTGGCAGCCTCTACACTGAAACACTGGAGGAAATGGAATACAATTTTTCGCAAGGCAAAAGAGCTTGGGTTACAACCAAGCATCATCTACCCAGCAAAACTGAACATATTCTTCCAGGCAAGGAGATGGTCATTAAACAATGTAAGATTTCCAGACCTTCCTGATGAAAAAGCCAGAGCTCAATGGAAAATTCAAGCTCCAATTATGAGATGCAAGAGTGACATAGAAAGGTAAACAAGGAAAACACACACACACACACACACACCCTGTTATTTAATAAGAGTAAACTGTTTATAGACAAGTAGAGGGTATGAGTATAAATTACACAAAATGACGATAAAAAAATCTTATTAAGGGCTACAAAGGGACTGCAATGGAAGAAGAGGAATGAAGTGGAAAAGCATAAATTATGCCACACAAAGAGGCATAAAAACAATATAGCAGAGGAATAGAAGGGAGGGAGATGAGTATTATATGAACTTTTCCCTATTGGTTCTGGTACAAGGAGGTAATAACAACCAGTTAAGCATGGGACTCTATGGAGAAGAGACGCAAAACCTATGATAATAGAGGGAAAGAGGGGAGGGAGAGGAGCTTCGCATGAGATTTGTTCCCGTCACTATTGGTTTGAAGAAGAAATAACATACTTCATTAAGTATAAAAATATCCTACAGGCAGTAGGAGGGGAAAAGGGCTATGAAAAGGGGGGGAGGGGTTAGAAGGGAGGGAAGAATTAAGGGGGAAGGGGAGAAAAAGGGAAGGGGACTGATAAGGGAATACTGAGGGAGGCAGTGGGCAAAAGGAAAACTATTAAGGAGGGGAAGGGAGAAGGGGAGAAAAAATATAAGCATTAACAGGGGAGGGAATAGGATGGAGGAAAAGAAACAGATAATAATCATAACTGTGAATGTGAATGGAATGAACTCTCCCATAAAATGGAGGCGGAGAGCAGAATGGATTAAAAATCATAATCCTACAATATGCTGTTTACAAGAAACATATCTGAAACAGAGGGATACACACAGGGTAAAGGTAAAAGATTAGAGTAAAATATATCATGACTCAGCTAAAGTAAAAAAAAAAAGCAAGGGTAGCAATCCTCATCTCAGATAAAGCAAAAGCAAAAATTGATCTAATTAAAAGAGATAAGGAAGGAAACTATATCCTGCTAAAAGGCACCATCGAGAATGAATTACTTATATGCACCAAGTGGTACAGCATCCAAATTCCTAGAGGAGAAGGCAAAGAAATTAGAGGGAGAAATAGATAGCAAAACTATACTAGTGGGGGACCTTAATCTCCCCCTCTCTGAACTTGATAAATCCAACCTCAAAATAAACAAGAAAGAAGGAGATGAACAGAATTTTAGAGAGGGTAGGTGTGATAGATCTCTGGAGAAAACTGAATGGGGATAAAAAGGAATATACCTTCTTCTCAGCGGTACATGGCACATACACAAAAACTGAACATGTACTAGGACATAAAAACCTCACAATTTAGTGCAGAAAGGCAGAAATAATTAATGCATCATTCTCAGATCATGATGCAATAAAAATCATATGAAATAAAGGGCCATGGAAAGACACACTAAAAACTAATTGGAAACTAAATAATTTAATCCTAAAGAATGAGTGGTTCAAACAAGAAATCATAGAAACAATCAGTAACTTCATTCAAGAGAATGACAATAATGAGACAACATACCAAAATTTGTGGGATGCAGCAAAGGCAGGTCTTAGGGGAAGTTTTATATCCCTGACTGCATACATGAATAAATTTGAGAAAAGGGAGGTCAATGAATTGGGCATGCATTGAAAAAGCTAGAAAAACAACAAATTGAAAATCCCCAACTAAATACTAAGTTAGAAATACTGAAAACCAAAGGAGAGATTAATAAAATTGAAATTAAGAAAACTATTGAATTAATAAATAAAACTAAGAGCTAGTTTTATGGAAAAAAAAACAATAAAATTGATAGTCAATATGATAAAAAAAGAAAGAAAACCAAATTATGAGTATCAAAAATGAAAAGAGTGAACCTACCACCAATGAAGAGGAAATTAAAACAATAATTAGGAATTCTTTTGCCCAGTTGTATGCACATAAATTTGACAATCTTAGGGAAATGGATGAATATTTACAAACATACAAGTTGCCCAGATTAACTGAAGAGGAAGTAAATTACTTAAATAACCCCATCTCAGAAAAAGAAATCAAACAAATCATCAGTAAACTCCCTAGGAAAAAATCTCCAGGGCCAGATGGATCTACTAGTGAATTCTATCAAACTTTTCAAGAACAATTGATTCCAAACTATTTGGGAAAATTAGTGAAGGAGTCCTATCAAATTCTTTCTATGACACAAAAATGGTACTGATACCTAAATCAGGAAGAGATAAAACAGAGAAAGAAAATTATAGACCAATCTCCCTCATGAATATAGATGCAAAAATTTTAAACGAAATATTAGCAAAAAGACTACAGCAACTTATCACAAGAATAATACACTTTGATCAGGTAGGATTTATTCTCGGAATGCAAGGATGGTTTAGTATTAAGAAAACCATCAGTATAATTGATCATATCAACAATAAAACTAGCAAAAACCACATGATTATCTCAATAGATGCAGAAAAGGCTTTTGACAAAATACATCCATTCCTATTAAAAACACTAGAAAGTATAGGAATAAATGGAGCCTTCATTAAAATAATAGGTAGCATCTATTTAAAGCCACCAGCAAGTATTATATGTAATGGGGAGAAGCTAGAAGCATTTCCAATAAGATCAGGGGTGAGACAAGGATGTCCACTATCACACCTCTTATTCAATCTGGTACTAGAAATGTTAGCAGTCTCAATTAGAGAAGAAAAAGAAATCAAAGGAATCAAATTAAGCAAAGAAGAGACCAAGCTATCACTCTTTGCAGATGATATGATGATATACTTAGAGAATCAAGTAAAAAACTACTTGAGACAATAAATAAATTTGGCAAAGCTGCAGGACATAAAATGAACCCACATAAATCCTCGGCATTCCTGTATATTTCTAATGAAATTCAACAGCAAGAGATAGAAAGAGAAAACCCATTTAAAGTTACTGTAGACATTATAAAATATTTGGGCAAACCTAAGACCTATATGAATACAACTACAAAACACTTTTCATACAAATAAAGTCAGATCTAACTAACTGGAAAGACATCAATTGCTCGTGGCTGGGTCAAGCTAATATAATAAAAATGACAATTTTACCTAAATTAAATTATATATTTAGTGCCATACCAATCAGTTTACAAAAAACTACCTTATAGAGCTAGAAAAAATAGTAACAAAATTCATTTGGAAGAACAAAAGGTCCAGAATATCAAGGGAATTAATGAAAAGAAATGCTAGGGAAGGTGGACTAGCTATCCCAGATTTTAATCTGTACTATAAAGCAGCAGTCCTCAAAACTACTTGGTACTGGATGAGGAACAGAGTGGTGGATCAATGGAATAGATTGGGTACATAAGACTCAGCAGTCAATGACTTTAGTAATCTACTGTTTGATAAACCCAAAGACCCCAGTTTTGGGGATAAGAACTCACTATCTGACAAAAACTTCTGGGAAAACTGGAATATAGTATGGCAGAAACTGGGCATAGACCATTATCTAACACCATATACCAAAATCAAGTCTAAATGGGTACATGATCTAGGTATAAAGGCTGATACTGTAAGCAATCTGGGAAAGCAAGGAATAGTTTACCTGTCAAATTTGTGGAGAGGGGAAGAATTTATGACCAAACAAGAATTAGAGGGCAATATAAAATGCAAAATGGATAATTTTGATTACATTAAATTGAAAAGCTTTTATACAAACCAAGCCAATGCAACCAAGATTAGGAGGGAAGTGGAAAATTGGGAAAGAATTTTTACAACCTCTGTCACTGATAAAAGGACTCACTTCAAAAATATACAGAGAAATGAGTCAAATCTATAAGAATACAAGTCATTCCCCAATTGATAAATGGTTAAAGATATGAACAGGCAGTTTTCAGAGGAAGAAATTAAAGATATATTTATAAGCATATGAAAAAATGCTCTAAATCACTATTGATTAGAGAAATGTCAATCAAAACAACTCTGAGGTACCACATCTCACCAGTCCAATTGGCTAAGATGACAAAACAGGAAAATGACAAATGCTGGAGAGGATGTGAATAAATTGGAACACTAATGCATTGCTGGTGGAGTTGTGAATTGATCCAACCATTCTGGAGAGCTATCTGGAATTATACCCGAAGGGCTATAAATAATTTCATACCCTTTGACCTAGCAATACCACTTCTAGGGTTGTATCCCAAAGAGATCATAGAAGTGGGAAAAAGACCCATATGTACAAAAATATTTATAGCAGCTTTTTTTATGGTAGCAAAGAATTGGAAATTAAAGGGGTGCCCATCAATTGAGGAATGGCTTAACAAGTTGTGGTATATGCATGTTATGGAATACTATTGTGCTATAAGAAACAAGGAGCAGATGGACTTCACATTTACCTGGAGAGGCTTATATGAACTGATGCTAAGTGAGAAGAGTAGAGCCAGGAGGAATTTGTACACAATTACAGACACAACGTATGTGTGATGACCAACTTTAATAAACTGGACTCTTCTCAGCAATCCAGAGTCATAAGTCAAACCCAAAAGACTCATGATGGAGAGAGATGTTTACATCCAGAGAAAGAACTAAGTTTGAACCCAGACTGAAGCAAACTACCTGCTCTTTTTCTTTCTCTTGTTTGGTTTTGTTTCCTCTTTCCCACTCTTCATTCCATCTGACACAATCCTTCTTTATAACCTGACTAATGCCTATTGTGAAAGTATTTGCAGATACTATACTTGATTGTATGCTGCCATGGCGAGGGAGACAAAATTTTAAACTCAAGGAATTGTGGTAATGAATCTTGTAAACTAGAAGTAAACAAATTAATAAAGATAATAAAGGGTAAAAGAAAAAGTTGCTTGGAAGGGAATATTAGGAGAATTTAGCTGGGTTGCTCTCTGTACACTACCATCTTAGCTCTATCTCTACTCATTCTCTTCATTACTCAACCTCTTTCTCTTTCTCTAGATCCTCCTCTGGTTCATAACCTGTATACTTATCTAGTCCTTTTCTATGTTCTGCATTCTTTGTGGAGTCAAAACGTCCAAGATATCCATTCTGGGCTCTCACCACTAAACAGTTTCTGCCCATTCTATAGTATATGCTGCACAGAGTCCCATTTTTCATTGTGCATTGCTTGAAGAAAAGATAGCACTGTCCCATGGCAGGTCCCTATTTACACTGCTGATTTCTAATGTATATTATACCCTGGTCACCTTTCTCAAAATCCCCTCCTTGAGTCCATACCTTCCCATTTTCCTAGGTGCCAGTTACCCCTAAGGGCTCCAACTCCCCCTCCCCCACCTCAAGGCAGGACACTAGTCTTTTCAAGTACCAAATCCCCTTCACAGAACATTTATCAAACACCCATAGGAGTATTCATCAGTGGAATGTCTACACAACATCAGAACAAGGCCTCCTGTTTTTCTCCCCTTCCTCCTTTCAATTCTCCTCTCTTCTCATTCACTTCCCTGTAGACTCTTCTCTTCCTGGATGACCACAGGAGTCACCTGTCCCTTCAGTGCCAGCCTACCTACCATGTTTCCCCGATAATAAGACACTGTCTTATTAAATTTTTTGGACAGAAAACCACCAGAGGGCTTATTTTCAGGGGAGGGCTTATTTTAATTGAACATTGACAGCAATTTTAATAAACAGGTAAATGTGAACAAAAAAATGTACCTTTATTCAATAAGCAAATCACTGGGGAAGAACAGGATGACTTGCTCACTGGTGCAGCTCTGATTGGATGCAGCTCGGAGTGCAGCGTGCGTTGGGGGGGGGGGGGGGGGTAGCATGTAGCGCAGGGGATCACCTCCACTACAGTAGCAATCTCAATAGGGCTTATTTTCGGGGGAGGGCTTATTTTAGAGGAATCTTACACAGTAAGGGGAGGGCTTATTTTCTGGATAGGTCTTATTATCAGGGAAACACGGTACATCTCTACTATTAATTACCTCTACCCTGGTCTCTATTTACATTCAGAAAGAAGTCTCTTTCTGGCTTCCTTGTGCTGTCCTTGGCTACAGCATTCATTCTCCTTTTCTGTATTTCTGCTGTCAGGGGTATTTGAGAAGCAAATAATCTCTTCAGGTCTGGTTTTTGAAGAATGTTTTCCAACATTCATCTTTCTACATTTATGGTTAAACTCAGATTTTCAGGGTAGGTCATCCTGAGTTGCACCACTTTTCAGAACACATTCTATTCCCTTCTGTGTTTTCTGATGGGTGTAGAAGAGCCATGTATTATTCACATTTCCTTTGTATTTGAAGGTTTCTTCTGGTCACATGTAGAATTTGTTGATTCTGAAATTAAATTGTTAAATTTAACCATTATATGTGTCGGAGTTGGCAGCCTCAGATTTTTTTCTGGAAGCAATCTATTTATTCTTTCAATCGGTGTTTCCTTTTCTCTCTTCAGAAATTCTAGGAAGTTTTTGTGTATTATTTTTTGCATTTGATAGTCAAAATTTCTGACTTGTTCTGTCTTTTCTTTGGGACTTATAATCCTTAGGTTGTCTCTATGTATCCTGCTGTCAAGATAATCAGGTTTTACTTGAACAGAGAGCATGTTTTCTTTTAGAATTGTTTTTTTTCTTTTCTTCTTCCAGATTGTCCTTCATTTCTACATATTTGTATTCCAAATCAGCTGTCACTTTTCTGATTTCTTTAGTAAGACTAGCCATTTCAGATTCAAGTTTTTCCATTCTGCCAATTATTTCTGCTCTATAAGACATAAATTCTTCTCTCATAATTCTCATTCTCTTTTAATCCACTAAGGAATAGTATATTGTAGTTCCAAGTTCTCTTCAAATTCTATAGGGTCCTCTGTCTCATCAAGTGTTTAGTAATTTTCCTTTGTTTTATAATATTTATTCATAGAGGCCTGAACTCATTAACTAGTTCTGAAGGCTATATTTTCTTTTCTTTACATTTTTCCTGTTCATTTAATGGCTTATATTCAAGATCCTTGAGTTTTTGTCTTCTGAGATCTTTGATAATTTCAGTTTTTTTTTTTCTCCTTTATTTCCTCCTATTTCTAACCTTCTGACCTCCTCCCTTCTGATGATAGTTTCCCCAGGGGACAGATCCTTTCACCCTTCTCCCACACTGGGCAATTCATGGCTTACCAGCTTAGGTTTTTGCCCCAACAGAGTTTTGGGGGGATAGAATCTATTTCAAGCTCAGACACATGTCCTGTCCCTTCCCCTCTGTTCCTTTACTCTCCTGTAGAGGTTTTTTCACAGCAAAGAATGCTGCTGTGGTACTTATCACTTAGTCCCCAGCAAACTTCCATAGTCCAGGGTCCAAATCTCCAAGCCATTAGGATATGGGGTTAGGTTTGTTGCTAACTCAAGGGTCAGGATGGCTAGTGCAGCCACACTGCCAGTGCATGGTGGGCAGTGGGTGGAGTATGCTGAGTAACTCAAGGTAGTCATTAGTTCATGGTTTGTTTTTTAAAAATCTGTTAGGTTCCTGGTGTCCTAGACTATGGAGACGGCTTAAATTGCTTTGTCTTTGGTGCATATTTTCTGTTTTGGAGAAGTCTCAGAGAATCAGAGAATATGTCTTCTCCATCTTGTTGGTCTCTTATCCAAGAAATGTGATACAAAGTCACCTCCACCCCTCCCCAGTTGAATGCTTCACTTCTTATCTATGTTGCATTTTTGTGTTATGAAAGCTTTTTTCAATTTTATTTAATCAAAACTATCTATTTTATCTTTTATAATTACTTTTCTGCATTGTGTGGTTATGAATTCATTTCCTTCCCAAAACTGTCAAAGCTATTTCACTAGTTTTTCTTCTACTTACTTTTTATGGTATGATCTTTTAAAATATTCAGGTCATGTATCAATTTTGGATTTACTGTGGAATGTGGTGATGGATGTTGGTTTAAGCCTAATTTCTGCCAGACTGGTTTACAGTTTTCCTAGCAGTTCTTATCAAACAGGGAATTCTTTCCAAAGTAATTTATGTTTTGAGGTTTATCAAATACTGGGTTATTTAGTTCCGTTATTTCTGATTCTCCCTTATACTTTTCTATTTTTTTTTTTAAATCCAATACCAAATGGTTTTGATGACTACTGTTTTATAATCTATTTTAAGGTCTAGAATCTTCTATCTTTTATTTTTTTTTTGCTTTTTGGAGGGCAATTGGGGTTGTGACTTGCCCAAGGTCATATGCATAGTTTTTGTGTTAAGTGTCTGAGACCAGATCCAAACCCAGGTCCTCCTGACTCCAGGGCCAATGTTCTATTCACTGCACCACCTAGCTGCCCCAAGAATCTTCTATCTTATAACAGATTAAGTTATCAGCAATACAAGCCAAGAAATTACTAGGCATTGATTTTAGAAAAAAGAAGCATTAGTAGATGCCTAGACAAATGAAGTGCTTCCTAACTCATGTCTTCATGCCAGACTTGTGATTTGTTTAACAAACTCATATATTTCTTCTTTCTGCACAAGTAGTTTGTAGCACATTCTAATAATACCACTTCTGTTTTTGCCTCCATTATCTTTACTCAAATAAGCTCTGCCATGCTTTTTTCTTTTGGTTCTTGAATTTCTTCCCAAGTCTATTTTTTTGTACAATGTTAACTTTCTCCCTAACTAGCCAACTCTGATTTATCCTGTTGTTTTTAAATAAGGTATGCACTAGGGTGGACAGTTAGGTGACACAGTGAATAGAGCACCAGCCCCAGAGTGAGCAGGAAATGAGATCAAATCCAGCCTCACTTAACACTTAGTAGCCATGTGACCTTGGGCAAGTCACTTAACTCCACAAGCCCTGCCTTCCCCCCTGCAAAACAAACCAAAAAACCACTTCACATAGAAATTCACAATGCATGTGCACATCACTTTGAAATTTGCAAAGAAAGTGATTTGTAATCTACAGTTACATACTACATCCAAGCTCTGTCAAGCCTAATCTTGAGTATGTGTCACTGGTAATAAGGTGAACTTAGTAGAACAGCATGAAGATTATCAATCACTAGCCACTAAGAGAATAACAGACACTAATAACATGTTATGTAAAGCACTTTAGAAAAAGTCATTTTGATGTGATGGATTTGGTGGATTGGTTGATTTTAGAGACAGAGATGAATGGGATTTAAGTTTTGCCTCTCACATTTACTGACTCTGACATGACCCTGACAAGTTCTTTATCTCTCAGTGCTCTAGGAAGCTCTCTAAGAATAAGTTGATAAGAAGGTGCCAACCTGCATGAGTAGAAAGTGTTTCCTTAAAACAAGGAGTTTGCTACTCCAATGAAATCACAGGTATAGTCCCTATTTTTCTGTTAATTGTCCATAAATCTCAACTATTATGCCCTTATCAGTCAATAAATATTAAATCACATGGGCAGCTAGGTGGCACAGCGAATAAAGCACCTGCCCTGGAGTCAGGAGGACCTGAGTTCAAATGCAGCCTCAGACACCTAACACAAAAACTAGCCATGTGACCTTGGGCAAGTCAATGAACCCCAATTGCCCTCCAAAAAAAAAAAAGGCAAAAAAAAAAAACAAAAAACCCAAACAAACATAAAATCACAGGTCTAGTCCCTATTTTTTTGTTAGCTGTCTATAAATCTCAACTATTATGCCCTTATCAATCAGTCAATAAACGTTTTTTTTGGAGGGGGTAAGGCAAAGCAATTGGGGTTAAGTGACTTGTCCAAGGTCACACAGCTAGTAAATGTGTCAAGTGTCTGAGATCAAATTTGAACTCAGGTCCTCCTGACTCCAGGACCTGTGCTCTATTCATGGTGCCACCTAGCTGCCCCTCAACACACACACACACACACACACACACACACACACACACAACTCTCTCTCTCTAAACATTTATTAAGCACTTACTATGTGCCAAGCACTATGTTAAGCCCTGAGAATAGAGAGGCAAAAACAACTCCTATACTCAAAAATCTCACAGTCCTAATAAAGGAGACAACATACAAACATGTACAAACAAGATGTAAATAGCATAAATTGGAAATAACAGAAGGTAGGTACTGGAGGGGCAGCTAGGTGGCACAGTAAATAAAGCACTGGCCCTGGAGTCAGGAGGATCTGAGTTCAAATCTGGCCTCAGACACTTAACACTTACTAGCTGTGTGACCTTGGGCAAGTTGCTTAACCCCAACTGCCCTTGAACCCCTCCCCCCCGCCAAAAAAAAAATGAATGAAAGAAGGAAGGTACTAGAATAACAGAAATATGTGATTCAAAGATTGTTTCCCTACAAACTACATACATTCTTATTTTTGCATTAATTTTATTCATGCAAAAGCTTTCCAATTTCAAGTAATCTAAATCATCTATTTTATCTCTTGTGGTTACCACTTCTTTAAAGAAGCTGACCTCTAGAAATAAATGAATTATCTGTGCAAGATAACTGATTTGATCAAGAAAAGAGGAAAAGGACCTATACATATTTTAAAAAATTATAGCAAGATTTTTTCTTTTTTGTGATGGCAAAAAACTGACAACTAAGGGAATGACCATTAACTGGGGAATGACTGAACAAATTATGATATATGAATGTAGTATTTCATACTATACTGTTAGAAATGATGAAAAGGAAACCTGAGGAGAGTTGAATGAACTGACACAGGGAAGTGAGCAGAACCAGGAGAAGAATTTATCCAACACTGTAAAAAATAAACAACTCAGAAAGATCAAAGAACTCTTATCAACACAATGATAAACCATCATTTCCCAAGATCTATGGTGAAGAATGCTAACAAAGAGAGGTGACAGAGTCAATATGCAGAATGAGACTGGATTTCAGGGCATGGCAGTGTGAGAATTTACTTAACTATAAATATTTGTAACAAGAGTTTTGGTTTTTTTTTTTCTTTAGGGAAAAAGAGAAAGAGGGAAATAAATGTTTGGCAATTAAGAGGGAAAAGAAGATGCCAGATCTAGTTCTCTAATTTTTTAATGTATGACCTTCAATATTTAGGCTATATATCAATTTTGAGTTTATAGTATATGACCAGAGTGCTTTTCAAGTTTTCCTAAAAATTCTTGTCAAACAGAAGGGTTCTTCCTCAAGTAAAATTATGTCATTCAGTTTATTATATTATTGACCTTAATTGTTCCTGATTTTTCCTTGTGTCTTCTGCTCTACTCTTTAAACAAAGTTTTGATGATTACTGTATTGTAATTTGAAGTAGGGATGTCATTATTTTTCTTCTCCAATCCACCCTTTCCCCTAACTTTCCCATTTCTGTTTAAAGAGCTACTAATGTTCCAGTCACTCAAATTCTACTTTGATTCCTCAATTTACCTGCATACCACAATATCCAATTAGTTGTAAGATCTTGTTGATGTTAGCCCTACAACCTCTGGCAAACCATTCTTTTCTCTCTAATCACATTCTAATTTAGTCTCCCATCATCTCTTGCCTATACAATTTCAATAGTCTCCTAATTAGTCTGTTTCACCCTTTCTCCTCATAATTTCATCTTCTTCACAGTTTGCCACACTTAACTGCCTCTTCTAGGCTCTTCTTCTACCACCATTATTCAATAAACTCTCTTCCTTTGAGGTTCATAAAATCCATATTTATCAGTCAACTGCAATTCTAGCAGCTGCAATCCACAGACCTTCCAGGACATTCTCCTTCCTTAATGAATTCAATACCTTGCTCATGGTCTTTCTTCCCAACACCTGGCCTCATATTAAGAGACTTCAACATACATATTGATATTCCCTCAAATCTAGCCACCAAGTCCCTCAACTTATTCACGTCCCATGACCTACTCCTCCCACCATACCTCATCTATACACAGCGATAGTTATACCCCTAACCTTGCCATTTCCCACAAATGCACCACTTCTGTGTTCATGAACTCTGAAATTCCTTTATCTGACCACAATCTGCAGTGTTTCCACCCCTCTCTCTGACTTACAACCCCAAAATCTATTCTTTGTACTTAGTCCAATATCTTCACCCTTCAATTCTTTCCCAGGTTGCTCTGTTAGCCCTATGCTTGCTCTGGCTACACTATTCTTCCATTCCTATCTTGATCCCTCAGGTAAACTCTATTGTTCAACTCTATTGTGTCCTCTTCTCTTGAGTCCTTTATCCCTTAATCCTATTGGAGATCTTGCCCTGCCAAGCTTCAGCCTTAGTTCACCCCCCAACATTTGCTGCCTTTGCTCCTATACACACACACTGCTAAAACAAGATGGTGAAAATCATAAAGCTGTGCTGACTACGTCTACTACAAATTTATGTTACATAATATCACCTGGGCCCTCACTGGGTCACAAGGCAAACTTTCACATTTTTCTCACTGATTTACTATTCCAGTCACCATGGGAGTTCTTCCAAAGTTTTTCATCCGTCAAGACTCCCATGGCCCCCTCATTTCCCACTCACTCCACACTCACAGCTGAGAACTTTGCTTCATGTTGAACTGAGGTTGTTCACTTACTGCTCACTCTTCTCCCCTCCTCATCTCACACCACTGAGATGCTTTTTGCCACTTTCTTCTTCATTCATTTACATGAAGAGGTGACCCATTTCCTGGTCAAGATGAATCCCCCCTCCATATGCACAAGTGATCCCATTCCATCCCAACTTCTATAGTAGACCACAACCTTATCATCCCTAATCTCTCACTTATCTTCTCTCTCCATCTGTTGGCTTCTTCCTTACTGCCTACAAACATGTCAATGTCGCCATTAAAAAAAATCCTAACTTAATCCATCTCTCCTAACAACTGTGCTCTATCTTTTCTCTTTTTTCTGTCTAAATTCCTAGAAAAAGCAGCTAAAATTCATGCCATCCCTTCCCATCCCCTTCGTAACTCTCTGCAGTCTAGTTTACAACCTTATCACTCAAATGAAACTGCTCTCTCCAAAGTTACTAATGATCTCTTCATCACCAATTCTAATGGCTATTTTCAATCCTTATCTTTCTTTTTTAAAATTAATTCTTAATTTTCAACATTCACTTCCATAAGACTCTGAGATTTAAATTTTCTCCCCCCCTCCTTTCCTTCCTCCCCAAATGAATCCCCAATTGAACATATTTTCACATTAGTCATGTTGTAAAGAAGGATTAGAACCAATGGGAGGAACCACAAGAAAAAAGAAAAAAAAAGAGCACAAAGAGTATGCTTTGATCTGTACTTAGATTCCATAGTTTTTTCTCTGGATGTGACTAGCATATTCCATCTTGAGTCTTTTGGAATTGTCTTAGATCATTTTATTGCTGAGAAGAGCTAAGTCTATCAAGAGTTGATCCTTGTACAATGTTGCTGCTACTCTGTACAATGCTCTCCTGTTTCTACTTACTTCACTCAGGATCAGTTCACATAAATCTTTCCACGTTTTTCTAAAGTTTGCCTGTTCATCGTTTTTTATATTACATTCATATACCACAATTTGTTCAACCATTCCCCAATTAATGGGCAACCCCTCAATTTCCAATTCTTGGCCACCACAAAAAAAGCTTCTATAAATATTTCTGTATATATGGGTCCATTTCCCATTTTTTTTATCTCTGTGGGATAAAGACCTAAAAGTGGTATTGCTAAGTATGAATATGCACAGTTTTATAGCCCTCTGGGCAAAGTTCCAAACTGTTCTCCAGAATGGTTGGATCAGCTCACAACTCCACCAACAATGCATTAGTATTCCAATTTTCCCACATCATTTCCAATACCAATCACTTTCCTATTTTGTCATGTTAGTCAATCTGAAAGGTATGATGTGAAACTTCAGGGTTGTTTCATTTGCATTTCTCTAATCAATAGTGATTTAGAGTATTTTTTCATATGATTATAGATAGCTTTAATTTCTTCATCTGAAAATTGCCTGTTTATATCCTTTGACCATTTATCAATTAGGGAATGACCTGTATTCTTACAAATTTGATTCAATTCTCCATATATTTTAGAAATGAGGCCTTTATCAGAGATAGTGGTTATAAAAATTGTTTCCCAGCTTTCTGCCTCTTTTTTAATCTTGACTGCACTGGCTTTGTTTAGGCAAAAAGTTTTCAATATTATGTAATCAAAATTATCCATTTTCATTTCATAATGTTCTTTATCTAGTTTGGTCATAAATTCTTGTTTTCCATAAATCTGACAGGTAAACTATTCCTCACTCTCCTAGTTTGCTCACAGTATGAGCCTTTAATTCTAAATTGTGTGCCTACTTTGATTTTATCTTGGTATAGGGAATAAGATGTCGGTCTATGCCTAGTTTCTGCCATACTATGTTCCAGTTTTCCCAGCAGTTTCTGTGAAATAGTGAGCTCTTATCCCAGAAGCTGGAGTCTTTGGGCTTATCAAATAGTAGATTACTACAGTCACTGACTATTGTGCCTTGTGTACCTAACCTATTCCACTGATCCACCACTCTATTTCTTGGCCAGTACCAAGTAATTTTGATGATTGCTGTTTTATAATACAATTTAAGATCTGGTATGGCCAGGACACCTTCCCTTGCATTTCTTTTTATTAATTCCCTTTTGTTCTTCCATATGAATTTTATCACCTTTTCCAGCTCTATAAAATATTTTTTTCATTTTTAAAATGCTTTATTAACTTCTGATTTACATCATTTATTTCTGCCAGATCCGAGTTACAAATTTTCTCCCCGTTTTTCCCCTACCCAACGCCCCAAAATAGCAGTCCCAGAGGATATCCCCTCCTCCAATCTGCTCTCTCCCATATCCCTCCCTTTTCCAGATTTTTCTATGGCCCAGTGCCTGTATATCTTATTTCCCAATTACATGTAAAATAGTATTAATAATAACAATATACATATATATAAATATATATATGTTTGAGTATTTGATTTTAAAACTTTGAATTCCAGATTCATTCCCTTCTTCCCTTGTCACCCACCCTTACTGGGAAGATAAGCAGTTCAGTATAGGTTGTACATGTGTGGCTAATGCAAAACAATAACATAGCAGATATAGCGTAAAAGACTGACTATATTTCCCTCCCTCCTATCCCACCTCCCACTTGTTCTATTCTCTACTTTGATCCCATCCCTTTTCAAAAGTAGGTGCTTCCAACTTCCCTCCCCCCAGCAGCCTGCCCTCCCTTCCATCATCCCCCCTCTCAACCCCTTCCCCCCCTACTCTCCTGGAGGGTGAGATACCCTATTGAGTGTGTATTTCATTCCCTCCTCAAGCCAAATTCAATGGGAATAAGGTTGACCCATTCCCTTTTGCTTTCCTATTCTACCCCTCCATTGTAACCATTTTCCCTTGTCTCTTCTATATGAAATAGTTTACTCCATTCTGTCTCTCCCCATCTCCTCTCATTATATTCCTCTCTCACCTCTTAATTTCCCCTTTTAAGTATCATCCATTCCTGTTAAATTGGTCCTGTGCCCTCTATCTATGTATATCTGTAAACAGATATACACACATTCACATATGTATTCATATGCCGATATACCCTCATATATAGACTATATATATATATTTTTTTCCTATTCCCTTCAACTACTAAGAAAAGTTTCATAAGTTACAATTATTGTTTTTCCATGTAGGAATGTTAATAGTTCAACTTTGATAAGTTCCTTATGATTTCTTTTCCCTGTTTACCTTCTCATGCTTCTCTTGCTTCTTGTATCTGAATGTCAAATTTTCTATTCAGCTCTGTTTTTTTCAGTAAGAATACTTGAAAGTCCTCTATTCTACTAAATGATTGTATTTTCCCCTGAAACATAATACTCAGTTTTGCTGGGTAGGTGACTTTTGGTTTTAATCCCAGCTCCTTTGACCTCTAGAATATCATATTCCAAGCCCTTAGATCCCTCAGTGTAGAAGCTGCCAGATCCTGGGTTATCCTAATTGTGTTTCCACAATATTCAAATTGTTTCTTCCTGGCTGCTTGTAATATTCTCTACTTAATCTGGGAATTCTGGAACCTGGCTATAATATTCCTAGGAGTTTTCTTTTTAGGATCTTTTTCAGGAGGTGATTGGTGGATTCTTTCAATCTCTATTTTGCCCTCTGGTTCTAAAACATCAGTGCAGTTTTCTTTGAGAACTTCCTGGAGGATGATTTCTAAGTTCTTACTTTGATCATGGCTTTCAGGTAATCCAATAATTTTTTAATTATCTCTCCTGGATCTATTTTCCAGGTCAGTGGTTTTTCCCATGAGATATTTCACATTGCCTTCTATTCTTCCATTTGTTTGGATCTGTTTAACAGCATCTTGATTTCTC
Organism: Petaurus breviceps papuanus; assembly: GCF_028583685.1. NCBI lineage: Eukaryota > Metazoa > Chordata > Mammalia > Diprotodontia > Petauridae > Petaurus > Petaurus breviceps. The sequence goes on from NW_027187287.1 coordinate 1,939,951, forward strand.
ATAAAGTCATTAGCTTCCATTTGCTCCAATGATTCTCTGAAGCAATGATTCTCCTCAGTGAGCTTTTCAGATTCTTTTTCCATCTGGCAAATTCAGCTTTTTAAGGAATTCTTCTCCTCATTGCCTTTTTGAGCCTCTTTTGCTATTTGAGTTAGTCTATTTTTTAAGGTGTTATTTTCCTAAGTCAGGCTGTGACTCTTATTTCATAATTTTCTTGCATTGTTCTCATTTCTCTTCCCAATTTTTCCTCCACTTCTCTTATCTGCTTCTTAAGGTCCTCTGTGGCCTGTAACCAGCTCGTATTTTCCTTTGAAGCTTTTGGTGCAGGAGTTCTGACTTCACTGTCTTCCTCCTGTTCCATGCTTTGATCCTTTTTGTCCCCAAAATAGGAGTCTAATGTTGGAGTCTTCTGTCTGCTTTGTTTCCTTTGCCTGGTCATGTCGCCCCTCAGTCACTTGACCCCTGGGCTTTTTGCCACAGTAGGACTCTGCCACCAGACAGGGGAGCTTTCGTCCCAAACGCTGGGGTTTTCTTAGCTGCCGGGGGTATTAGATGGGTGCCCTCTTTGAGACATGCTCTGGCAAGCTGGACACACACCCCAGAACCTCCACCCTAGACTGCAATCCAGATCCAAGCAGGTTAAAGCATGATTACCCCTCAGACTGGTGCTTGGTCCCCCTACACTCTGCAGGCCAGGAGATGAAGCTGCCACGTGGCTCTGGCTGGCTGTGCCAGCATCTCAGTGCCTTCAAAAGCCACGCACTCCCACTTACTGGGTCCCAAAGTCCAGACTGCACTGACCTCTCACTTTGTCCTTCGCATCTACGTGTTGATAAATCTTGAAAGGACCACAGCTGCTGCTGATCTGGAGTCTCTCCCGCCACCCTGGGCTAAAGCCTCAGCATGGGGCTGGGCTCCGCTCCCAGAGCTCTGCGCTGGTCGATTCTTGCCAGCCTGCCGGGTTGTCCTCAGCAGGAGGTTAGCTTCTCTGTGTCATTTTGTGGGTTTTGCAGCTACAAAGTTTGTTTAGAGTCCCCTTTTTACATGGATTGGGGAAGGTGGAAGCCAGAGCCATAGGGAAGTCCTGCTTCTACTCTGCCCCTTAAAATATTTTTTTTGGTAGTTTGACTGATATGACACTGAATAAGTAAATTAATTTAGGCAGAACTGTCATTTTTGGGGCGGCCAGGTAACACAGCGAGTAAGAGCACCGGCTCCAGTGTTGAGAAGACCTGGAGATCGAATCCCGGGCTCAGACACTTAGCACCCACCCAGAAACACCTGGCCGTGTAACCTTGAGCAAGTTACTTAACCCCAATTGCTTAGGGGCGGCCAGGTGGCTCAGCGAATAGGAGCACCAGCTCCAGTGTCGGGATACTCAGCACCACACCCAGAAATAACTGGCCGTGTAACCTTGAGCAAGTTACTTAACTCTGATTGCTAAAAAAATAAAAAAAAATAAAAAAAAAAGAATTGTCATTTTTATTTTATTAGCTTGGCCTACCCATGAGCAACTGATATTTTCCCAATTATTTAGATCTGACTTTTTTCTGTGAAAAGTGCTTTGTAACTGTGTTCATATAGTTCCTGGGTTTGAGTTGGCAGGTAGACTCCCAAATATTTTATAAAGTTCACAGTAATATGAAATGGGATTGCTCTGCAGTCTATGACACTGTTAATTACCCATTTCTCTCTTGATACCCTCTGTTAGCTAGTTTTCATGACACTACTCTCTTCTAGTTCTCTTTTCTGCCTGGCTGTTCCTTCTCAGGCTCTTCTGCTGGATGTTCATCCAGGTCACATACATTAATTAACCACAGGTGTTTTCCAAAGCTCTATTCAGGGCTCTTTTCTTTTCTCCCATTATACTATCTTACAAAGTAATGTGATCTAATCAGTTCTCATGGTTTCAACTTTCATCTCTGTCTTCACAACTCTAACTGTCTACTTGACATTTCAAAATGGACTGCTTATAGATTAAAATACAAACTTCTCTACTTGGCATTTTAAAACTTTCACAGTCCGATGCCTTTTATTTTTCCAGACTGATATCACATTTTTCTTCCTTCACATGGCCTATAGTCCAGCTAAACTGGTTTAAATTACTACATAACTTGCATATATAACATTCCAGCTCCTAACTTTTTACCTTTCCATAAACTGCCCCTCATGTCTGCAATTTGCTGTCTTTACCTCTGTAACATCTCTTATACAGACACGAAGTCTGTTAGTTGGTGTCCCTGATTCATCTCTCCCCAATCTCTCTATCATTTCCAGGATCAAATATAAAGATCATGTTTAGTTTTTAATGCCCTTTGTAATCTGACCCCTCTTTAACCTTTCTAGTCTTCTTATACCTTATTCCCCCATCTAACCTATTAGACTGTGAGTTCCTTGAGAGCAGGGGCTGCTTTTATTTTGGTTTTTGCCCTTTTCTGTATCCTTAGTGCTTAGCAGCACCTGGCACATAGACGGTGCTTAATAAATTAATTGACTGACAACACTGGCTGCTTTGCTGTTCTTCCCACAGGAAATACCATCTCCTGACTCTGAACATTTTCTCTAGCTATCCCCCCAGCCCTAGAATTCTCTCCCTCATAGCTTCCTTGGAGTCCTTCAAGTCTCAGCTAAAGTCTTATCTACAAGAAGGCTTTCCTTGTCCTATTTAATCTTATTGCCTTCCCCTTCAATTTATCCTGTATCCTTATTTATAGATACACACTGCATGTTGTCTCCTTATTTACTCTTTATTTATTTACTTTGTATATACTTTTCTGCATACATGTTCTTTCCCACAGGAGAATATAATATCCTTAGAGAAAGTCTTTGTATCCCTAGCACAATGTCAAGAATATAGGAGGTACTTAATAAATGCATATTGAATCATTCACCAGAAAAGACATATATATCCAATCAAGTGTAAAAGTTGAAAAAAGATATGGCTTTCATTCTCATATTTTAATAAATAGAATTTTAAATCAAATAACCTGAGTCAACTTGTTTCCTAGATAAGGTAGACAGATTAACTGATCAATGAATAAGTATTTAGTATGTACCTATTGTGTGTGCAGCTTTGTGCTAGATTCTAAAGACGTGTGGACACACATGTGCATGTGCACATGTACACACACACACGTGCACACACACACACCCCTGTCCTCAAGGGGCTTGTATTCTGTATGTGAAGACAATATGTATAACATATACACACACAAAAAAAGAGGGAATGGGAAGGCACTAGCATTTGAGGAAGGGGGGGAATCTAGAAAGACATCATGTAAAAAAATGGCATCTAAGTTGAGCTTTGAAAGAAATCTAGAGATCCTAAGAGGCAGAGGGTGGAGGATGGATGGAGGGCACTCCAGACGTGGGTCACAACCTGTGCATAAGCACGGATTCACCAAATGACTTCTAGCAGCACTTTTTATAGTAGTGAAAAATTGGAAACAAAGTAGATGTCTGTCATTTGGGAAACAGTCAAGCAAAATGTGGAACATAAATATAATGAATTATCACTTAGTGTAAGAAATAATCAACATGAATGCAGAGAAACATATGTGAACTGATACTAAGGGACGTAAGCAGAACCAGGAAACAAGACACATGACTACAACAATACAAATGGAAAGAACAAAGAAAGGGTAGGGAGAAGCACACTGCAGGAAGTATAGATGACATAAAAAATTCTTACTTTCAAAAGTATAATTGATAACTTTAAAAAAGTAGATTCCGTTGAGCAACCAAGTCTGAAGTGAGATTACAGAGGAAGTTGAGAAATCAAGAAGAGAAGAAATAAGAGCAATAAATATAGCCAGCAGTTTACTCCTTGGAGAAAGGGAGTAAAGTTAGAAGGTGACAACATGAAAGGATGGTGGTATGAAGTGAAGGGTTTTTTTTAAGGACCTGAGCATGTTTATAGGCATGAGAGAAAGGAGAGATCATTGTGAATGTAATTTACCATAGGAGATGGGAAAAAATGGGATCAAGGGTACAAGTAAAAGAGTTGGCCTTGGCAAAGAGAAAGAACATCTCTTCATCAGAGATTGGAGCAAAGGAAAAGAGAATGAAGGATGTTGATACATAGATATAGAGTGGGAAAGAAAAGGGAACTTCCAGCAGATTTCTCAGTAAAGCATGAAATGATGGTGGAGTTTTGTTGTTGTTATTGTTGTGAGGGTAAGAAGCAAGTAAAGGTATGGAGGGCTTGGAGAGAGAACAACTACTATGGGGAATGGGACAGAGGATCCATTAGGGAATAAAAGGCTCGCTTTACTGAAGTAATGGCCCAGATGATATCAGATAACATGCAGTTATCATGGACCCAGTCAGTGTGGTTGCATGCCTCTCCCATGAGTGGGAGCAGAGGAGGGTGACAAGAGTAACCTGGGGTTAGAATCTAGAAAAGTTATGAACAACAGGACAAGGGATTCAAGTAGAGGATACTGTTCCACTGAACTGGTTAGCTACATGGTAGAGACTGGGAAGAGAGGAAAGTAAAGCAAAAACAAGGATGACACCTGGTAAGGTATTTGGAGTGGAGAGACTAAAGGGCATAGAAAAATGAAGACTAGTTTAGGAAAAGTGAGTCATTGGGACAGAGGGAATGAGAGGAGGTTAACTTCTTGAATCAATAACAAATGAAGAACTTGGTTTTTCTGATGACCTCCAGAGCCATGTGAAATCTTTAAACCAGAAAATGCAGTCTTTGGGGTCAGTCAAATATACTTTCTAGGTCAGTAAGTAACATATACTATTCAAGAGCATAACTAGCACTGGTAGAGTGGTATGATGGGTCAAAAGGCCATATTCCAGGGCCTCCTGCTCTTCAAATTATGGCCCTAATTCCATCCATAATCACAAGACAGAATTCAAAAGTCATTACTTCAAGGTCAGTAGTTCCCATCATGGTACCTTTTGCTTAGTGGAAAAGTTCTTGGAACATGGAAGAACAGACAGCATAAGAATTTTAACTATATCAAATGACTCAACTGCCTGAAAGCTTACAATTATTTTGTACATACACTCAGGAATCTTACCTGATGATGTCCCAAGATCAGGCCTTTTCTAGCCCACAAGGCAATTGTAGGGACTAACTAGAGAATGTTCGGAAAATACTTGTGGTTTTTTGGGAAAGAGAATCAACACCTATGAAGAAACATTAATGAGGGGCAGCTAGATGGCACAGTCAACAAAGCACCAGCCCTGGAGTCAGGAGGACCTGAGTTCAAATCTAGCCTCAGACACAACACACACACACACACACACACACACACACACACACACACACACACACCCCTAGCCACATGACCTTGGGCAAGTCACTTAACCGCAATTGCCCTCTAAAAAGCAAAAAAAAAGAAAAAAGAAACGAAACATTAATGGAACTGGAGTAAGAGGAAGTGTGGTGCAATGAAAACAGTACTCAGCTGAGAGTCAGAAGACATGGGTTCCATTCCTCACTCTACTACTAATTCACTGTGTAATAGTGAGCAAATCGCTTTACCTCCCTGGGCCTCATTTTCCTTATTTTAAAAATGCCCTGGTTTTCCTAGGCAGAGTCAAGATGGTGGAGTAGAAATAGGACCTCCGTGCAGTTCTGGCTCCCACCACCACCACATTCATGTAAAAGGGGACTCTAAACAAACTTTGGAGCTACAGAACTCACAAAATGACAGAGAAGCTAACTTCCCACTGAGGACAACCTGGCAGGCCAGCAGGTATCGGCCAGCACAGCTCTCTGGGAGCCAACCCCAGCCCTGCAGGAGCCAGAGGTATTAGCCCCAGGGCAGGCATGACCAACCACCGGCTGGAGGGACTCCAGTTCACCAGCAGCTGTGCCAATCCAGAATTATCTACACATAGATGTTAAGGACAACGTGAGAGTTCAGAGCAGTGTGGACTTTGGGATCCAGTAGTTGGGAGTGTGTTGGCTTTTGCCCCTTAGGCAAGAAGCCGCTGAGGGCTATGGCATGTGGCAGCTTCAGCTCCTGGCCTGAAGAATGTAGGGGGACCAAGCACCAGTCTGAGGGGTAATCACTCTTGCTTTAACCTGCGTGGATCTGGATTGCAGTCTAGGGTGGAGGTCCTGGGGTATGCAACCAGCTTGCCAGAGTGTGAGGAGGTTTCAGAGAGGGCACCCAACTAATAACTCCAGCAACTGAGAAAACTCCAGCATTTGGAATGAAGCTCCCCTGTCTGGTGGCAGAGTCCTACTGTGGCAAAAAGTCCAAAAATCAAGTAATTGAGTGGCGACATGACCAGGCAAAGGAAGCAAACCAAGCAAAGCAATCCAACATTAGACTCTTATTTGGGGACAAAAAGGATCAAAGCATGGAACAGGAAGAAGACAGTGAAGTCAGAATCCTGCACTAAAAGCTTCAAAGGAAAATACGAGCTGGTTACAGGCCATAGAGGACCTTAAGAAGCAGATAAGACCAATGGAGGAAAAACTGGGAAGAGAAATGAGAACAATGCAAGAAAATTATGAAATGAGAGTCAACAGCTTGACTGAGGAAAATAACACCTTAAAAAACAGACTAACTCAAATGGCAAAAGAGGTTCAAAAAGGCAATGAGGAGAAGAATGCCTTAAAAAGCCAAATTTGCCAGATGGAAAAAGAATCTGAAAAGCTCACTGAGGAGAATCATTGCTTCAGAGAATCATTGGAGCAAATGGAAGCTAATGACTTTATGAGAAATCAAGATGCTGTTAAACAGATCCAAACAAATAAAAATAGAAGACAATGTGAAATATCTCATTGGAAAAACCACTGACCTGGAAAACAGATCCAGGAGAGATCATTTAAAAACTTTTGGACTACCTGAAAGCCATGATCAAAGTAAGAACTTAGAAATCATCCTCCAAGAAATTCTCAAGGAAAACTGCACTGATGTTTTAGAACCAGAGGGCAAAATAGAGGTCAAAAGGATCTACCGATCACCCCCTGAAAAAGATCCCAAAAAAGAAAGCTCCTAGGAATATTATAGTCAGGTTCAGAAATTCCCAGATCAAGAAGAGAGCATTACAAGCAGCCAGGAAGAAACAATTTGAATATTGTAGAAACACAATCAGGATAACTCAGGACCTGGCAGCTTCTACACTAAGGGATCGAAGGGCTTAGAATATGATATTCGGGAGGTAAAAGGATCTGGGATTAAAACCAAGAATCACCTACCCAGCAAAACTGAGTATCATGTTTCAGGGGAAAATATGGTCATTCAGTGGAATACAGGACTTTCAAGCACGCTTGATGAAAAAACCAGAGCTGAATAGAAAATCTGACATTCAGATACAAGAAGCAAGAGGAGCATGAGAAGCTAAACAGGGAAAAGAAATTATAAGCCACTTATCAAAGTTAAACTATTAACATTCCTACATGGAAAAACGATAATTGTAACTGATGAAACTTTTCTCAGTATGAAAATAGTTGAAGGGAATAGAAATATATATCGGAGGGTATATGGGCATATGAAAACATATGTAAATGTGTTTATATATGTTTATAGGTATACATAAATAGAGGGCACAGGACCTATTTAATAGGAAGGGATGATATTTAAAAGAGGAAATGAAGAGGTGAGAGAGGAATATAATGAGAGGAATTGGGGAGAGCCAGAATGGAGTAAACTATCTCAAATAGAAGAGGCAAGGGAAAATGGTTACAATGGAGGGGAAGACCAGGAAGGCAAACACACTAAATAGGGTATCTCACCCTACAGGAGAGTAGGGGGGAAGAGGATGAGAGGGAGGATGATGGAAGGGAGGGCAGGCTTGGGGAGAGGGAAGTTGGAAGCACCTACTTTTGAAAAGGGATGGGATCAAAGTAGAGAATAGAACAAGTGGGAGGTGGGATAGGAGGGAGGGAAATATAGTCAGTCTTTTACATATATCTACTATATTTGATAGTATATCATACATGATATATATGATAAATACAATATATCTATTATGGCAATGTTTTGCATTAGCTACACATGTACAACCTATGCTGAATTGCTTATCTTCCCAGTAAGGGTGGGTGACAAGGGAGGAAGGACTCAAAGTTTTAAAATGAAATGTTTAAAAATATATATATACTATTATTAATACTATTTTACATGTAATTGGGAAATAAGATATACAGGTACTGGGGCATAGAGACCACCATGCTCTACTGGAAAATTCAAAGGAGGTAGGGGAGAAGATATGGGAGAGAGCAGTTTGGAGAAGGGGATATTCTGTGGGACTGCTATTTTGGGGTGGTGGGTAGGGGAAAAACAGGGGGAAAATTTGTAACTCAAAATCTGACGGAAATGAATGATGTAAATCAGAAGTTAATAAAGCATTTGAAAAACAAACAAAAAAGCCCTTCTAGCTCTGAAATTCAAGAATTACAACTGAAACAAAAGACAAAGAAAAGGCTTAAAAGTCATCTACAAACATCAAATGATTATGCTTCTCATCTACCCAGAAGACTAAATCAAAAGAGAGTCTAAATGGCAACAGAAGATATTTAGCAAAGACATAAGGAAAATGTACAGTATTGCAAGTCATTATTCTTACTATGAGAATTAGTTCTTGCCTGGAATTTTTTAGATTAAGTTCTATGTGGAAGCAGGAAGATAGATTAGGAGAACTCTGGAGATTTATTTTAAGAGCTTTTCCAAATTATCTGTTGATAAAACATAGAACAAAGGAAAAAAGAAATTTTTTAAAAAGAAAGTAGCTAATAAAGTCCTCTGACAGTATTAAAGTGATGCATAAATATGAATTGTTATTATATTGTTGTTATTAGGAGAAATATGGGAGATTTCTGCAATTGTAGTTTAGTAAGAACCCAAGATGGCAGCTCCAGTGACAGGCTAGTTCCAAGATGATCATTATGTAAACACAGTAACATGCAGTCCTTTAATCCTCACATATTTTTAGGTCTCAGTTTTACCAGACAGGTAGCAATAATAGTCATAGTGATATGCCATGGAAGCTGATGAGTTGTGAGGACTACAAGGTGCACCGATAGTCAAAGGTAATGCTCTGGAACATTTGGGAGAGCCTTTTTCAGCTGCAGCCAGAGAACTGCAGAGTTTGGATTTGTAGCTGTATGAATGGCTTAGAAGATTCACATGGGTTTCAAAGTTATGTCAGAAATGGCTTTACTAGCTCAGTTAAGGTTTCATTTTCTAAAGAGTTATTTTCCAGTATGTTATTACACATGAAGAAAAAATTTAAGAAACTATTTGGGGGTGACCTCAACTTGAGAATTTCCAGCTTTTTCTGTGTGTGTGTATGTGTGGTGCTTTATATAAAAAAAAAAAAATCTAGGGTGTCCTTTGAAAGTTGTTTTTGGTAAAAGGGAATCTGAAGTTCCTTGCCCTTGAGGCTTTGCTTTTTAATGAATCACTAGGAGAAGAACACAGGCCAAAATCTTCCTGACTTACTCATACACCACCTAATTCAGATCCTTGCATGCAGAGCAGTTGTGAATCGGAGGGGGAGGTGCCCACAAGCACGTGGGGATGGAATCAAAGGCAACTTCTATGAGATCATCAAGAAAATGATATGCCCTAGGAGTGCACGAAGTCAAATTTGGTCCTGAACCTTTCAGAGCTTCCCAAAGAAGGTTAATATTTGTCTTTGTTAGATTTCCTGATGCAACATCCAATGTTACAAATTCAAAATATCTACAGATTGAGTATCAGAACAAATCCAGAAAAAAATTCACAAATCTAAATAGCTTTGGACACCAAAGTAATAAATAACAACTTGACAGCTGTTAAAAAGGCAACACAAAAATTTGTGCCACTTAAAAAAATTTTAATCATCAGAAAACCAGTATGAAATATTGCCTTAAGACTAGAATTCAACAAAGTATTCACAACAGGTCATCAATGAAATAAAGAAAGCTAAAAGCAAGATAAATCATAATCAACACTACCAGAGACTTAACAATTTGATAGACACTCATAATTTATAAACTATCATACCACCTCTGATAATTATCCACAAGTGATCCTTTACCTAAATAAAAAATGGTGAGACTTCTATAGCTGACCATAACCTCCCATCATTCTATCTCTACTCATACCTCAACCATCAGTGTTAAATGTTCTTGATCTCTATGCTACATTTGACACTGCTGAGTACCCTCTCTAGCTGAATACTCTCTCCTCTCTGGGTTGTCATCACAGTACTCCTTTCTAATTCTGCTATCTTGTCTGACCACTCCTCAACTTTCCTTTGCTAGCTCATTACTGTATATCATGTCCCCTTAGAAGAGTTCTCTAAGAATCTGAACTGGGGTTCTCTGTTCTCTCAAATTCTCTCTCACTGATCTCATCCACTCTATGGATTCAACTATTATCTATTCAGATGATTCACAGATCTATATTTACAGCCCCAATCTCTCCCTTGAGTTTCAGTCCAACATCCCAAATGACTAATGGATATTTCAAATTGGCCATCTTAAAAAAAAAGTCATCTAAAACTCAACATACAAAATAGAACTCATTACATTCCTCCCCCATCCCTCTTCCCAATTCCAAATGTCCACAGAAGGTACCATTGTTTGAGTTGTTCAGGTCTGTAACACTGACATTATCAACCCCTGATTCTCAATCATTCCACATAGCTAATCAGTTGCCAAGTCTTGCTGTTTCTATTTTCACATCTGTCCTTTTCTTTCTACTCATGTGTGGTCAACATCTAAGCTCAGGATCTCTTCACCTCTTATCTAGACTACTACTATGGTCTCTTAAAATGGTTTCTGTGCTGTCTCTCTGTTAGAAACCATCTACCACACAAACACCAGCATGATTTTCCTTAAGCACAGATGTGACATTACTGCCCTAATGAATAAACTCCGGTAATTCGCTATTGCCACTGGGGTAAAACATAAACTCCTTTGTTTGCTTTTTAAAGTCCTTCACAAACTGGCTCAAACCTATCTTTTCAACCTCATTACACATTACTCCCCTTCCTACACAGTATGGTTCTGTCAAATTGCCCTTCTCTCTGTTCCCCAAATATGACACTTTCATCTCTCATCTTCATGGTATGTCTGGCATACATTCCTTCCTCACTTCTGCTTCAGAGAATCCCTTTCTAGTTTAAAGATGCTACTCAAGCACCAACTTCCACACAGCCTTTCTTGTTCTGCCCAACTGCTAGTGTCTGCCCTCCCTCCCTGGTATTACCATCTTTGCATTTATTATCCACAGTGCCCAGCACGTGTCAGGAGCTTAATAAACTGCTTACTGACTGATTGATGTCTTCAATCTTTTAGGGGATGAGGGAGCCTCACTGATGGTGCAAGAAGCAGCCTGGACCCGTGGGAAATGCAAAATTGGCCCTGCCTATTTATCTGGCCTCTGAAGGAGCTAAGGTGATCTGTTTGGTAAATGCAGGAATTCCAGGCAGTTTCTAATAATGTTTCATGCTGCATCCCATCTAGCCATCCTCTACTCTGCCCAGTCAACACAGGCATCATGACATCTAACTTACTTATCTCTCTCTCTCCAGCGGGAATGGCAACACTCCAGACCTAAATTTCAAGAGACTTTGTCCACTCCACTCCAGGAGTTAATCTACTCAACTTTATTTTAACTTTCTATACGCAGTCAGCCTAAGATCATACTTCATCCCACACAGTCAAACACCAAGGCCTAAGCAGCATGGGGTATCTTGACATCTGTCTTGATGCCAAGAGTGTATCCTACACCCCCACCCCAAGCTTTCTACCTCTTGCTCAGGGAACAATATCAAAGCAACATTATCATTGCTACTGGAAAGGGCAAGACAAGAGAGTCACAATCCCTATCATTAGATCAAAGCTCCTTTTCCTGGTTATCACTCCCCAATTTGTGCTATATTTCCCATTAGCACATAAACTTTTTGATAGCAAGGACGATCTAGGTCTTATTTTTGTTCTACAGTGAAATATAGTACAGAATAGGTGTTTAATAAATTTCATTTCACATCACACAGCTGGATATTTTTCTAGGCAATGTGGTAATGTTAGCATATAAAGATGAACAAAATATGATCCTAGATTCCAAGGAGTCTGTCTAAAAGGGTAGATAAAATGACTGTAAAACAAATTAGAATGAAATAAATCACTATGAAAGATACAAAGGGCCTCCTGAGGAAGGGAAGATTATTTCTGGTTAGGTAATCAGGGAAGGCTTCGCTGATGAGATGGTGCCCAAAAATGGGCCCTAAAGAAAGGCAAAGATTTAAAGAGACTACTGAATACTGGGACAATGAACTACAGCAACGAAGGATGCTATGAACAAAGATACAGAGGCAGGAAAAAGCAATATGCATTCAGGAAACTGGTTATAATGTAAAGTGTATGAAGGAAGATCCACTAATTATAACTTAAATGCATTGATGATTTTATCTGTTTCAGGGGTGGGGAACCTGCAGCCTCAAGAACACATATGGCCCTCTAGGTCCTCAAGTGTGGCCCTACTGAAGCCAAACTCCACAAACAAATCCTTTCATTAAGGATTATTAGCCACCATTTCCCCTCAGCTTTCCCCCACTGCAGTCAATGGGGGAACTGTAGAAAACACTAACCCCAGAAAGTTATGAAAATGAAAATCATTTTGCTTTGTCATTAAAAAAGGTCCAAGGTACATCCTACCTCTTGCCACATTACTTAAAGCTTTAGTCTCTTAGATCTAGACACCACAACCACAAGAACTTCTACTTACTGCTGAAAGGGACAAGATTCAGAATATCAGTGACCCCACAGCTAAAGCACCATGGTTCTGTGATTCTATACCACTGATAACCATAAAAGAAATATCTTTTGCAGAAATATCAGCAGAAAAAACTTTGCTAATGACTTGGTTGAGATACTTCATATGAGAAGTAAAACAGGAATATAAGGATAGGCCACTTAAAAGGAAAAGTACTAAGTCATTCTTCCAAAGGAACTTGCCCCTTTCATTCCTCTAACCTTTAAAGTTCAGAGCACAGGATCACAGATTTCAGGCTGGAAGGGACCTTACACCAGGTCATGAACTATAGTCACTTCATTTCATAAGTGAAGAAACTGAGGTCCAGGGGGGTTAAAAAAGTTGTTGGAATTTGGACCTGGGTCAAGTAATCTGACTCCAAATCTAATGCTCTTTAGATCTTTTAAGATTAAACCCTGGGGATAGGATTAGAAAACATTTTGGGAATAACTGAGCAAAAGGATGAAAGATGATTAAGTCAGAAGGAAAAAGAAACCTTGAGAAAAATTTCTGATGAATCCCCAAAATAAGACTGACTCAAGGAAAAAGCTTGGATCATGGTTTTTACATTCATCTGAAGAGGTGAGTATCAGGTAATCAGGTAATGAGCTTGGTAAAAATTCACTACTGATATACTTGCCATGTACATATGCTGATATAATCCCCAAGTCAAGTAAGGAAAAGACCTGGGCAGGCCACCTTTAAAAGAAACACTGCTCGTTTTATTCCCAAATCACAAGTCAACAACAGTGAAAATCTGATTTTTTCCTAGGAGAGTGGGAGGTGAAGATGACAAGTGCAGAAGTATCTGCCAACCTATCAGTCAAAGACAGAAACTAGCATTATTTGAGAGGGAAAGATTAGATGTTTTAGTAAATAGAGTGGTAAATAGAGAAGTAAAGCAAATATGTGGCCCTTTTCGGGTGTCCCCAAAATGCTAACAACAAGAGTAAGATGAGAGAAGGAAATTAAGGCACAAACATTGGCAAAGAAGATACAAAGTTATTCCTGTTTATTAGTGACATGAGGGTTTACTTAGAAAATCCCATAAATTCTACCTCTTAACAGAAAGGTACTGAATTAGAAGTTCAGAAATGCATTTTCAGACACAGCCAAAATATAGATTTGTTTTGTGTAATTATACTTATTTGTTACAAGAGAGTGCTCCTTTTGGGGGACAGGAGGAGTTATGGAGTGAATGGAAGGTTGGGGGAATAGTAATATTACAATTTTTATTAAGAGGAAGAAAAAAGATAAAAAAGAATGAACCATCTTAAAAAAGACACAGGAATCAGAACAAAGTAAAAGGGAACACAAATTGTTAGAATAATGTTGGAACTACCATGTCCTATTTTCCTGTTCTTCTGTGTATAGCTCACATTTGCTGAATTTTGTCAAATTTATATTTTAAAAAAAAGAATAAAAAAGAAAACCCCAGAACAACAGAAAACAATCTAACTGAGACAATAGCTTCAGGAACAAGATACAAAATAAATCCACAAAAAATATCATTTCTATAAAATTCGGAAGGAAATAATTTAAAAGGAAATCTCTTTTGAAATGATTATAAAATGCATAAAATATTTCAGAATCAATCTACTTAGACTTATTTAAAATATACAAATATAATCACAAAGCACTCCCTTTAAGGAAATAAGGAATGATAAAGAGATGGATATTCAAAGTTCCACCAATATAATAAAATGTCAGTTTTTTTAAAAATTATGATACTACCTAACTTAATTTATAGATTTAGTGCTAAACCAAATCACCAACCAAACCAAAATTAATTTAGAGGAACAAAAGGAAAATAATGGGGGGAAAAAAAAGGAATGAAGGGGCAATGGCACTTCCAGACCTCAAATTATACTACAGATTGTCAAAACAATTTGGAAATGACTAAAAAAATTGAAAAATACATTGGTGGAACAGACTAAAAAAGCATGTAACAAAACCGAGCAACTCAGGATTTGATAAACCTAAGAACATAAGCTGAGGAAGAACTCTCTATTTGATAAGAACACCTGGGAAAACTGAAAAGGAATTTGGAAAAAATTCTGCTTACAAAAACATCTTACATCATTTACCACAACAAACTCAAAATGGACATATGACCTGAATATCAAAGGTCATACTACCAAAAAAATTGTTTTTAAAGAAATTTTGATCAAGTAAAACTTCATAATCATCACAAAAGATAAATAATTTCAATTACATTAAACTGAGAAAACTTACACACAAACAAAATCAATGCTACTAGGACAAGAAGAGAAGTTATCAGGTGGGGAAAAAAAATCTTTGCATCAAATATCTCTGATAAAGATATGATATCTGAGGAGTATCAAGGAAATTAACACAAATACGTATAAGAACAAAAGTCATTCCCCAATGAAAAAGTGATAAAAAAAATCTGACCAGTCCTCAAAGAATGGCAAACTATTAAAAACTATTTGAAACATTGCTCCAAATAACTAATAATAAGAGAAATACATCAAAACAAACCTGTTTTCATTTCATACCTAGAAACTTGACAATTGATTACCAAGCACTCAGTAAATACTAGCTATGCTCTAAGCATTGTGCTAAGCACTGTGCACGCACACACACACACACACACACACACACACACACACACACAAAAACAGTCACAGTTCCCAAGAAGCTAACAAACTAACACAGGGCACAATTTGTAAATACACACACACACACACACACACACACACACACACAGTCACAGTTCCCAAGAAGCTAACTAACACAGGGCACAATTTGTAAATAATTAAGTACACACACACTAGATACAGAATAGAAATAAGGTAACTAAAACAAAAGCATTAAGTGCCTAGGGGGGATCAGGGAAGCCTCCTACAGAAATTGCCATTTTATCTGACTGCTGAGAGATAGGGTTGTCAAGATGAATGGTGAAGAAGGAAAGCAATTCAGGTATGGGGGCCAGCCAGTGAATAGGCATGAAGACACAAAAAACCCACAAAAAACAATGAAACTAAATGCTTGGCTCCAGAAATCAGAAAATTCCCTCTCCTTCCTTCTTTGCAGAGGTGAGGGACTATGGGTGTAGAACATTGCATAAGCTTATCACACTCAGTTGGTATGTTGGTTAGGTCTAAACTGCTTTCTTCCCCTTCTTTTCATGACTTGTAGGCAGAAGAGAGGAAAGACATAAATTTGTGGATCAAAGCAATATGAAAACAAAAAATATTAATAAAAATAACATTTTAAAGAAGCTAGCTCCTAGAAGCAGCAGTCCTCCCAGTTGGCCGACCAATCTACCAACAAATCTCATTAGACATTCCAACTAGTGAGTATGCTTGAGCTGCTTGGGACAAGACCCCTTTATACTGCCAAGACACATGAGGCCTCCTCCCCCTCAATTGCTTCATGTGGCTGACAGCCCAATTCATACTGGTGATCAACAACAAATGCACTACCAGTTACAACAGCAGCCAATGCTGGCCCCAGTTAGATAAGTCTTAGCAAACAATGTGTCTCTTGAATTCTAGTCTTCTTCTTATACATGGAATGATGTAGAATTAGCCATAGTACAGTCTGTGAAGTCAGAATGGTCTCATCTATTGCCAGAGTAAATGAAAGAGATGGTAAAGCAAGCAAGAGATTCTTCCAAAAACCAGATTTTTGCCACACTGTAAAGTTTGACCATGAAAATGTGAAATACCCTAGCCAGGCCACACATAGATTGCAGGTGGTCAATTTTTACATACTCTAGAATTTCCACTACAACAATTAAGACATTAAGACCACTCAGCATTCTGAGTGAAATGCCCCTGAAAACTTGGGATGGAACCAGTTCAAGGTCATTGCTGCCTTTCTTTATTCTTGCTATGTCCACCAACTGTGGAGAACACATCACAAACCCAGAGAGAGGTTAAAATGAAAACAGTATATGCCTAAGGTAATCTAGTCAGACCAAGTCTCTTTCCCCAGAGGGAGAAAAGAGTATGTATAGTACAGAAACATACAGAGTGGCTGATGGATTCATAATGTAATCTCTGAACTCCATTTTTAAAAATAAATCTACATATGTATCCTTACCTAGTTTACTCATGATTGAAGTATTCAAAAATGGGGTCTGCTTACCCTGAATCAGTGTATGTGTGAGAAGCATCAGGTCCCTTTCCTTCCCTGGGCACAGATCTGGATAAGGCCCAGTATCAAGAACAATTCCACTCAGGTGCCACCTGTTATATTTGAGCTTTCCTGTTCCCTTCATATTGTTAATACTTGTTACTTCTTGAAATTACTTTGTATTCTTTTGCAGTTACTTATCTGTTTATATGCCCATACACCTCCAGCAGAAATATAAACTCCTGTTTGATGGGACCAGTTCCTGCCCCCCTTTTTTTTGGTCTTTGTATCCCTGATACCTAGCATATATAGTACCTTGTACAAATACTTAGTAAACATTTGGAGAATTGAATTTATCAGATCAAGCCAAGATATTCACAGTTTACATTAGTATTGTGTTTTAAGGCTTACAGAGTACTATCCTAAACAGAAACTCTATGAAATGGATATTGCAAGTATTATTATGCCTATTTTACACATAGTGAGACTGAAGTTCTATTACTTCAGAGAGGCTATATTACTTGCTCAGAATCTAGCTAATAAATCCTACAGTTGGAGTCAAACAGTTCTATCCCTACTCCAAACCCAGTATTCTTTTCACAGATTTCACTTGAGAGACCATTCATTGGGTCATAAACAAGACGGAAGGTCTAATTAAGGACACAGACTAGGCTCTGCTGCTTCACCTAGGGCAGAAATCATGTATATCTTTGATCAGTGATCTGGACCTTTCACCAATGGGACACTAAAGGCCATGGGATCTTCAACAGGCTGAGGCCATCAAGAGGAAAATTATCAGTATCTATTCCGGATCACTGCTTTGGCCCTGAATGGGGAATTGTGAGAGGACCAAGAGGGTGAGAATAAGGATGGGGAAGGGGGGGGAAGGGGGGTTCTCCCAAGCACATCTTATTTAACTTCAAAGAAGAGGGTTGGGTGTTTCTGGGCAGCCCCAACCTCTCTCAGTGCACCAAGTTCTGATCTCCAATATAACTATCTTCTAATAATTAATGTTTTGACATCAAAGCCAAAAGCACTTGGGTCTGTAAACCATCCCCAGTCCCTAGCTTAGGACCTGCCCGTATTTTATCCTGTCTCTTTATTTAAATCCCAAAACCACACACAGGCAAAAACATTAATGGGAAACTTGGAAACTTTTTTTGATTACTTAAGAGTACCTTTGATGTCTCCCCCCCCTTTCCAAAAAATTGTTTTGTTCCTTCTCCCTCCCTTTCCTTTCCCCCCAGGACTGAAAAGGGACACAAAGCAGATGTCATGTGGCTGGCCAGCCCTCTGGGTGTGCTACTGTTAGTGACAAGAGAAGAGAGAATGGAAGGAATGGGGGAGGGAGGGCTCTATAATCAATCAGCTGCGTAAGCTTGTGAGATCAAAGGCTCTGAAAACAGCACAGTCACACACTGTTTAACATGAGGGCAGAAACCATCAAACTCCCGCCACCACCACCACTACCACCAAGATACTGCACCCCCCCCCCCCAAACTCTGCCTAGGCAGAATTGGCAGTTATGCCAAAGGAATCACTTTGCCCAAGTCTAAGGGCCTGGGCTTAAGGGATTTTCTTAACAGGAATCTTCTTCCCACTGGGCAAAGAATATATACAGGGAGCCCACAGTCTCCCTCATATAGAAACATAAACCCAGGTCTGTCTCCAGTTATCTATGCACTCCTGAACTCAAGAAACCCCACAAAAATAGCCACTAGTAAGTCCCGTGGAAAAGCAGGGTAGAAGTCTTAGGACTGGAAGGCAGAACATGCAAAATGCCTACAATCATTTCAGAAAGAAGAATCAAGCTGGAGGAAAAAACAAGGAATGTTTTTTTCCCTAGAGTCCTAAAAACTTGCTAGGGGGAGGCCACCCAGATATAAGAAGAGGCATTCAGGAAGTCTATTCCATTTGCATAAGTATCAGGCTAATATTCATCACATGCTACAGGTTTTGGTAGCAGGAGGCTTAAACAAGAGAGACAAGTTATACTTCATAAGGTGGTCAAAACATGAAACAGAAGGAGTTCCTAAAGGGCCTGAAGATCACTGCCATTCCTGACTGACCAAGAGCAGGCTTTGTTTTCCTTATAGTGCTAATTCATGACTAAGGTCACATTCCTTCCTTTAATAAATATTTACTGAGCACTTACTAAGTATGAGGTCCCATGCTGAGCATCATTTGGGGGGGGGGAGGGGAGGAGCAGGTTAAGGGGCGGAAAATATTAAAAAGGTATAAAATCATACCTTTCTTACCCTCAAGAATCTTACTCTCAATGGGACTTATTGACTATATGAAGGATGGAAGGTAAGAAAGAGAGCCAAAGTTGACTCTGAAATCATGATCTGAGAGACTGTAAAACAATGTTTAAGGTGAAGTCTCCTAACTTGTCAAGTGACAAATTTATTATTTAGATTCAGATGATCTGAAAGAAATAGAAACTAGATTCCTTCTGGGAATGAGAGGCTGTTAAGACTTTTTTTTGTTGGAGGGGGGAAGGCAGGGCAATTGGAGTTAAGTGACTTGCCCAAGGTCACAAAGCTAGTAAGTGTTAAAGTGTCTGAGGACAGATTTGAACTCCTGACTCCAGGGCCAGTGCTCTATTCACTGAACCACTTAGCTGCCCCTGAGAGGCTGTTTGAAAAGGATCCTCCGGAAGATGGGAACAAAACTTTAAGATTAAAGTATACAAAGCCTTCTGTTTCAAACTGTATTCCTTCCTTTCACTGACCCATCCCCAGGAAAAGTAAAATTGGCTCAATGAAGATATACTTGACTAACTGACCCTTTCCATAAGTGGACTCTGTGTTAGCAGGCCCTGAAAGAAAAAAGGGTTGGGTCTTTGACCACAGTATCTCCTACCATGATGCTGTTCCACCCAACTGCAAAGCTATAATGCAATCAAGATAAATATCTATAAGGAATAGGAACACAGAGAAATCTAGAAAAAGTTGTATGAAATAATGCAAAGGAAAAAAAAAACAGAACAAAAAGAAAAGAGTACAAACTGATTAGGATATAAAAAGCAAACAGAGACAAATGAACAAAAAGAAAATTATGAGGAAGCAAAACCTGTAAACATTTTATATGGTGAGATTCATGTAATAAAATGTAGAAAATCATAAAATATATTTAACTGGTTTTGCTGACTTTTAAACTTAATATGATGGCCAAGAACTGAAACTGAGGGGATGAATATCAACTAGGGAATGACTGAACAAATTATGGTATATGACTATGATGGAATACTATTGTGGTGTAAGAAATGATGAAGAGGATGGTTTCAGAAAAATCTGGGAAGACTTGTATGAAGTGGTACAAAGTGAAGTAAACAGGAACAGGTGAACAATTTATACAGTAACAGCAATATTGTAAAGATAATCAACTTTGAAAGACATTGCTGATCATTGCAATGACCTGCTTCAATTCCAAAGGATCCATGATGAAATATGCTATCCACTTCTAAATAGAAAGATGACTCATATTGCAAAATTAGGCATTTTTTTTCTCTTTTTTCTTTATCTTTTTTTGAGGGCAGGGGGATATGATTGATACAGTAATTTGTTTTTCATGACTACATATTTGTAATGGGTTTTGTTTTTCTTGACTTCTCAGGATAAGAGATGGGGGAAGTAAAGGGGAAAATTTAGAACAAAAACTTAAATTAAACTAAATTTAAAAATAAAACTAATTTTATAATTGTTTTTTAAAACCCCAAAGTACCTAATTCACAGCCTGTATTACAATATAACCGGGTAGAGCTCCTATACCTACTTCAGTGCATATCTGGGGTAAGAAAATCTTTAAGACTGGTTCAGCCTGAGAGGCTAATCTGTCCTCTCCTACCAAATCTATAGTCCTTTTCAACCAGTCTCAGTCAGAAGAACCATGGGATCATCAGGAAAGAAAGAAAGATGAAAGAATCACATATTGCCAAAAGGCCCAAGAGATCATAAAGAATAAGATATGTCAGAGAAAACAGGGTTTTTTTGAGAGGGACAGAAGTAAGAGATCAAGAGATGGCCATGAATAGAATGTTTGTATAAGAATACATCTTTCTGACAGTGTTATATCAAGTCTTCCTCTCAATATTAATTCCAACTGGCTTAGGAAAGAAACAGTCACATGGGCTGATAGATGGGGTCAGGCAAGGGCTGGCTTCTAAAAAAGCAAGAGGGTTCAAAATGGGCCCAGCAGCCTTCACATCTGCACTAATGATCAAAAAGGGGGAGGGGAAAGGAGGACAAGCAGTGCATCAATGAGATTCCCAGACTACAGGAAACAGGGAGGTGTTGAAAATATCAGTTAAGAACTGAAGAATCACACAAAGGGACTAGGAGAAGCTCATGAAAGAAACCACAATAAGAAAATCGACCCATCCTAATCCAGAACTGAAAATCAGCCCTAGCCAGCTGATCCTAGAGTCCGGGGGAAAGAAATTGGGCCATAAGCAATTAACACATTGAGTATAGTTACACATGGCTCTGTGCTAAGCATGGGGAAAAGGTACTTAGGAATTTATTCTTTAATAATGGTAATAACAATAATATCAACCCCCTCAAAGCCCCAACTCAAACTTTGGGGAGGTTTGGGGGGGGGCACAAGAAGGGAAAAAATAACAAAGAAAGTGAATGCTAACCAGTCTGATATACCATGTGTTCTAAACGCTTGGGTCCTACAAAACTGGCAAATGTGATTATTGAGCCAATGTCAGTGATATTTGAAATATGACAGGAAAAAGGAGAAATGTCACAAGATTAGAGAAGAGCAAATGTTCTAATTTTAAGGAAGAAGGAAAAGAAGGAAAGGAGAAAGGTAAGGAAGAAGTGATGGGGAGAAGGGTAGGAGAGAAATAGAGAAAGGAAGGAAGGGAAGCAGAAAGGGTAGAAAGAAAAAAGGGAGAGAAGAAAAAAGAAAGGAAGAAAAAAAAACCTGACCATTGTAAAAATTCTAAAGTAGCGCATAGTTGGCTATATTTAGATCCTGATTACAAAAAGCCAACATGGCTTCATCCAGTCAAAAAGCACTTACTATATGCCAGAACCTGGGCTAAGCACTGGGGAAACAAATAAAAACCAAAAGACAGTCCTTGCATTTGAGGAGTTTACATTCTAAAGAGGAGAGGTATCCACATAGGTGAAGTCCCAGAATGAAGGATGGCTGGTCTAGGCCCTTCCTCAAAATAGAAGTTCCAGGAAGAATTCACCAGTGGGAAAAAGAAGATGCAAGGGTAAGAAGCTGAGGCATTGTGGCAAAATCTGAAGAAAGAGGAAGTGATGACAGACCTCATTTCCTTTTTTGACAAAATTACTAAATTAGCAGATGATGGAATTAACATTGATACAATCTACCTCAATTTTGGCAAAACTTATGAAAAAAAATAACTCATACTATTTTTATGGAGAATATGGAGAGATAGGGATTAGATAATACAATTAGATGGATTCAGAGAAGAATCGTTGATGGGGTTCAATGTCATCGTGGCAGGAAGTCTATCGCAAAGCACTCCAGGATTCTATGCTTTGCCTCATATGCTATTTGATAAAACTATGTCAATTACTTAGATAAAAGTATTCATGCTAGGCTCATTAAGTATGTAGGTGAAATAAATTTGGGAGGGGTAACCAACACAGTGGATGACAAATCAGGATCTCAAAGAATCTTGACATGTTAGAGGATTCAGCTCAATCTAATAAGCTGAAATTCAATTGAGATCATTGTAAAGTCTTGCACTTTGGCATAAAAAAATCAGCTTCCTAATTATGGAGATAACACAAAAACTGGAAGTAAAACAACAAAGGTAGTAAAGTCTAACAGAGACCAGAATGAGATGAGAATATAAAATTGGTCAGCAAACCAACTATATGTGCCAGGCATCGTGCTAAGCACTACATTGTAAACTGGGATAAATGGGATCTATTGTGAGGACTAAATAATGTAGGACTCTCACTCCTGGAAAAGGGATGAAATAGATCTTTTCACCACAACCCCTAAAAGAATATATCATCTGTGGGGTGGCTAGGTGGTACAGTGAACACAGCACCGGCCCTGGAGTCAGGAGGACCTTGAGTTCAAATCCGACTTCTGACATTTAACACAAAAAAACTAGCCGTGTGACCCTGGGCAAGTCACTTAACCCCAACTGCCCTCCAAAAAGCAAAAAAAAAAATTATATAGAATATATTAATTGTACTGTAACTTCACAGAAATCAGACAATGGATACAGAATAGAAAAAGGAATTTTAAGAGCAGTAAGTTTTACATTACTTGGCTAGTGACTGGTGCATGAGATATTAGAAATCATGGTCCAAATATAAACAGAACAAAATAATCCCATGACAGTTCTCATAAAACTAATATAAAAAATCAATTGTCTTTGCTTAATCTTGTTATATTTTCAAGCTACTGTCTAATCCTTCTTTTCCCTGCCAAAATTCTCAAATGTGATACCTATGCCTATATCCATCTTCTCTACTTCCTATTCACCCATTTTCTTTGCCTCTCTAACATAGCTTCTGCCCATGCCAATATCTCAACATTTCTGTTACAAAAGGTGATTAATAAACTCCTAATTACCATATCCAATGGCCTTCTTTTGGTTTTCCTCCTCACTGACTTCTCTAAGACACTGACATCACTGAAAACCTTTATGAAACTCTATCCTTTCTTCATTTCTAAAACTGTATGAGGCCAATGTTTTTCTCCCCAAGTTTTGCTCTGTCACAATTCACTAATGTATCTTCAAATACCACTTTTACACTGATGACTTATGTGGTGACATCACAGTTCTGACTTCTTATAGCAGTCACAAGCAGAGTACCAACTCATATGTCTTCACTCCAGGCTCAAAATGTCTAAAACAGCATATCTTCTCCCACTAAACAATGTCTTCTTACCTACTAAACAATGTCCTCTTACTAGCATTACTATTAGTGGTATCACCATTCTCTCATTCTTCCTGGCTAAAAACTCTGGAGCTGCTTTTGATTACTCCCTTTACTTTAATATGTACCTTCAGCTTTTCATCAATTCCTGTCATTTCTTCCTTTAAAATGTTCTGAGTATAAAAAGCACTTGGGTCCAGCAACAATTTTCATATGGTTTCATTCTGTGACAGTAAGGTTTATGCTTCTGCAGACACTAGACTGGCTCAGAACATCTGACTTTGATCAGATGAAACCAGACCGAACTGTTTTCCCCACCTTTAGTTAGTTCTCTGTCAGCTGAGTGCTGAAATTCATGCCATACACATATTGCACCGCTCAATTTTTGTTGTGTTTTTAATTGTGATTTTTAAAAATGTACATTAATAATGCCATAGAAATGCCCAAAAATAGTAGCTCTTAAGGAGCACAACTCAATGACTATTAGAGATATTACAGCATCTGTTGGTGTGGCAAGTCAAGGGTTTCAAGGATCATTCAAGCTTACAACCAAACGGGATTAGCTGCACCAAACTGCAAAGCAAAATGCAGATGAAAACAAGACAAAACAATAATCCACCAAGAATTGATACTGCTGTGAAACAGTCTAATTAATCCTTTGAAAACAAGCAAAAGCCTTCAGATAGACCTGTCAGCTGAAAGGGTTGTTACTGATACCTCTATTGTATAATGTAAGCTTCTTGAAACCGGAAGAATAACAAGACCAAGTTTTTAAGAGCAGCTAACCACTGTCATAAAGAAAAATGCTTCTCATGAGCAAGACAACACAAAGACGAAGTACTGAGGATTGGAAAAAAGATAATTTTATAGATGAAACTCACTTTTTCATTCAAGACTATGTTAAAACTGTTACAGGAAGACTTTGAGTCTTCTGCCCTGCCTGGTTTCAATTCCACAGAACAGGATGCTCCTACCAGGATAATATCACTTATAAACTCACTATGCTGCTAACTCAAGCTTTGACTGACACCACTTCCCCCAGTCTCCTCTCCCCTCAGATTGGAGGGCTGAAGGATGGAGTACCACTCTTCCCAATGCCTTCCTTTATAGAGGGCAGAAACTCCACTATGCCTCTGCTGCTGCTCCCGGCTTCAATTTCACAGAACAAGATGTCCCCAAACTAGGTATCCCCTGGCGTCTTCCAACCCCCTTTTCCTACCTTATTTTCTGTGCTGTCCCTGCCTTTAAGGTTGTAAGTTCCTTAAGAGCAGGGACTATCTTTCTTTTTATTAATTATATACTTAGTATAATGCCTAGCATATAGTAGGCACTTAATAAACTGGACTGGCAGTTTGACTGGACTGGCAGTAAGAAGTCTAGGTGAGCCTGTAAGATCTGGGAATCAAAAAACTGTAAAATATCTATCTAAAAAAATGTTTTAAGGATGTTTTTACTTCCATTGGGTCTGAAAGTTTTGTCTACATTGAGGGAATGATGAACTTTGATAAACATACTGACAGACTAAGAATTAAAATTGTTCAGAACTTACAGAAATTCCTAAGGGAAGATGGAATACTATGATAAAGCTTTGTACATGACACAAATGTTAAGAAATTTATCTGAGAAATGGAAATAAATATCCTTTAGTGACCTGGAAACCTGCCTAATTTAAATCCCACTGAAAATCTAAGGGAAAAAATAGCTATTAGCCAAATATTGGTTTAATATAAAATGTTAAAACTGTGATTTTTTTGACAGAAAATTAAATATGTGACAAAACCTTGTGAAATCAATGCCAGATCATGTAAAAGAAGCAATACTGAAAAAGGACATTTTGCAGATTAAAATCTTTTTAAAGATGTAAATTTACTTTGCCTCTAATAATTAATTCACACATAACTGTGGTATAGTTGCTGTTTGCTTTCTATTAGATTAAGCATCAACTATGTATTTCTCCATCCTTGATTTTTCACATCTTGGACTCTTGCTTCTCATTTTTGAAAATTATATTTAAAAAAATTCAAGCCTCATGGCCTTGAATATAAATAAAGTCACACTTGTAAGCCCACAGAAGTGGTACTGGAATATAATGTAGTGAAAAGCTGAAGGAAAAGGCCTTTTGTTCAAATGTTAGACTCGCTATTTAACTATCTGTGTGACTGGGGTAAGGTACTTCACTTTTTTGGTCCTCAGTTTCCTCATATGTAAAATGAAACAGTCATACTAAATGAGTTCCAAGGTCCCTTTCAGCTCTAAATCCACCATGATTCATCCCTTTATTCTTTATTCATGCTGCCACCATCTTTGTTTAGCTCTTCACTACTTCATACCTAGATTACAGTAACTCTGTATTAACAGATCTCCTTGCCTATAGCCTCTTTTTACTTTAATGCTTCTTGCTGTCATATTATCCAATATTGTTTTCTCTATTTTACTCCCCTAGTTAAGAACCCATAATGGTTCCCATTATCTACTATATCACACTCAAACTCTACTACCTATTTTTTCAAGGCCTTCCATAATCTGACTCCATCATGTCTATCCAACCTAATTTCTCACTAATCACAAATATAAGTCCTCTGCTTCTGTCAGACTTGTATTGTACACAACACATGGAATGGTAATTTCCATTTGTGAGTCTCTGCCCCTGATGCTTCCCCTATCTATAATTCACTGATTGCTCCTCTGTACCTCTCCAGTGTGATATACTGGAACAAACAATGGACTTGGAAGGTAGGAGTCCTGGGTTTGAAACCCAGGTCTAAGGCTGTAAGCTGTGACATGATGGAAAAGTCACCTATGGTCTTCCGTTTCCTCTTCTGTAAAATGATAATATTATTTGCTCTACTGATCTCACAGAACTGTTTTAAGGAAAGTGCTTTATATACCTTAAAGTGTTAAATAAATGAATTATTAATCAAACCCTATCGATCATTCATATAACCAACAAGACTCTCCATAAAGTCTTCCTCCACAACTCTAATCCACAAAACTCATAAAACTCTTCTGAGATTTCTCCCTTCTTCTCTGAACTACTGCATTCAGAGTGAATGTAAAACAGTTTAGCATTTAAGTGCTTCCAAATTATTATTATTATTATTATTTTTTTAAAGCAATCGGGGTTAAGTAACTTGCTCAAGGTTACACGGCCAGTTATTATTTCTGGGTGTGGTGCTGAGTATCTGAGCCCGGATTTGATCCAGGTCATCCCGACACTGGAGCCGGTGCTCTTACTTGCTGAGCCACCTGGCCGCCCCTAAGCAATTGGGGTTAAGTAACTTGCTCAAGGTTACACGGCCAGGTGTTTCTGGGTTGGTGCTAAGTGTCTGAGCCCAGGATTCGATCTCCAGGTCTTCTCAACACTGGAGCCGGTGCTCTTACTCGCTGTGCTACCTGGCCGCCCCTAAATTATTTTTTTTTTAAGCAATTGGGGTTAAATAACTTGCTCAAGGTCACACGGCCAGTTATTTCTGGGTGTGGTGCTAAGTATCTGAGCCCGGATTCGATCCCAGGTCATCCAGACACTGGGGCCAGTGCTCTTACTCACTGAGCCACCTGGCCGCCCCTGTTCCAAATTATTTCAAGTGTTGTTTTTCTCTTCCCTTGTTAGACCCTCAGTTCCTTGAAGATAGGAATGATACCTTCTACCTCTTCCTTATCTCCCAGACTCCCTAACCACTAAATCTAATGTGGTTGGGACAGATAGGTGGCACTGTCCTGGCATCAGGAGAATCCAAATACGGCCTCAGACACTTACTGTGGGACCTCGAACAAGTCACTTAAACACTATTCCCTTGCCTCAGTTTAATGCTATCTATCCTTCCTAAAAAGGAAGGAGCATTCCTAACACTCACCAGAGAAAAGACTTCATCTATAAAAAAGGGAAAGCAGAGAAACCATCTTGGGAATAGCTACATCATCACTCTAGTCCAGGAATAGATTAAGAAGATCACAGTAGTCCCTTCTCTCACCTTTCAGAGACCTCAGCTGGCTGAAGAGACTATCCTTTAATAAATCTCATTTGGACACATAAGTCCTGATCATGGATTTTCTCCTTTTCCTTTCTCTAGTATGGACAGACTTACCAAATAATCATGTGGAGAGGTTCTTTGTTGCCAAATGTAGGAATTAAACATAGGTGGGTGAAAAATTTTTTTAGTTTTTTTTGGGGGGGGTCAAATGAAATGAGTATGAGAAACTGATCAAGTCTTTTCATTTTGGAACTCCTAGCATTCAACACAGAGAACCTTCATTCAAACTGATCTAGCCAGTGGCCCTAATTATTGAATGGCTTTGCTTAATTATTTTTCTTTGTCATAGGGAAGGGTTCATTCTGGAGGGAGGGTTCAATCTGAAGATGACTATGATATAAAGAAAAAAGTTATCAATAAAACATTTTAAACAGCAATGCATGAACTCAATAAACAAACAAACAATGCAATTTGATGTTTAGAACCAAACTTGTAGCTTGGTTTAAAAAGAAAGCTAAACAAAAAAAAATTTCACCTTCTTGTATTTAATTCCACCCATCATCCTCTTGAGCTGCCAGTTAGCAGGTCATACAGCTCACAGAAAATGATTAAGGAAAGCATCCCCTTATAGCTACACAGATTCAGAAATCCCCCTCCACTACAAATCCCCATGAAAATCCAAGCAAATGCTATCAAAGAGACAAATCACATTTCTTGAAGCCCTCTTCTTGGCTGCTTTCAGTGGGTACCAGTCAATTTATATATATATATATATACATAAGTCATCATACCATACTTATCTTGTGTCACCCAACATCACATTTTTTGCATAAGTGCTGTAATTAAACTATGTGCATCTGGTATGGAAAAGGAGTGAGACTAACTGAGGGAAAGATTAGGGAATATCATTCTTTTCAAATGAAAATTCAACTATTTCATGAAACCAAGATTAAAAACTAGAGGGTCATGTTTCACTGAGTTTACTCCTATTTGTAACAAAATCACAGTCAGCCATAGTAGTTTTATTACACTGGACTTAAAATGATTAAGTAGTAAGAAAGAGATGAAGCAGTTCCTTATTCATAAAAAAAAACTTGTATTTTCCACAATGTCTTCAAGAGTCGTACTGAGCAACATCCTAATGAGGCCTAAACTGAAATGAAGACATGAGGAGATTAAGACTGAACACTAGAGAAACTCCCTGCTGGTGAGAAGTCCCAGACCATGCAAAAAATTCCCAAGGATGTTAATGGAAACTTATTTTTTGAGTTACTGGGGGAAAAAAAAGACTGGAAAAAGCCCTAAAGACTAAGGAAACAATTCTATAGCAACCTTCAGGGAAAGAACTGACCAGATGTGTCCTAACCAGTCTTTTCCTTTTTGTGTGCCCTCTTTAAATGCTTCTGCATGATTTTAACTGGCCAGGACATGACTTGGACAAGGTTGGACTGACTCATAATGGATAAGCACAATTGCTTCACCAAAAAAATAAATAAATAAAAGATAAGGGGCAATCTTCAGAAGCATAATGATGTTGACAATCATCTAAAAGTCTTTAAACAAATGACCAGGCAATTTCAATGCTGGTATGACTATAAAAGTCTACCTAAAACCAGGAAAAATATATTCCTGGATATGCAACGTAGGGGCAAGACTGTGGTCTTGCTCTAAATTAAACATATTGATGAATTTCAGAAACCTCCTTAATGTGTCTAGACAGCTTAGGTTTCCTCATTTCTCTCTGCCAATATTTGATAAGAGAGGTTGAAGATGGGTAGAGACAATAAAAAGTAAACTAGCTAATAAGTGCACGTTAGCATATGTGATATTTGGGGATGTGAGCGGCAAAATGGGCTGAGGATCTGAGTTAATGACTAAGGACAGAAAAACTGTATACCAGAATCCAAAATGCAACACTGTTACAATGTTCTTTCTATATCATCTCTTGCAGCAATCCCAGCTATTGCCATGAGCTCATTTGCCACCTCTATGCAGATATCTCCCAGATCTATAAATTTCATCATTCTCTTTCTCCTGACTCCAGTTCTGCACCACCAACTGAATGAATATCACTACTTATATGTCTCATAGGCATATCAAGCTCAACATGTCCAAAATGGAACTTAGTACATTTTCTCCAAACATCCATTTCCTGAATACAACATAAAAAAGCAAACTAACATACTATTGTCATTGCTCCATAAACCAAAGGACCCCGGCTACTCACTATTTGACAAAAACTAAAGGGAGAGGGGAAATAAGAATCTCCCATGTGCAGGGCATTGTGCTAAATCCTTTACAACTATTATTTTATTTGATCCTCACAACAACCCTGGGAGGTAGCTACTATTAACTATTATCCCCATTTTACAGTTCAGGAAACTGAAGCAAAAAGTCATTAAATAACTCACCCAAAGTCACACCATTAGTAAGTGTGGGAAGCCAGATTTGAATTCAGAAGGATGAGTCTTCCTGACGCCAGGCCTGCCACTCTGCCACTCATTGTGCCACCTAGCTGCCCCTACTAAAGTTTGACAATGCATATCTGGCAAAAGAGTTTTAATTTTTTTTCTTTCTTGATGGGGAAAAGGAGGTATGAAGGAGATAAAAGAAATGTTTGTTACTTCTAAAAAAAATTTGAGAGTTAAAAAAAACAATTTCTTGTTCCAAACTTTTCAATTTCAGTTGAAGGTACCACCATCCTTTTAAGTCACCCTGGCTTACAACCTCCAAGTGATCCTTGCCTCTTTCCTCTTTCTCACTCACCATATCCAAGCAGCTACCAAGTCCTGTCATGAAGAGCTATTAAGGTGCTACAGGGGATAGAGCACTGGGCCTAAGGTCAGAAAGTCATGAGTCCAAATTTGGCCTCAAATCCTTATTAGTTGGATGACCTTGGGCAAGTCATTTAACCTCAATTTGCCTATTTCCTCAACTGCAAAATTGGGGTAACAGCATTAACCCCCCACGGCTGTTGTAAGGATAAAGTAAGATATCTGTAAAGCATCTAGCACAATGTTTGCCACATCCACTCACACAGTACCTTAGTTTAACCCCTTGACACCTCTCATCTATACTATAGCAACAGTATTCTACTTCTTCCTTCTCCAAAGTATGCTCAGGACAAATATTCTTAGAACATATATCTGACCATGTCACAAACCCTCCCCCGATATAAAAATCATCAGAGGATCCCTATTGCCTTCGAAATGAAATATAAACTACTCAAGGGGCGGCTAGGTGGCGCAGTGAGTAAAGCACCAGCCCTGGAGTCGGGAGGACCCGAGTTCGGTCCTGGCCTGAGACACAACACACGCACAAAAAAACTAGCCGTGTAACCTTGGGCAAGTTACTTAACCCCAATTGCCCTCCAAAAGGCAAAAAAAAGAAAGAAAGAAATATAAACTACTCAGCCGGGCCTCCTCTACAATACGGAGACTCCCACCTACCTTTTAAGTGCATTTTTCACATAACTCTTCTTCCTACCTGAGACCCTCGGCTCTTGACAGGTATACCTTCACTTTATTAAGCCAGGCCGCCATGTCACTTCTCTGGCAGTTCCAAATCATGTGTCCACCCCTTTTATCATCTTCATCCCACTGGAATCCAAGACCAAGGCTCCAACAGGTGGAGTTTTCACTCTCTTGCCCAGAACCAAAGCACCACAATACTTCCAGTCAGCTTCAAACCCTTTTGTTTCCAACTCCCACATTCAGCAAGTCCCAAAGCCTTGCTGCGGTTTTAAGTTTGAACAGCCTATATAAGTTAAGATTCCTCCATTAGAACATCAGCTCCTTAAATGAAAAGAGACTGTTTTGCCTGCTTGTATTTGAGCTCTTAAATGATTTTTTCCTTCACTCATATGTTCATGAAACCTACATTCTGGAGAATATGAACTACTTAAAGCTGTTACTCAAATCTGAAAATCTACCCCTAGTCTCTCTGCCTTTACACAGGCACTATGTCAGAAATGTACTCACTCATCCTGAGCTCTCTTCCAAGACTCAGTTTAGGTGCTCACTGTATTCTCCATGTGGCCTTTCCTGAACCCCCTAGCTATCATCCCCCTCTCCCTCCTAAAATTCCTTTGTATTTATCTATGTTCATGTTGCATCTCAACCCCTATCAAATATAAGTTGCTGAAGGGCAGAATTTATTTTATTCTTGTCTTTGAATTCTCAGCGCCT
This sequence comes from Petaurus breviceps papuanus, assembly GCF_028583685.1. Taxonomy (NCBI): domain Eukaryota; kingdom Metazoa; phylum Chordata; class Mammalia; order Diprotodontia; family Petauridae; genus Petaurus; species Petaurus breviceps. Next base: position 1,971,819 of record NW_027187287.1, read on the forward strand.
AGCAGACAACTTCCAAATATATCCCATAATTTTTAACAGTAAATTTAGCATCTAAATCCTGCTTCGTTTAAGCTAATATTCAGGTTAATTTGCATTCCTTGAACACCAATTAGCTAAAAGTAAAAGGAAGCATATTTGGGTGATGGTTAGGGAAGTGGGCTCATTATTAAAAACTGAATTAATTAACAAACTGGAAAAATGAAAGCATGTCAGATAAAGCAGAAGGCTTGAGATGCCATTAACTCAACTTCACTACATGACAGATAAAATTCTTAAAACCAGGTATCCCAAGTCTCACCTCCCTGACCTTCCCCACCCCCCCCCCATTCTGATCAGTGAGTGGCTCTGGTGACTCATTTTATCAAACCATAATCCTTATCCTCCTGGATTCTCAGTTCTATTCTTCCCAACCCTATTCCACCTAGTTCTGGAACCATAATAAAATAATACTGCCACTGATACTAGAAAGAATATGTCAACTTACTATTCTTGGGTTCCCATAACCATGCTATAAACTTTCCAAATCAAAATACCCTTCCCCAGCTCTAGTTTCCTTTATATATTGTCTCTCCTATTAGAATATGTTTCTCTAAGCTAGAGGCAGTCTCTCCTTTTGTATTTGTATCCCCAGCACTTAGTACAGTGCTTGGTACAAGTTAACATTTAATAATGCCTTTTCATTCATTCTCCAATGTTCAAGCCACTGTACAAGGAAAAATACACACAGTTATTGCCTCCTGTGCTGATGGGAAAGCAGATTTACAAGGCCTCTGAGTCCCGCGTGCACTGACATTTCTTAAATATCTCTTACCTCTTCTGGTTCTTGTTCTTGCTCCCGGCCAGGCTTGGACTTCTTTGGTTTAGAAGGGCCTCCAGGGCTAGAAAGGGATTTTGGCAACTTGGTAGAAGATGGCACCAGATGTCTTGATGGCACAGAAGAGCCTCCAAGACGCTGCCCACCCCCAGAGAAAGGAACAAAGGAAGGAGATACTGATTCCTTGGAACTCAGCTTCATTTCATCATCCAACCGTTTAAGGCCCAGACAATCTATCTGGCTGATCCCTGAAGCAATTGCATCATCTGGTCGACTTAAATCGCCACTGCTTAGCCCACCAGAGCCCAAAGAAAGCAGAGAATTGCTGGAGGCCTCATCAATAGAGACAGATGGGGCAGGGTTTCCTGTGACTTTAATCCTAGGAACCACAGACTCCTGCGTGCCAGGTGATTCACACATCTTCATGGAAAACCTTTTGGGAAAAAACCAAGGCCATAATAATAAGCAATACTAGAAACAGTAAAAAAAAAAAATCCCTCATTGCCCTTTAGGATTTCCTAAGTCCCACTCCCCAACCCACAGTGATAATGGGCAAACAGCCCAAAGTTTTTCTGATGGAATTTGGAAGTTAAACCAATTATTGTGACTAAATAACAAAGGATTTGGTCTTTTTTTTCTATACTGCAATAAATTGGTGCAACAAGCACCAATCCAAATATCATGCTCAAGGGAAATTAAGCCCTTCTTAGGAGCTAGAAAGTTATTTATTTGGAGAGGGGTTTAAACCTAAGCTAGTCAGGAGGAGCTGATCTCAAACCCAACCAGCAGGCGGAGCCACAGGAGCCAGCTTCCCATGGAAGAGGTCAGCACCAGGCTTTAAACAATTTTTTAATTAAACAATAATAAGCACACAAATGATTTGTATTTCCCACCCAATTAATAAAGCTACCCTGCTTCTTTTAATCTGTACCCACAAAGAAAAGAAAAGAAGGTTCAGAAGGGGACAGAAACAAGCAGGACAACTTTGGAACACATAAATATGTTAAATTATTTTTAAAGCTTTACTTAAAAGATTCATGGTTTCATATACAGTCCTCTTGTTCTGCTCTTCTTTGTATGTGGAAATATTCACATTAGTTGTTGTCTGTCAAACTCATTATAATACAATTTCAAAAAAATTGTACCCAAATAACATTGTAAAAAGCCTGAGCCAACATCTGCAACCATGGGAAACACATCTGGGCAACAGTTTTAGATAAACAGGCAAATGCAGTAATTGCTGTAAGGATGCTTTTTTTTTTTGCCTTTGAACTTTTTTTTTAGTGAATTTTTCTGGTGTCTGAAACAAAACAAATTTACCACTATAAGTTTACAAAGAAGAAAGAGTCTCTGACAGGAAGACTAACTTCCTCCACCTGACCTGATGATGGCATTGCCTCCAGTTAGGCCCAGTGACTTCAGTGAGATCTTCTGCAAAGCAGCTCTCCCAGTTATCTGGAAGGGGACAAAAACGGGGAACAGAACAGACCTTTGTCCAAGATACTTAGAAGATGGATGGCCAGAGAATAGGCAACAGACAACTCCTAAGAGAACTCTTGAAGGTTCACAGATTTAGAGCTAAAAGCGACCTTAGAAATCACTGAGTCCAACCTCTTCATTTTATAGATGATGAAACTGAGGGACAGAGCAGCTAAGTGGCTTGCCCAGAGTCACACAGCTAATAAGTATACAAGGTAAGATTTGATGCCAGGTGTTGCTGACTCCAAGTCCAGTATCTTCTCTACTAAATTATGTTGCCTCTCTTCTTGTTCTCTCTTAACTCTAAGTTCTTTAGTCTTTTCTGGCTTAAAATAAAGCTCCCATCTTTCTAACAAGGGCCAAAGCCCTTTTTCCAATTCCCTGTATCATGTGATCCTTTTCCTTCCAATCTTTTGGCTTTCTCATAAGTGAAATGGCAGAATGGTATATTCCAGAAAGAGTATAGGAGTCATGAGACCTGAATATTCTAATCTCAGTTCTGCCACTAACTAGTCATTTAACTTCTCTGCACCATATTTCCAGATTTATACAATTATTGGATTACATCTGATGATATCTTAAGGTCCCTTCCATTTTATGAGTGATCTATAAAACAAGAGAACCAACCTAGTTGGACTGAAGGGAAGAGATAAAGAAGATTTGCCAAGAGATTTGGAGAAAACTTCTGGTCAAGCCTGGGTGGAAAAAACCTGGAGTGTAGTAAGGGATCAAAAGCTGAAAATGACACACTGAGGACAATAGGGCTCTATCAGAACATGTTAGTGAAGAAAAGAGAAAGAAGTCAAGATCATCTACTGGTTCTCAGCCTATATACCCTTACCCACAAAAGGCTGACTCCCAACCCAAAAATAGGGGCCAGGCTTCCAGACTTCTAGAGGACTATGCCCAAAAAGACTCTAGAAAGTTCAATCATGAACCAAAAATCAAACCTAAAAATTATTCAAATGATTAATGTTCCTTCTAACTTAAAAAAAAATTATAAGCACATGGCCATCAAAATTATGGCTTTTTTCACACAATATGATGGTTTTACAGAATCTTAGAGATTCAACAAAAAGATAACAGAAATAACTTCAGCAAAGTAGAAATATAAAACCAGCAAAAATTGTCAGCCTTTATGTATATTATCAACAACAATCAGGAGGAAGAGAAAAGGGAAGTTACATTAAAAATAATTATTACAGAATGTATAAAACATTTGGGAGCCCACCTACCAATATATTACAAAAACTATTTGCTTACAACTACAAAGCACTTTATAGAAATAAAGACAGACCTAAATAACTAGAGAGAGATTAATTGCTCATGGTTGGGTTCCATCAATATGATAAAAATTTACAATGCCACCTAAGTTAATGTATTTATTCAGTGCCATATCAGTCAAATTACCAAAGGGTTACTTCACAGACCTAGAAAAATAACAATAAGATGTATCTGAAGAAACAAAAAGTCAAGAATCTCAAGTGAAGGGGCATCCAGGTAGCTCAGTGAGTAAGAGCACCGGCCCCAGTGTCAGGATGACCTGGGGATCAAATCCGGGCTCAGACACTTAGCATCCACCCAGAAATAACTGGCCGTGTAACCTTGAGCAAGTTACTTAACCCCAATTGCTTTAAAAAAAAAAAAAAAGAATCTCAAGAGAAATAATGAAAAAAAATGGGAGGGTAAGGGTAGGAGGAAATGGGATCTAGCAGAGCCATATCTCAAATAAAGCAGTAATCATCAAAATTATTTGGAACTTATTTTGGAATTATTTGGTCAAAAAATTTTGGAATTATTTGGTCAAAAAAAAGCAGGAAAGTTGATTAGTGGAACAGAGTAGGCACACAACACATAAAAATAAGTGAACACAGGAGCCTAGTGTTTGATAAACACAAAGAGCCCAGCTACTGTGTTATGGACTCACAATCTGATCAAAATTGCAAAGTCTAGCAGAAATTAGGTTTGTACCAACAACTCATATTGTATTATCATAATGAGTTCCAAGTGGGTATGTGACCTAGGTACCATTATATACAAATTTATGGAGCAAGGGAAAGAAGACACCTTCTGCAAGTATGGATATGAAATGAGTAAACGAGGGATAGAGAAGATCACAGAAAATAAAATGGGACAATTCTGATCATATAAAATTAAACTTTTTACACAAACAAAAACAATGTAGTTTAAAAGGTATAAGGGAAACTGTTAGCTGGAAATAAATCTTTGTAGTAAGTTTCTCTGATAAAGATCTAATATCCAATATATACAAGGAATTGATTCAAATATATAACAATAAAAGCTATTCTCCAACAGATAAATGGTCAAAGCAAATGAACAGACAAAATATGCAAATTACTAAAAAGAGAAATGTAAGTTAAACTAACTCTGAAGTTCCACCTCATACCCATCAGATTGGCAAAGGTAACGAAAATGGAAAAATGACAATCGAAGGGTTTATGAGAAGACAGGCACACTTAATGCACTATTGGTAGATCTGAATTGGTCTAACATTTCTGGAAAGCCATTTGGAACTATGTTCAAAAAAGTGACTAAACTGTCCATACACTTTCATTCTTCAATACTACTACTAGGTATATACCTCAGGGATCAAAGACAGAAATTAGCCAAATATAGAAAATATTTATAATGAGTCTTTTTGCTGTAGCAAAGAATTGGAAACTAGGGAGGTGTTTGCTCATCAACTGTGGAATGGCTGAGCATATTATGGCAAATGAACTAATGCAATAATGGTGCCCCCAAAAAAAAGTTATTAGCATTAAAAAAAAACAAACCACAAATGATAACAAAGCTCAGGAGGCATGAGCAAATAGGACAGCTGACAGTGGTGTATCTTTTTAAAAATGAAAGCTGTATGTAATATAGTTATAATTTCATGTACAATTCTTTTTCTGTTCCTCTATGTATATGAAATTCTCTTTTTCTGCTCTTATATGTATATGGAAGTAACAATCATGAACCAATATAATAATATTGGTTGATTTTTGTCAACTTCAAAATAACAAAAGAATTTCCAAAATATTACATGACTATGTTACATGAGCCAAAAAAAAAAAAAATCCACAAATGCTGAGCATATAGGAACAGATTTTCATCAAGTAGAATTTACACAAATTGAAACAACTCATTTAAGGATATGCATAATTGTTACTATGCTATATGGTAATTTGGCATAAATGGCAAGCAGTTTCCATAAATGATTGTAATCAGTATTTCTTTTACACAGCCAACCCAAATTTTTAGTCATTATCTTTCTTTGTTACTTTTCCATAAACTAATCAGCATTAATGTGTACAGTTTGTCTTGATACAATATAGGATTTAATCTTTGTCCTATATGCACAAAGGTACTGATCCTTCCTCTTCCCACCAACACCCAAAGCTGAGGTTTCCTAGAATTCTTTCCTATAGCTTCAGGTACCTGCTGTTACCTCCAAGTTACCCCTAGAATAATCCTATTTCCCAGATAAAGGATTTAGGGGAATAACCTAAGGAGAACAGAAAATGAACCCCTTAAGTGGAAGCTAAGAGGAGACCTGCCTCTCACATACATACAAATAACTCTATTACACTCATTCCTCTATTTCTACTCCAAATTACCAAGGCAAAATGGTGCTTGAGCCTCACCCTGACCTACACTTGCTTCCCAGGATACAAGCTGTCTTTTATGTTCATTCTAGCTATACAAAAATTGGGGTAGGAGGAAGAGGGGAATTGATTTGCCTGAAAATCTCAGTCCCATCTTGCCTGGAGTGTAGATGGGAACATTGTAAATAGTGTTATAATGTATGAATATTATTGCTAAAGAGGGTGAAGAGACCTAAGCCTTAGCATATAGTAAAAATAGCCTGAAGTGAAGACCCAAATACAAATGCCGTCTCACTTACTAACTATGAAACTGTGGGCAAGTCACTTAATCTCTATTTGCTTTAATCCACAAGTTGAGTTTTCTTATCTATAAAATGGGGAAAATAATAGCACTTACTTCCTAGGGTTGTTGTGAAGATAAAATGAAAAAATATATATGAAGTATTTTACAAAACTTAAAGCACGATATAAATACTAGCTATTATTATTATAGGATAGCCCATGAAGGAAGAAAAGATAATGAGAATGAGTTCTAGATCCCTAATATTTAGGAGCTCTCAGATGGAAGGGGCCGGAAAAGAAAGGGGCCAATTCAAGGCAGTATTCCTGACAGAGAGAACTCTGCCCTTCTGTCTTCCGGGGGACCTTAAGAGACCTAAATTTGGTTTACCATCAGGTCTGACTTTCCCCTAACTGCTTCATTTTTTCTCCTAGTCATTTCCTCTGTTGTAACAAATCATCAATATTTTGGGTTGCTCATTCTCTTACTTTTCCTTCCAGAAAGTGCTTAAAGCAAAAGAACCTACATTCTGTTCGAAATCCAGAGTGTCTACACTTGGCAAAGTGCCTTGCACACTCAGGTAATTGTTTATGAGTAATACTGAAGCCAGTAGACAAAAGGTATGTCCCCAATGCTCTAATTTGACTGTCTGGGGGCAATAAAAATAAATAGTTTATCGATTCTCTTTCTAACCACGGCTTTCAAGGAGCTTAAACACAGGGATCTGAACACCAAAACAGCCAGATTAGCACTTAAAAAAAGGTAAATTTTCTAGGCAAAATAAGCCAAAAAGGAAATGAGATAAATGGGATCATTTGTGTATCATTTTAATTAGACTAATCAGGAAGTAGAATAGTTTATCCAAAAGGAAAGATTTACCTAAAGTTTACTGAAGAGTAAAGTAAGATAGTTTCAAGCTTTTTTAGGGAAAAAAAGGCGGCACAAGGTCCCCCCGTCTATACTCATTGGAGGCATTGCTTTTAGCATTCTATTTGGGAGCACATGAAAAGAGCACAAACCCCAGGGACACAGAAAAGAAACACGGAACAGGGGAAATCCTGTGTGTGAGGGGGTGAGCCACGAAACTCCCCTTCTTCAGCCGCATTAAAAAGGAGGCCCTGAAGCCCAGACTGCACAGTCCTCAATGCTTCAGCGCTGATTCCAAGTACTTTTTGATCCTTTGTGGCAATAAGTAACTTCAGATACCTACAGTCTCCTCCTCAAAGCCCCAACACTATCTCTACAAGTATCTCCTGCTCTAGTAAACCAATATTCCACTCCTTAAGGGTTACATGATCCTAGCAGTTAGACATTACCTCCAGAGGGAAGACTTCTGGCGAGAAGGCTCATGAAATACCATCTCGTACATGAAGTCTTTCAGGGAAGATCAGAAAGATTGATAACTTCCCCTTTCTCACACCATCTAGACATAAAAATCTCCCAAGTTACCCTTTGCCACTCTCCACCCATACTCCCCAAATTTCTCATTTGACCTGTCTATGACAGATGCTTTACTTTCATTCATGCATCAATTTACCATTTTCCTTCTAAAGCATATTTCTTATAAACATGTCCGTGTCCATGTGCCTCTCTCAAATCATAAGGTCAAAGAAAACAGAAAAGATAATATCTTTGTGCAATGGATAGCACAGAAACAGTGTATATAAAAGCAGGAAATGTCAAATGTTAGACAAGTATTGGACTTTCCTGGACCCAACCTGATTATCTCAGTTAATGGAGTAAGACTCAAAAATAGTAGTTTAAGAGAAAACCAAAATTTTAGCTCTTCCACAAGTCCCTTCTGATGGCCCCAGTCCATGCATTTATAAAATAAGAGTGCTGGACTAGGTGACTTCTTAAATTCTTATCACTTCTAATCATCTAACAATTCATCCCTCCTGTCAAAATCCTATTTGGCCCCAATCAAGGCAACCCCTTCCCAGTCTCTCAGTCAATCTATAGCATAGGCATTTGTTAATGCTTACTGTATTGTGCTATACTGTGCTATAGGGGAAATGGAGACGGGTCAGCTTTATGTTCAAAATGATCTTTGGATGTCAAACTGTATATAAATAAAGGAGCATTTAAATTTTCATCAATCTCTACACAAGATCAAGAGCTTTGCTCAGGTCAAGACAAGCAGCAACATGGACCTGGGGGTTGTAAGAGACCTAGAGCTAAAGGTGGTACTCCCAAACCATCACTCTCAGAAAGAAAAGAGTGAGAAAGAAAAAAGAAGAGGGAAAAGGAGGGAGGAGTGGGGAGGAGGAAAAGCTAGGCTTCAAAAGCCAGAACTGAACATCACACAAAAAACCTCCACACTGCAAAAGGTTTTGAAAGAGATCAAAACATGGAGCAAAGCAAATATTTATTAAAACAAAACCACTTTTGTGACTCTTGGGCTTTGAGAGACATTGAAAAAACAAACAGGGCATTGAGTGAGGTTTACAGGAGCAGCCGCCCGGGCAGTCTATGGTTATGTTCCAACGAAGCCTGAGCTTTTTTTTTTCTTTTTCCATAAAACACATCAGGCTTTGAAAAGATCTAACTTCTCTCAGTCACACACTTTGAAGACAGGTCTGAAGGAGAGAGAATTTTCCAGGTTGGAAAGTGGCACTGAGTTTGTGTAGTGATTTAGGAGAGGTCACAGGGAAAGGGAAGCCAGAATTCTGAGGAGGGGGAGGGGGGCGGGGGGGGGAGTTATTGAGCCAGAGAAAGCTGCTAACCTACCTCATCCCTCATGTAAACACAGACTGGAGTAGATTCACACAGCTGCTCCACACACTCCCTGTAAGGAGAGGAAAAGAAAACAGCTTAGGCTCTCTGAAGCTGATGTACAGAGAACACCCAGGTGCCAGTCACCATGACTCCTAGCTCAGAGGACAGCTAGGAGGGAAGCAAATGAGATCCCACAGCACCCAGAGTAGTCAATGTGGGAGGCATTACCCATGCCTCCATAGCTTAAGAAGTGAGGGAAGAAGGCCACAACACACCCACCCACAATCAAAGCTGTGTTCTAAAGATATAAGACAGCTTTCTCTCTCATGCTCTTGGTTATAACACTCATTCTTACTCAGACCAAACCTGGTTATTGCCAATTAATGAGAAATATACTATTCCAATATGCAACATAACAGAAAGAACACTCTACTAGAAATCTAGAAACCAGTGTTTTAATGTCTTCTCTGCCAGTAACCAGCTGTGGGACTTTAGATAAGTCCATTAATTGCTCCAGGGCTTAGTGACTTACCTGTAAAATGAAAGAGTTGGCAACAATGACAAAGGAGAGGATTTCTAGAGAAGAGAATTTTACAGTGATCCAAACTGAATGACCAATCTTTCAGCTACTATGCAGGGAAAAGTAGTTCAAGGAATGTCTCCAAGCTGTTGAAAACACACACACACACAAATACACAAGTGTGCATGCGTGCGCATGCACACACACGCAAAACAATGGGAAAATTGCTTTAATGTAAAAACAAAGGAAAAAAAGGATCTAATAGGACAAAAGGGAATCTTAAGCTGTGTCAGAAGGATGGAGAATAGAAAATATGACACAAGATAAAGGGAAGAAGAACCATGAATAGCTGGAGTTAAGTAACAGATCACATGCTCTTTACATAGGAAAGCACTGAATCTTATAAGGAAGATGCAACTGATTGTCCTTTAAAGAATAATAATTTGGATCCACAGTACTATCACTTGAAATATCAATCAATACGGTAAAGAAGAAGAAATATAGACAGCTAGGTGGCAAAGTGAATAGAGTGCTGGTCCTGGAGTCTGGAGGACCCGAGTTCAAATTTGGCTTCAGACACTTGACACTTACTAGATGTGTGACCTTGGGCAAGTCACTTAACCCCAATTGCCTTGCCTTCTCTCCTCAAAAGAAAAAAAGAAGAAATAAAGAATGGGCACCTGATGATGACTCAATGCTGAGAGTGACTGAGGTGTACTATCTTCTTTGGGCATGATAAAGAACATTCCAGAACTCAGCAAATCTGATGAGTACCCACTTTTAATGATTCACATGGGCACAAATGCCAGAAGGAAACAAACAAGTACTGCTAAAGATTATGAAATCTTGAACAAGAAATCTTAAGAGCTCAAAGCACAGGTGCTGTTTTTAATCACTTGGACCAATTAAAGCAAAGACTTCAGAGGACACACACAGGTTTCTAAAGAAGTCAGTTTTAAAAAAGACAACTGTGAGTGGGATTTATATTCCTGAATCATTGCTTAAGATACTAAAATGAATGTTCTTGGACATGGAGTACACCTAGATAGCGCTATCACAAGAAACAAACAAAAACACTACCACCACAACACATTCAGTCTCTGGTTGTGCAGATCTAATCAAAGGAGATCTAAACTGAAAAGGAAAATAAAATCAAGTAATCACACAAAAGTAGATACCACAGAAAATAGCTACAATGCAGGAAAAATATTACCAGTACAGACACCTAGAAATTCATAAGATGTGAAAATCTAAGAAAGGACCTTGCAATAAAATCCTGAGATGCTTACTGAATAGTAGACGCCTTTTAGCTGTCTGACCCTGGGCAAGTTATATCTGTTTGCTTTAATAAACTAGAAGAAGGAAATGGTAAACCACTCCAACATCTTTGTCAAGAAAACTTCATGGATAGTATGGTCCACCAGATCACAAGGAATTGAACATGACTGAGTAAGAACAAAGTGAATTTCAGAGCCTAAGAATAGGAAAATTTGACCATAATGAAATTTGGTAGGCTGGGTCCCATGAACTGGAATATGGCTTAGTTAAGGAAAAAAATTATTTTGGGCTTTCTTTTTCCTTTTAAATTTATTTTTAGTTTACACATTCATTTCCACAAGTTTTTGAGTTCCAAATTTTGTCCCTCTCCCTCTCCTTCCCCCACCTCCCCTCAAGATGGCATGTAATCCAATATAGGTTCTATGTATACCTTCACATTAAATATATTTTTACAAGAGTGAAGCTGTAAAGAAAAATTATAACCAATGGAATGAACCATGAGAAAGAAGAAAAAAAAAACGAAACCAAAAAAAAAAAAAAGAGCACAAATAGTTTGCTTCAGTCTGCATTCAGACTCCGTAATTCTCTCTGGATGCGTATAGCCTTTTCCATCATGAGTCTTCTGGAGTTGTCTTAGAACCTTGCAGTGCTGAGAAGAGTCAAGTCACTCAAAATTAGTCATCACACATACAATGTGTTTGTGATTGTGTACAATGTTCTCCTGGTTCTGCTCCCCTTATTCAGCAGCATCAGTTCATATAAGTCTTTCCAGGTTATTATGAAGTCCATCTGCAAGATATGTTTCTTGCTGAATTGATGTAACAAATTATAAAGCAGAAAAGAACTTGCTGTTTTAGTCTGAATTTGTAGTTATTCCATCATCTAAGCAAGTGTTAATATTTGTAACTGAACACATACGTGTAAAAATTCATTCCCCTTTTTGAAATTGTTTGGCACCCCACCTCCTATTGTACTTCGGGTGGCAAATGCTGTTATGTATGACTGTTAATGATTTACTTCTCAAGTCCCTCCAAGCTCTCTGAAACATCCAGGATGCAGTCTGAGCGGTGTACCAGACCACTCCACTGTTAAGGTGGTGGGAAGAAAAGTCTGGATCCATCCCTCACACATCAAGGTGACGGCTCCTCCCAACCCACCAGACCTGTGGGTAACAGAGCCAACCAGTGACTTACAACTGAGGATTAAGAGACTGTCTTGACGCTCCTGTTCCTGGCATTCCTGCCTTTGGCCGGTTCCAACTCCTATGCTCCCACCTTGTACTCTTGGACTCTTACTAAGACAACTGATGGGTCTCTAATTTCAAAAATGTAACTCATGGCCAGCCCACCCTTTTTCTTTGATCACTGTGTCCCAGATTCATGTTGTTTCCCTATACAGGCATGTATTCTGCAGGGACCAATGGTGCTGCTTGTGGAGACGTGGGCAGAAAAGCAGCCTTTGGTCAACCCAGTCGTATGTCTGCCCTGAGGATGGGTCTCCCGATTGTGGGGGACAGGGAAATATCACTGTGCCAACTGGGATTGTGTAACCATTGCTAACTGGGTCTCTGGTGGCAACCGTGACCACCACATTTCATTTCATACCCTTAAGTCATATAACCCAGTTGTCATCAGGGTTTTAGATTGGACCAAACCGGACTGGAAAACTGGGACACCTTGGGGAATCAGGTTTTATTTCACAGGAAGGGACCCCAGGGGTCTTGTTCAACACACTCCGGTGCTGAGGGATCTTACTCCCACCGGTCCCAACCCAGTCCTCAACCCACCTCCTGGTGGTGATCTAACCTGGGATGCCCCCTGTTTCAGCCATTACCATCACCCCTGCAGACTCAGGCAGCACTTTGGTAGACCCCAAGTTCCTCTGACCCGAGCTTAACTTCTGACTGCTTATATGCAAGAACACCTTTTTGCTGGCAGCCCCTATTTTAGTCCCTATTCTAGTTGGCCTTGGTATGGCAGGATTGGCAGCAGTGGGTACCACAGCCTTAGTGCAAGAGAACAGTCCCCTGGACTCAGTTGAGTCCGAGCTTCAACTATAAACAAGAAAAGGGGGGAGTGCCCACCAGAAATTATACACCAAAGCCCCCTAAACCTGCCAGAAGGAGACATCTACCAGGGTCCTTGGAAACCACCTAACAGGCCACAATAGTGAAGCAACTTTTCACCTGTAAACCTGCCCCAAATACAGGTTTGTTTTTGTTTAAGGCTTCACTAGGAACAGCATCAATGGTGGCTTCACTAGAAATGGCATTACACCCCCTTGGAACCACATTTTGTTGATTAGCAACACCTAGCTCTATAAAAGTATACCTTTCAGAAGACTCAATGCTATCTTCCCTATTGGGAGGCAGTCACCAGCTGGTCAATAAACACTTATATCAAATTATAATTGGCTTTGCTCTCCTATGTTTCTCGGTTGTCCACTTCAGTGGGCTGATAAGCCCCAGGAGTAGCTGCTACTGCTGCGATAGGCCTTGCACTTGTCTCTCACCCAGCTCCAACAGACCCCTGTCCTGCGCTAAGAGGTTTGGGAATCACCACTGCCACGGGTGATAGTTCGCCAAGACTTGCTCCTGCTCCGTTACGGTTGGGTCTGTGCTGGTGCAGTCTACACACTCTTCGTTTCCCAATCCGGGGCAACAAATCCTACCCATCAATTTTCCTTGTTATACTGGGCTTGAAAACTGCCAAACTCTGTCTCCTGGTGGATTCTGCCATTCTAAAATTTGTTCAGATTCACTTTGGAGAGGTCTCTGAAGAAATGTATGGGAGATCTCAGGTGAGTCCTTGCTTTCACTCCACCATCTTGGTTCCACCCCTTGTTTTGATTTTTTTAACAGATGAGATGAAGACAGAGAATTGTAGAATCAGAGGGGTTAAGCATTGTTGACAGCATTTGCATGACAATCAATTGAGGCAAAATATAAGGAGATTGTCATTGGCGTCTGCTACTGTTTTCCTGCATATAAATTGGATATAAAAAAAGAGTTTAAGAAACAGATCACAAACTTCACCCAGAAATATGTTATAATAATGACAAAAGAAAGAATCTAAAATTTTCTCTTGGTTTGCCTTAATAATCTTCATCCTTCAAAAGGTAGAGAAATGAGAAGAATTTTTATTCCAGACTCCCTTCTCATCATCAAAGAGGAATTGGTCAATAAAGTGGAAATTATGGGAACCTTGGAAGTAAATGACTTCTACATCTAGGAGTTTATGACAGAGAATTTGGACAAGCAACTTTCATAGGATTCAGAGGAAGGATAGATGGAATCTCACTCAACAGACGAAGGCATCCAAGAAGGGATGGGTAATGAATGCTTAAGAATAAAATTCTGAGATCTGGCCTCAGACACTTCACACACACACATACACACACACACACACACACACACACACACACACACACATACACACACACACACA
>NW_027187287.1:1986061-2011232 GCF_028583685.1 Petaurus breviceps papuanus
ACACACACACACACACACACACACACACACACACACACACACACACACCTAGCCGTGTAACCTTGGATAAGTTACTTAACCCCAATTGCCCTCCAAAAGGCAAAATAAAATAAAATAAAATTCCGAAAACACAAAAAGAAACAACCTAAAGAGAAGGAAAAGGGGTAGATCTATATGAACCGACAGGGAACTTATCAACAAACCAGAATTTTTAAACTGTACATACAGAAAGTGGAAGCAAAGGCAAGCATGGCATGATCCTGTAAGACTACTATCAGGAATAGTAATCTTAGAATGAGATAAGGTTAGTAATAAATACTAAGAATACCACCTCCCCCCCCCCCCCCCAAACACACACATTAAAAGGGTGTTTTCTTCTTAGCTACATTGGGAAAAAAAAAAGATCAAAACAGCATAGAAGCACTGTTCAGGATAAATAGTGCACATAACAAATGATGGAAAAAAGGCAGAACTACTCAACTTTCAGTTTCTGTTTTCTCTGCCAAGAATAACCTTTGGGCTAGAAAGGGCTACGGAGAAAATGGCTAATATGAAATTGATAAGTAAAAAGATATAATAAGAGTATTTAGGTGTTTTTGTTGAGTTAAAAATCACTTTCTGTGCCTGCATTTATCAGATTTTTACAATATGCTGGTTAGTTTTACCAAACTTTTCTTTTTCTCCTATTTTATTCTTTGTTTTTTTTTTTGTTTGTTTTTTGCCTTTTGGAGGGCAATTGGGGTTAAGTAACTTGCCCAAGGTTACACGGCTAGTTTTTGTGTGTGGGTGTTAAGTGTCTAAGCCTAGAACCAAACTCAGGTCCTCCTGACTCCGGCAGGCCCTTTACTCACTGCACCACCTAGCCGCCCCTATTTTATTCTTTGCTACAAGGGATGGTTCAAATATAGGTAATAGAAAAATAAACTATTATTAGTAAAAAAAAAAAAAGTTCAATTACCAGGGTCAGGCAAATTACAACCCAGGGTACTAAAAAAAATTGAAGGATATGCCTACTGAGCCACTATCAGTGATTTTTTTGGAGAATCATGGAGAGATGTTGCTGGACAAGAGAAAGGTAAATTTCATCCCTGATTTTCAAAAAAAAAAAAAGGGGGGGGGGGAAGAAAGTGGAATATGCAAACTATAGTGAGTGGAATCAAGACAGCAGAATGAGAGAAAACATTTCTGCCTCTCTTAATACACATTCTCCACAACAACCTAGACAGAATGAATTCTAATTGGGAAAGCCAAGAAAAAGTCACAGTGAATCATTTTTCCGGCCCAGGGCAACGTAGTAAGACAGAGAAGTCTAAGGACTCTATGAAGGAAGCTACCCAGGCGCAATGGCACTGGCAGCAGCAACAGGAACAGAAGCATTCCAGTGCCCAGGGACCAAAAGGGAACCAAGACAGAGCACCACAGCAGGAAGCACTGGGCAGAAAGAGATCCCAGGGGATTCTTGAACTAGCACTGGGCACAGGAATAAGTGCCGTCTGGCAGTCATATCAGTTCATGGTCACAGATCCAAGGTGGAGTAACAGCTTCCAATTGAGCATGAAATTCAAGTTGAATAGTGAGAACAAAAATAAATAAATAAATGAAAATTCCAGAAACTTAGCTGTGTGGTTATGAGCACTGAAGACTGAGCAGCAATTCCATTCTGACATTTAGCCCAAGATATAAGCCTGCAATGAAAAACCCTGAAAATTGAAGAGATGCCCAGCAATTAAGGAATGGCTAAAAAGGTGTGGCATATGAATGTGATAGAATACTACTGTGTTATAATAAATGATAAAGGGAGAAAAAAAGAAATGATGAAGGGGATGGTTTTAGAAAAACCTGGGAAGACTTATACAAACTGATACAATGTGAAATGAGTAGAACCAAGAGAACAATGAACACAATATAAACACTATTGTAAAGATAATCAATTGTGGAAGAACTTTGACCAATACAGTGATCTCCCAAAATTCCAAAAGACTCATAATGAAAAATGCTATTCACCTCCAAATAGCGAACTGATGAACTCTGAATATAGACTGAAGAATGTTTTTCCTCTTTATTTTTTTCCTTTTTATTTTCACAACATATCTAACATGGAAATGTTCTGAATGACTTCATATGTATAACAGGCATTGTATTTTTTGCTTCTCAGTGGGATGCAAGAAGGGAGAGAATCTGGTACTGAAAATAAAAATAAAATAAATATATGATAACTTTTTTAAAGATAAGAAAGAACAAAAAATGCTTTTTAAAACCAAATAAAGGTGGAAGAGAAAAATGGGAAAAGAAATGAGAGTTACTGAAGTTCAAAAAAGGTACAAAACCTTACTGAAGAAAATAACAATTAAAAATCAGAATTGGGAGGCAGCTAGGTGGTGCAGTAAATAGAGCAATGGCCCTGGAGTCAGGAGGACCTAAGTTCAAATCCGGCCTCAGACACTTAACACTTACTAGCTGTGTGACCTTGGGCAGATGACTTAACCCCAACTGCCCTCCCCCCCCCAAATTAATATATTGTACTAGAAATGCTAGGTATGGAATACAAGACAAGAAAAAGAAGCTGAAGGAATAAATGTAGGAAATGAGGACACAAAACTATCACTCAGCAGATAACATGATAGTTTACTTCAAGAATCTTATAGTCAACTGAAAAGCTAACTGAAAAAATTAATTTCAGCAAAATTGTAATATATGAAATAAATCGTCACAAATCAACAACATTTCTATACATTACTAACAAAGTCTAACAGGAAGAGTTAGAAAGAGAAATTCCATTCAAAATAACTATAGGTAGTATAAAATATTTGGGAGTTTATCTGCTAAGACACATAAGAATTGCAGAACAAATACAAAACACCCTTTGCACAAATAAAGACAGATCTAAATAGCTGGAGAAATATTAACTTTTCATGGGCAGGCCAAATCAATGATATAGCTACCTAAATTAATTTGTTCATTCAGAGCCAAACCAATCAAATTACCAAATGACTTCTTCAGAGAATCAGAAAAAATAATAAATTTCATTTGCAGGAACAAAAAGTCAAGAATATCAAGGAATTCAATGGGAAAAAAAAGAGAGAGAAGGAAAGGAGACTAGCACAAACTATACTACAAAGTTGTATTCGTCAAAACAATTTAGTACTGAGTAAGAAATAAAAAGGCTGATCAGTAGAACAGGTTAGGTACATAATATACAGAAGCAAATGAGCATAGCAATCTAGAGTTTTATAAACCCAATTTGAAAAAAACTGCTGAGAAAACTGGCAGAAACTAGACACAGACCAACACCATATACCAACATAAGCTCCAAATGGGTACATGATTTTAAACATAAAAGGTAATATAAACAAATTTGAGAAATTTAGAATAAATTACTTGTCAGATATAAGGAGAAGAGAACATGACCAAATAAAAGATAAGAAAGCTTCACAGGAAGTAAAATGGATAATTCTGATTATATAAAATTTAAAACTTTCAGCAATAATAAAGCCAATGCAGCTAAAATTAGGAGGGCACTAGGGGAAAAAAATCATTGCAGCAAATTTCTCTGATAAAGGATTAATTTCTCAAATATATAAGGAACTGAGGCAAGAATAAGAGTAATCCTCCAATTAATAAATGGTAAATGGGCAGCTAGATGGCGCAGTGAGTAGAGCACTGGACCTGGAGTAAGGAGGACCTGAGTTTGGATCCGGCCTCAGACGCTTAACACACACACACACAAAAACTAGCCGTGTGACCTTGGGCAAGTTACTTACCCCCAACTGCCTTCCAAAAAAATAAAAATGGTCAAAAGATATAAACAATTTTCAGAGGAAAAAATCCAAGATATCAATAGTCAAAAGAAAAAAATTATCTTTGTTGTTCAGTTGCTTTCAATTGTATCCAACTCTTCATGACCCCATTTGGGCTTTTCTGGGCAAAGATACTGGAATGATTTGCCATTCCTTATTCCAGCTCATTTTACAAATGAGGAAACCATGGCAGACAGGGTTAAGTGACTTGTCCAGAGTAGCATAGCTTAGTGTCTGAGGACAGATCTTAACTCTGAAGATGAGTCTTCCTAACTCCAGGCCTAGCACTCTATCCACCATGCCCAAAAATGCTATAAATCATTAACTAGAGAAATGTAAATTAAAACAAACCTGAGGTACAAAGTCACACCCATCACATTGGCTAAGACAACAAAAAAGAAATGCTGGAGGGAGAATGGGAAATTAAGTATACCAATGCACAGCTGAAGTTGAAAACCAGTCCAACCATTCTGGAAAGCAATTGAGAACTATGCTTAAAAAGCTATTAAAACTGTACATAGGGGCGGCTAGGTGGCACAGTGAGTAAAGCGCCAATCCCAGAGTAAGGAAGACCTCAGTTCAGTTCTGGCCTCAGACACTTAACACCCACCCACACACACAAAAAAAAACTAGCTGCATAACCTAGGACAAGTTACTTAACCCCAATTGCCATCTAAAAGGCAAAACAAAACAAACAAACAAAAAAATTGTACATATCCTTTGACTAGGCCTGTAACATAAAGAGATCAAAAAATAAGGAAAAGAGCCTCTTAAGTGAGTGAATACCCATTAAGTGGGTAGTGGCTGGACAAGTTATGTGATAAAACACTATTATGCTTTAAGAAATGATGTAGGGGATGATTTCAGAAAAACAAGGGAAGACTTGTATGAACTGATATAAAGTGAAGTTAGTAGAACCAGAACAATTTATATAGTAAGAGTAATACTGTAAAAATAATTAACTTTTAAAGACTTAGTAACTCTGATTAACACAATGACATGCCACAATTCCAAATGATTAACAAACATGCTATCCATCTCCAGAAAGAAAAGTGATGGATTCACAGTGCAAAGTGAAGCATATTTTCTTTTTCTCCTCTAAAACATGGCTAATGTGGAAATTTGGGCTATGTGTTTGTGTGTGTGTGTGTGTGTGTGTGTGTATGTGTGTGTGTGTGTGTGTGATGGGTTTCATTTTTCTTTCTCACTGGGTGGGATAGGAGGAAAGGAATTTGGAACTGAAAATAAAGTTAATTTTTTCAAAAAATATATTTATTTATTTATTTTTACTTTAGAGCATTCAGTTCCACAAGCTTCTGAGTTTCAAATTTTCTCCCTTCCTGCCCCGTCCCCCCATGGGAGAATGCAGTTCCATATAGGTTCTACAAAGACCTTCACGTTAAACATTAGTCAAGTTATAAAGAAGTATTATAATCAATGGAATGAAAAATGAAAAAGGAGAAACAAAAAAGAGAGAGAGCAAGTAGTTTGCTTCCATCTGCATTCAGACTCTGTAATTCTTTCTCTGGATGTGGATAGCCCTCTGTAATGGGAATGTAAATTTTAAAGATCTTCCCTGCCCCTAGGCTAAAGTGCACCTGGAGCCTGGGGTAGGAGGCTTGTTTTTCAGTAGATACTTCTTGATTGGCCAGTGGGTCAATAAGGTTGTTACATTCTCTGAGCCAGGAGAAGGCTATATAAGCCCTGATGTGTAGCTTTATTTTGGGGCTCACTTTGAGAGGTGTTCTGTGATTTGATCTGTATTATGGGAAGCCGTTGTCCAGAGCCCCCCCCCCCCCCCCCCGCTTTGAAAAACCCAGATGTTGAAACCCAGATGTTGATTTGGTATGGATGTAATGGCTGGACAATTTGGAAAGCTGTCTACTTGATCTGTTTCTGTCTTGATAATTCTGCATGTATACTTTGAAGTTCAGGGTGCTGACCTTTTTACCCTGAACAAGGTAAACGATGTATGTCTGACTGATTAAAGTAAGCTTGTTAACCAATTTTGAGTTGCTTTCCTTTAACAAAGCATATCTAAGAACCTGTGGTGGCAGCCACCCTGGGGTGCTTGCTGCTACACGCTCTCCATCATGAGTTTTTTGGTACCGTCTTATAGCCTTGCATTGCTGAGAGGAGCCCAGATAAGATGTGTCTGTAATTGTGTACAATGTTCTCCTGTGTGTGCTCTCCTCACTCAGCATCTCACATAAGTTTCTCCAGGTTACTATGAAGTCCATCTGCACCTCATTTTTTTTTATTTTTGAAATGCTTTAACTTCTGATTTATATCATTCATTTCCACCAGATTCTGAGTTACAAATTTTCTCCCCGTTTTTCCCCTACCCACAGCCCGAAAACAGCAGTCCCACAGGATATCCCCTCCTCCAATCTGCTCTCTCCCATATTTTCCCCCATACCCCTTCCGACTTTTCTAGTGGACCTCTATACCCCAGTACCCGTATATCTTATTTCCCGATTACATGTAAAATAGTATTAATAATAGTATATGTATATATATGTATATTTGAATATTTGATTTTAAAACTTTGAATTCCAGATTCATTCCCTTCCTCCCTTGTCACCCACCCTTACTGGGAAGATAAGCAGTTCAGTATAGGTTGTACATGGTGGCTAATGCAAAACATTACCATAGTAGATATATTGTAAAAGACTGACTACATTTCCCTCTCACCTATCCCACCTCCCACTTGTTCTATTCTCTACTTTGATCCCATCCCTTTTCAAAAGTGGGTGCTTCCAACTTCCCCCACCCCCAGCCTGCCCTCCCTTCCATCATCCCCCGTCTCATCCCCTTCCCCCCCTACTCTCCTGGAGAATGAGATACCCTATTTAGTGTGTATTTCATTCCCTCCTCAAGACAAATTCAATGGGAATAAGGTTGACCCATTCCCTTTTGCCTTCCTATTCTTCCCCTCCATTGTAACCATTTTCCCTTGCCTCTTCTATATGAGATAGTTTACCCCATTCTGTCTCTCCCCATCTCCTCTCATTATATTCCTCTCTCACCTCTTAATTTTACCTTTTAAGTATCATTCATTCCTGTTAAATTGGTCCTGTGCCCTCTATCTATGTATACCTGTAAACATATATACACACATTCACATATGTATTCATATGCCCATATACCCTCCTATATAGATATACATATATTTCTATTCCCTTCAACTGAGAAAAGTTTCATAAGTTACAATTATTGTTTTTCCATGTAGGAATGTTAATAGTTCAACTTTGATAAGTTCCTTATGATTTCTTTTCCCTGTTTACCTTCTCATGCTTCTCTTGCTTCTTGTATCTGAATGTCAAATTTTCTATTCAACTCTGGTTTTCATTCCACTGAATGAGCACATTTTCCCCTGAAACATGATACTCAGTTTTGCTGGGTAGGTGACTCTTGGTTTTAATCCCAGCTCCTTTGACCTCTGGAATATCATATTCCAAGCCCTTCGATCCCTCGGTGTAGAAGCTGCCAGATCCTGGGTTATCCTGATTGTGTTTCCACAATATTCAAATTGTTTCTTCCTGGCTGCTTGTAATATTCTCTCCTTAATCTGGGAATTCCAGAACCTGGCTATAATATTCCTAGGAGTTTTCTTTTGGGGATCTTTTTCAGGAGGTGATTGGTGGATTCTTTAGACCTCTATTTTGCCCTCTGGTTCTAAAACATTAGGGCAGTTTTCTTTGAGAACTTCCTGGAGGATGATTTCTAGGTTCTTACTTTGATCTTGGCTTTCAGGTAGTCCAATAATTTTTAAATTCTCTCTCCTGGATCTATTTTCCAGGTCAGTGGTTTTTCCCATGAGATATTTCACATTGTCTTCTATTTTTATTTGTTTGGATCTGTTTAACAGCATCTTGATTTCTCATAAAGTCATTAGCTTCCATTTGCTCCAATGATTCTCTGAAGCAATGATTCTCCTCAGTGAGCTTTTCAGATTCTTTTTCCATCTGGCAAATTCAACTTTTTAAGGCATTCTTCTCTTCATTGCCTTTTTGAGTCTCTTTTGCCATTTGAGTTAGTCTATTTTTTTAGATGTGATTTTCTTCAGTCAGGCTGTTGACTCTCATTTCTTAATTTTCTTGCACTGTTCTCATTTCTCTTCCCAATTTTTCCTCAACTTCTCTTATCTGCTTCTTAAGGTCCTCTATGGCCTGTAACCAGCTCATATTTTCCTTTGAAGCTTTTGGTGCAGGAGTTCTGACTTCACTGTCTTCCTCCTGCTCCATGCTTTGCTCCTTTTTGCCCTCAAAATAGGAGTCTAATGTTGGAATCTTCTGTCTGCTTTGTTTCCTTTGCCTGGTCATGTCGCCCCTCAGTCACTTGACCCCTGGGCTTTTTGCCACAGTAGGACTCTGCCACCAGACAGGGGAGCTTTCGTCCCAAACGCTGGGGTTTTCTCAGCTGCGGGAGGTATTAGATGGGTGCCCTCTCTGAGGTCTCCACACGCTCTGGCAAGCTGGACACACACCCCAGGACCTCCACCCTAGACTGCAATCCAGATCCACACAGGTTAAAGCAAGAGCGATTACCCCTCAGACTAGTGCTTGGTCCCCCTATACTGTGCAGGCCAGGAGCTGAAGCTGCCACGTGGCGATGGCTGGCTATGCTTACATCTCAGGGGCTTCTTGCCCCAGGGGCAAAAGCCACGCACTCCCACTTACTGGGTCCCAAAGTCCAGACTGCACTGACCTCTCACTTTGTCCTTCGCATCTATGTGTTGATAATTCTGGAAATGGCCACAGCTGCTGCTGATCTGGAGTCCCTCCCTCTGGTGGCTGGTCAGGCCCACCCTGGAGCTAAAGCTTTGGCGTGAGGTTGGGCTTGGCTATCAGAACACTGCACTGGTTGATTCCTGCCAGCATGCTGGGCTGTCCTCAGTGGGAGGTTAGCTTCTCTGTGTCATTTTGTGGGTTCTGCAGCTCCAAATTTTCTTCAGAGTCCCCTTTTTACATGGACTGGGGAAAGTGGAAGCCGGAACAGTGGGGAGGTCCTACTTCTACTCCACCATCTTGACTCCGCCCCCCACCTCATTTCTTATAGCACAATAGTATTCCTTTGCATTCATATACCACAACTTGCTAAGCCATTCCCCAATTGATGGACATCGCTCTGATTCCCAATTCTATGGCACCACAAAAAAGAGCTGCTATAAATATTTTTGTACATACAGGTCCCCCTCCCACTTGTATCTCTTTGGGATACACCCCTAAAAGTGGTATTGCTGGGTCAAAGGGAATGTACATTTTTATAGCCCTTTGGGTACAGGTACAAATTGTTTCCCAGAATGGCTGGATCAGTTCACAACTCTACCAACAATGCATTAGTGTTTGAATTTTCCCACATATTCTCTAGCATTTATCATTTTCCTGTTTTGTCATGTTAGCCAATCTGACCCATGAGATGTGGTACCTCAGAGTTATTTTGATTTGCATTTCTCTAATCAATAGTGATTTAGAGCATTTTTCATATGATTATAGATATCTTTAATTTCTTCCTCTGAAAACTGCCTATTCACATCCTTTGACCATTTATCAATTGGAGAATGACTTGGTATCTTATATTTGACTCAGTTCTCTGTATATTTTAGAAATGAGGCCTTTATCAGAAACATTGGTTGTAAAAATTCTTTCCCAATTTTCTGCCTCCCTCCTAATCTTGGTTGTAATAGGTTTGTTTATACAAAAACCTTTCAATTTAATGTAATCAAAATTATCCATTTTGCATTTCATAACACTCTCTATCCCTTGTTTGGTCATAAATTCTTCCTTTCTCCAAAAATCTGACAGGTAAACTATTCCTTGTTCTTCCAGATTGTTTCAGTATCAACCTTTATATCTAGATCATGAACCCATTTGAACTTTATTTTGGTATAGGGTATAAGATGTCGGTCTATGCCTAATTTATTCCATACTATTTTCCAATTTTCCCAGCAGTTTTTGTCAAATACTGAGTTCTTACCCCAGAAGCTGGAGTCTTTGCGTTTATTGAACAGTACATTACTATAGGCATTGACTATTGTGTCTTTTGTACCTAATCTATTCCACTAATCCATTATTCTATTCCTAAATCCGTAGCTAGTAGTTTTGATGACTGCTGCTATATAATACAGTTTAAAATCTGGTATGGCTAGGCCACCTTCCCTAACATTTCTTTTCATTAGTTCCTTTGATATTCTGGACTTTTTTTCTTCCAGATGAATTTTGTTACTATTTGTTCTAGCTCTATAAAGTAATTTTCTGGTAGATTTATTGGTATGGCACTAAATAAGTAAATTAATTTAGGTAAAATTGTCATTTTTATTATATTAGCTCAACCTAATCATGAGCAACTGATGTTTTTCCAATTATTTAGATCTGACTTTATTTGTGTGAAAAGTCTTTTATAATTGTGTGTTCCTGGGTTTGCTTTTGGCAGGTAGACTCCCAAATATTTTATAATGTGTATAGCATCTTTCAATGGAATTTCTCTATTTTTTTTTTTTTGCTTTTTGGAGGGGCAATTGAGGTTAAGTGACTTGCCTAAGGTCACACAGCTAGTAAGTGTTAAGTTTCTGAGGCTGGATTTGAACTCAGGTCCTCCTGACTCCAGGGCCAGTGCTCTATGCACTGCGCCACTTAACCACCCCCTCTTTCTATTTCTTGCTGTTGGGCTTCATTAGAAATATATAGGAATGCCAAGGATTTATGTGTTTATTTTATATCCTGCAACTTTGCCAAATTTATTTATTGTCTCAAGTAGTTTTTTACTTGATTCTCTAGGATTCTCTAAGGATATCATCATGTCATCTGCAAAGAGTGATACTTCGTCTCTTCTTTGCCTAATCTAATTCCTTTAATTTCTTTTTCTTCTCTTATTGCTAAAGCTAACATTTCTAGTACCAAACTGAACAACAGGGGTAACAGTGGACATCTTTCTTTCACCCCAGATCTTACTGGAAATGCTTCCAGCTTATCCCCATTACATATAATATTTGCTGATAGTTTTAGACAGATGCTAGTTATTTTAAGGGAGACTATTTATTCCTATACGTTCTATTGTTTTTAATAAGAATGGATCTCATATTTTGTCAAAAGCTTTTTCTGCATCAGTTGAGATATTCATGGTTTCTATTAGTTTTGTTGTTGATATAATCAATTATACCTGATAGCACTTTCCTAATATTGAACAAGCCTTGCATTCCTGGAATAAATCCTATCTGATCAACGTGTATTATTCCTGTGAAAAGTTGCTGTAATCTTTTTGCTAATATTTTATTTTAAATTTTTACATCTATACTCATTAGGGAAGTTGGTCTATAATTTTCTTTCTCTGTTTTGGCTCTTCCCAATTTAGGTATCAGTACCATAAAAAGAATTTGGTAGGACTCCTCCAATTTTCCCAAACAGTCTATAAAGTAATGGAATCAATTGTTCTTTAAATGTTTGACAGAATTTGCTTATAAATTCATCTGGCCAATAAAGTGAATTTTTAAAACTATAGTAAACGACTAATTCTTGGCAAATTTCTAAAACATGGGACAGTTAATGAACATCTAGAATAGGAAGCAATGGCTTCAAAGAATGCATGTAGCTTTCTCAAGAACAGACCACATCAAACTAACCTCATTACCTCTAGCTGATCTGACAGTCTAATGACCCTATCAAATAAAAAACAGTTAACCTGTATTTTAAGCAAAGTGTGTAGCAATCTCTCATTCCAATCTTCTAAACAAAAACAAAGGAGGATTTATCAAATGCCTATATGTGCTAAGCACTATGTTAAGACAATGCATTCTTGTTCCCACTATCATCCCTACTCACTCTAAAGTTTAACCTTTCTCTCCTTGTTACCTTTCTCTTCCTTGTTGCCTACAAAAATGTTCATATCTACCATCCCAGCTAGCAATATTTCTCCTCCCAATCTCAGCTAAACTTCAAGAAAAAAAGCTAGGTATCTACATGTATCTATCTAAAGTAAGTGTATCTACTTCCTCTCACTTTCTTTTTATTTATTTATTTTTATTTTTTTTTCTATTTGAATATTTTATTTTAAAACTTTCAATTCCAGATTCATTCCCTTCCCCCCCTGCCACCCACCCCCACTGGGGAGACAAGCAGTTCAGTATAGGTTGTACATGTGCGGCTAATGCAAAACAATAACATAGTAGATATATTGTAAAAGACTGACTATATTTCCCTCCCTCCTATCCCACCTCCCACTTGTTCTATTCTCTACTTTGATCCTGTCCCTTTTCAAAAGTGGGTGCTTCCAACTTCCCTCCTCCCCAGCCTGCCCTCCCTTCCATCATCCCCCCTCACATCCCCTTCCCCCCCTATTCTCCTGGAGGGTGAGATCCCCTATTTAGTGTGTATTTCCCTCTCTCCTCAAGCCAGATTCAATGGGAATAAGGTTGACCCATTCCCTTTTGCCTTCCTATTCTTCCCCTCCATTGTAACCATTTTCCCTTGCCTCTTCTGTATGAGATAGTTTGCCCCACTCTGTCTCTCCCCATCTCCTCTAATTATATTCCTCTCACCTCTTAATTTCACCTTTTAAGTATCATCCCTTCCTGTTAAATTGGTCCCGTGCCCTCTATCTATGTATACGTGTAAACGTATATACACACATTCACATATGTATTCATATGCCTGCATACCCTCATATAAAGACATATATATATATACATATATATATATATATATATTTCTAATCCCTTCAACTACTGAGAAAAGTTTCATAAGTTACAATTATTGTTTTTCCATGTAGGAATGTTAATAGTTCAACTTTGGCCAGGTGGCTCAGCGAGCAAGAGCACCGGCCCCAGTGCCAGGACGACCCAGATCAAATCCGGGCCCAGACACTCAGCACCACACCCAGAAACAACAACTGGCCGTGCAACCCCGAGCAAGCCACTCAACCCCGATTGCTTTTAAAAAAAAAATAGTTCAACTTTGATAAGTTCCTTATGATTTCTTTTCCCTGTTTACCTTCTCATGCTTCTCTTGCTTCTTGTATCTGAATGTCAAATTTTCTATTCAACTCTGGTTTTTTCAGCAAGAATGCTTGAAAGTCCTGTATTCCACTGAATGACCATATTTTCCCCTGAAACATGATACTCAGTTTTGCTGGGTAGGTGACTCTTGGTTTTAATCCCAGCTCCCTTGACCTCTGGAATATCACATTCCAAGCCCTTCGATCCCTCAGTGTAGAAGCTGCCAGATCCTGGGTTATCCTGATTGTGTTTCTACAATATTCAAATTGCTTCTTCCTGGCTGCTTGTAAAATTCTCTCCTTAATGTGGGAATTCCGGAACCTGGCTATAATATTCCTAGGAGTTTTCTTTTTGGGATCTTTTTCAGGAGGTGATCGGTGGATTCTTTCAACCTCTATTTTGCCCTCTCGTTCTAAAACATCAGGGCAGTTTTCTTTGAGAACTTCCTGGAGGATGCTTTCCAGGCTCTTACTTTGGTCATGGCTCTCAGGCAGTCCAATAATTTTTAAATTATCTCTCCTGGATCTATTTTCCAGGTCAGTGGTTTTTCCCATGAGATATTTCACATTGCCTTCTATTCTTTCATTTGTTTGGATCTGTTTAACAGCATCTTGATTTCTCATAAAGTCATTAGCTTCCATTTGCTCCAATCTAATTCTGAAGCAATGATTCTCCTCAGTGAGCTTTTGAGATCCTTTTTCCATCTGGCAAATTCGACTTTTTAAGGCATTCTTCTCCTCATTGCCTTTTTGAGCCTCCTTTGCCATTTGAGTCAGTCTGTTTTTTAAGGTATTATTTTCTTCAGTCAGGCTGTTGACTCTCATTTCATAATTTTCTTGCATTGTTCTCATTTCTCTTCCCAATTTTTCCTCCACTTCTCTTATCTGCTTCTTAAGGTCCTCTATGGCCTGTAACCAGCTTGTATTTTCCTTTGAAGCTTTTGGTGCAGGAGTTCTGACTCACTGATTTCCTCCTGTTCCATGCCTTGCTCCTTCTTATCCCCAAAATAGGATTGTAATGTTGGAATCTTCTGTCTGCTCTGTTTCCTTTGCCTGCTCATTTTGCCACTCAATGATTTGACTTTTGGGCTTTTTGCCACAGTAGGACTCTGCCACCAGACAGGGGAGTTTCCGTCCCAAATGCTGGGGTTTTCTCAGCTGCGGGAGGTATTAGATGGGTGCCCTCTCTGAGGTCTCCACACGCTCTGGCAAGCTGGACACACACCCCAGGACCTCCACCCTAGACTGCAATCCAGATCCAAGCAGGTTAAAGCAAGAGCGATTACCCCTCAGACTGGTGCTTGGTTCCCCTACACTCTGCAGGCCAGGAGCTGAAGCCTCCACGTGGCTCTGGCAGTCTGTGCTGGCGGCTCAGTGGTTTCTCGCCCTGGGGGTAAAAGCCACGCACTCCCACTTACTGGGTCCCAAAGTCCAGACCGCACTGGCCTCTCACCTTTTTCTTCCCATCTATGTATTGATAAATCTGGAAATGGCCACAGCTGCTGCTGATCTGGAGTCCCTCCCTCTGGCGGCTGGTCAGGCCCGCCCTGGGGCTAAAGCCTCGGCGTGGTGTTGGGCTCGGCTCCCAGAGCGTTGCGCTGGCCGATTCCTGCCGGCCTGCCGGGCTGTTCACAGTGGGAGGTTAGTTTCTCTGTGTCATTTTGTAGGTTCTGCAGCTCCAAAGTTTGTTTAGAGTCCCCTTTTTACATGGATTGGGGAGGGTGGAAGCCGGAGCCGCGGGAGGGTCATGCTTCTACTCCGCCATCTTCCTCTCACTTTCTTTTAAACCATCCTGGCTTCCAACCTCATTATTCAATTGAAAATATTCTCTACAAAATTATCTATGATCTCTGAACTACCAAATCCAATGGCTTTTTCTCACATTTCATCCATCTTGACCTCTCTCCCGCACTTGATAGTATTGACCACTTTCTCCTCCTGGATACACACTCCTATGTGGGGTTTCATGACTCTTCTCTTGGTCCTCCTCCTATCATCTGACTACTCCCACTCAGTCTCCTTTGCTAGATCAACATTCATCTCATTACTACCTAAATATAGGTATCTCTCAAAAGAAAGGCACCATCTCAGGTTTTCCTTTTTCTTCTCTACACTATCTCATGTGATAACCTCATTAACATCTCTATGCAGATGATTTCTGGATCTATGTATACAGCCCAAGTCTCTATTCTGAGTTCCAATTCCATATCACCAAGTGTCAAGGGACTAGATGTCCCACAGACAGCTCAAACTTAGTTTGTCCAAAACAGAAGTGATTTTCCTATACCTAACACTAAACACACCTTTCTCTGAACTTTCCTATTGCAGCCCAGAGCACTACCATCTAGTCACTCAGGTTTGCAACCTCAGTGTCACCCTTTATTCTTTATTCTCACTCAATTTATATATACAATCAGTTGCCAAATCTTGTCATTTTACCTCCTCAACATCTTTTGTATATGACCCCTTCTATCCACTAACATAGCCATTAACCATTTCAACTCCTTACCACTTCTCACTTAGCCTAGTAAAAAGTCTTCTGACTTATTTTCCTTTCTCAAATCTCTCCCCACTTCAGCCCATCCTCTACATAGCTGCCAAAGTGATTTTCCTAATATCTGATCATCTCATCCTCCTACTCAACACACTTCAGTGGCTCCCTATTACCTCTAGAATAAAATGTAAACTGCTTCCTTTGGCATTTGAAGCTCTTCACAACCTAGCCCCTTCCTACCTCTCTAGTCTTTTTACACATTACTCTCTTCCATGTACTCTATGGTCATACTAGTCTACTGGCTGTTCTACACAGATAAAACTGCATTTTCCTGTTTCCATGTTTTTGCAATGGCTCACCCCAAAATTCCTTCATCACTTCCACCTCTCAAACTCACTAGCTTCCTTCAAGACTCACTTTAAATTTCACCTTCTGTGGAAGGCCTGTCCTAGTACCCCCAAGATACAAGTCACTTCCCCTTTAAGGTCACCTTCTATCTTTCCTCTGTATATTGTAATCTCCTTTTGCAATTCTTTTTAATTTTTCTTTGTATTCCTAGAGTTTAGCACAATGTGGCACATATTTTTTTTTTTTGCTTTTTTGGAGAGGGGAAGGCAGAGCAATTGGGGTTAAGTGACTTGCTCAAAGTGTTGCTAGTAAGTGTTAAGTGTCTGAAGCTCGATTTGAACTCGGGTCTTCCTGACTCCAGGGCCAGTGCTCTCTATTCACTGTACCACCTAGCCACCCCACAAGGTGGCATATATTAAGAGCTTAATAAATGCTTACTAACCAACTGCTTAAAGGGAATTTATATTCTATGAGGAAAATAACATGTACACATTCAAATAAACATAAAATACATACAAGGTAAATTCAAAGTAATGGGGGATAGAAGAACACTCACAGTTAGAGAGATAGAAAAAAATCTCACACACAAGAGATAGCATGTGAGTTGAGTTTTCAAGGAAATAAGAGACTAAGAGGCAAAGATAAGGAGGCAATGCAAAAGTTAAATGTTTGACAAATATACATAGAAAGGAGAAGTCAAGACAAAATCCTATGAAAAACACAGAAAGAAAAAGAGAGCAAGAGAAAGAAATTAACTTTTTTTTTTTTTTAGGAAAAACTCCTGGGGAGAAGGGTAGTATCTGAGATGGATGGATGAATGGAAGGAAGGAAGGAAGGAAGGAAGGAAGGAAGGAAGGAAGGAAGGAAGGAAGGAAGGAAGGAAGGAAGGAAGGAAGGGAAGGAAAGAAAGAAGGAAGGAGCCTTAACAAAGAGAAATGCAGAAGGGTAGCCTATCTGAAACTTGGTACTTGTGAGGAGAGGGGCACCTAAGCAAATCATAAAAATGAGAGTACATGATGAGAAGAAGGGATGCAGAGTTTTTAAATTTGGAAGGCAATAAGACACCACTGAAAATGCCTTAAGAAGTTTATCCAGGCACTGGTTTGAAGAAAAAATCGCAAAAGGGGTAGATTGGAGGCAAGAAAACTGCTTAGAAGGCTATTTTAAAATAGTGTAAGAAAAGATGTATCAGCAATGTAACTAAGGTTGCACGGAAAGACTAACTGTGGAGAGCTGGGACATGGCACCTGACGGATTTGTGAGGTGAGAAAAATCAAAAACAATTCAGAACCTTTAGTAGATTACTCCACGTCAAAGCTTACTATTACTGACTAAATTCAGCAAACTACCTTCCTCATTTAAAAAACAACTGGACAAAAAGCTCAACCAAATTTTACAGCAAATAGTTTTGTGGGGGGAGGGGAGCTGTGTACTAAAATGATTATGAACGTGGAGGGGAGAAACAAGAATAAGAAATGAAGAGGAAGTCACTCAAAATTGACCTATGCTAGGTGAAGATGAAAAGACAACATCCTGAGAAAAGTATCCAATGATCCTTAATATTACCAATACTAATACACACATTTTCCCCTTAATCTTCTTTCTTTGCCACTCCACCCACAATCAGAAACATATAATTATTACATTTAGGCAACAATATGGGCTAAAGATAAATAGGCAGATTCAGAAATGGCTGAACGGCCAGACCGAAAAAGTGATTATAACTGCCTCAAAGGGTTCTAGTGGAGTACTCCAGGAAACTATATGCTTGGCTCTATGTTATGTAACATTTTTATCAATGACATGACAAAGGTATGCCAAATTTGCAGATGACATAAATCTAGGAGAAATAGCTCAGATGTTAGATGACATATTCCAAATTATCACAACAGGCTAGAACAGGAGGCTGACCCTAATAATATGAAATTTGTCATGAATAATGTTTCTATCCCAAGCATACCTAGGACAAGCATAATAATGAAAGGAGCCATGGCTAGACAGCAATTTCCCTGAAAAAGATCTAAGGGTTTTAGTAAACTAGTAGCTCAATACAGTGATAGGTGGGTGGCAGAGTGGATAGAGTGCAGGGCCTACAGTCAGGAAGCCTCATCTTCCCAAGTTCAAATCTGTCCTCATATACTTACTAGTTGTGTGACTGTGAGCAAATAACTTAACCCAATTTGCCTTAGTTCCTCATCTGTAAAATGAGCTGGAGAAAGAGATGGCAAACTACTCCAGTATTTCTGCAAAGAAAACCCCAGGTTTGGCATCACAAAGAGTCAGAAATGACTGAAACAACTGAACAACAACAAAGCTCCATACAAGTCAACTATATGATCTGGTACCCCCAAAAGCTAATGTTTTAATCAGAAACTAAATTTAGAAGCATAATGTCCAGGACTAGAGAAAAGAGAGTCCTGCTGCAATCTCTGAATATCTACAACATTCAGTGCAGGGACCCACATTTTAATAGTATATTGAAACAGGGGCAGCTAGGTGGCACAGAGAATAGAGCACCGGCGCTGGAATCTGGAGGACCTGAGTTCAAATGTGGCCTCAGACACTTCAAACACACACACACACACACACACACACACACACACACACACAAACTAGCCATGTGACCTCGAGCAAGTTGACCAAGTTGATAAAAGGCCTCAGGATCAAACCACAAAGATCTATCTGTTGAAGGAACTAGTGCTATTTAGCTTAAAACAAAGAAAAGACTTTGGGTGGAAATGCTGTCTTTGGTAGCTGTCTTCAAGAATTTGAAGAGCTATTATGTGAAAGAGGGATTAGAACCCTTGCTTGACTCCAGAAGGCAGAATTTAGAAATAATATGAAGAAGTTGTAAAGAGGCAAATTTAGTCTTGATACAAGGAAAAACTTCCTAACAATTGAAGCTACCCCAAATTAGAATGGGCTGCCTCTATACTATAGCAGTAGTATATTTGCTTACAAGCAAAGGCTGGATGATAATTATGGGTATGGTCTGGAATAGATTCTTGATCAGTCTGAGGTTCAAGCAGATGGTCAAGTTTTAATTCTCAATTTTTTTTTATTATGACAAGACCATCACTAAGGTCTTTCTAGCACTAACATTCTCAGTCTAAGACTACATGATGCACTTCTTGGTAATCCAAAGTACTACCTTAAAGTACAAGGTTAGTGTAATGCCATGCACAGAAGCTTTCCAGAAGAACTGCTACTATGAACAGCTTTTAAGGTTCTGATTACACTGTATAGTGAACATTCTATTTATTCCATAACAAATCAAAGCAAAACTTTTCACAAAAAATCAAGGTACAGCATTCACAATATTACAACTTAAATTCACGAACAGCTTATCATTAAAATGGCCACATAGTTTTCACCAAAGTGGTCACAATATTTAGAACAAAGAACAAACATCTCAAAGTACAATAGTCAAAGTCTTCCACTCATGGGGCAAAGTCCTGATTAACTCAATCAGTCACTTATTCAGCAATCAATTACTAAGTATCATACACAAAACCCTCCACCCCTAGGTCACTAGTAAACTACAATTTCATCTTTACTCAGTACCCAGGGAGAGGTCTTTTCATCTTGACTTGGGGCCTGTTCTCAGATTCCCTGGATCCTCTTCCATGGTCCCAGATTCTACCTGGATTCACCAGACTGTCACCTGGATTCAATGGCAAACAGCTCCCAGTTCCTTGTCTAGCTCTCTGGGTTAGCTCCCTGCTCCACAATGAAGTTCACAGGGTCTGGTCCATGTCAGATCCTTCAGAATTTCTGCTGCAGGGAATTCAAGGCTCAACCAAGCCACAAACAAATTCTCAGCATCCCAATCATGCTTCCTCAGTCACCTGGGCTCCTGGCTCTGGGCTCCTGTTCAGAAGAAGCTCTACCACAAGTCCTCAGGAAATTCTGGCTCATTTCTCCATTCTCTCTTCTATAGCTGCTCTGCCACCAGATGCTGGTCTCAAGAAATTCTGACTGTGCCTCTCTGGGGCTTTTCTTATATACACAGCATTAGCTACTTCCTGTTTCAACCAACCCCTTCCTGTTGTGTTAGCAACAGGAGACAGAAGTTCATATCTTCTGTTTCCCCGAAAAGAGTCTTGATACTAAGTACCTGCTACCTTTGCCAACACAAAGGGAATTACACTACCATTACAGTTAGCTTGACCCCAGCTTGAGCTGCTGGTGGACACTGGCTATTGAATGTGCTTCCTCTAACATAATGTCCTACAATCAAGGTTGTTCTCTAGACATAAGGAATAAAGGATGATGACAACATAAACACCACTAGGTACCTCAAGAGCCCAAGAAAACTCAGTATTTTGAGTTCTAATCCTAGTGTCAACAACTCTCTGTAAGTGTAGAAAACATTCAAGGATACCTCAAAATACACGTTTCATCTTGCTAATAACGCATATCTTTCCACTAGTGTTGACACAAAAGCAATGCAAATATTAGCTGGACACACTCTTAAACAATATTTCCCCTTTTTTAATTGATTTTCTGGCCTGACCTTGGCCTACTTTGGGGCCCTACAAAGGGCCGAGGAGGTCATGTTAATTTGTAAAACTCCAAAATAAGAACACCTACATCTAATTCTGCACCAAAATCCTTTATGAATAACAAGCCCCCACTTTAAAGTGTTATGTAAATGTGAGTTATTATTAGGAAAAGTACAACAGAATAGGTTAGAGTCTGAAATTGTTTAAATGAGATTTCCAGTAAGCAAAGAATCATTTCACTAAATATATTCTGAGTATCTACTATGTGGAAGACAGTAAAAAATAATTATGACATGGTCCCCTGTCTTCAAGTAACTTATAATTTAGTTGAGGAGACAAGATTTACAAAAAGAAAACAATGAATGGAACTAATAATTACGTTCTAGAGAAATAAAGAATGAGGACAGGTACTTCAAAAAAGGATCAGGCAGATTTGCAGACCTACCAGATCAAGAATTTTTTTTTTAAATCAAGATTGACAATGACATGAAATTCAGATGGACATCATAAGTCAAGAAAAGAAATAAGAAGAGTCAAGAAAGCCTAGAAACTTCAACATGTTTCTGTTTCTCATACTATGGAGAAACTTCATTTCAAGACAAAGGAAACAAAGGAAAGAAAATAGAGTAGTTTTGAATACACAGTTGATCTAGAGTCCACTGGTAGATAAATATCCCCAAAGAAGTCAATGGCAAAAAAAGGCCCCAAACACACCAAAGTATTTTTAGTAGCACTTTCTATAGTATCAAAGAACTAAAAACAAAGATGTTTATCAATGCAGAACAATCAAACTATGGGACATGAACATGAAATAGTATTGCAATAGAAACAATGAATATGACACACAGAGAAGCATGGTAGACTTACATGAACTTCCACAAAGTAAGCAAATCCAAGAAAACAATACATATGACCACATCAGTGTAAATGAAAAGAACAAATCAAAACTGAATGCTGTGAAATTATGAAACTATGATAACCAAACAGCTTGGCCCCAAAGAAGGAACAAGCACTTCCCATCCCTCTTTGCAAGGAAGGTAGGGGGAGGGCATGGATGTGGAATGCCGAATAGACTGTTGGATACAACTGATGCTTTAATGAGCTTTTTTTTTCCTTTTTTATTCACTATTATAAAGATAACTTGGAAAGGAAAGAGATGCCTGGGGAAAAGAAACGTAGGTAATGTAAAAGCAAAAGTGACTAAAAAAGATTTTTAAAAAGGCAAATATAACCATATTGGGGTAGCAGAGACCTTAAGATATCATCTTACTCTAACCTCCTACCTTCAAAAACACAAATCTAAACTAGGATAAGAATATATCCTAGTTAAAGATGACCAGAGGAAATTCTAACACCTCTCTCAGTAAAGTTGTCCTAAATAGAAAGAATTAATCTAAGTAACCCTGTTCATTCTCTCCTAGAAGCACCCTTATCTAAGGGCTACTTATTCTTATGAAATTCTTCCCTCCTAAACATGGATCTCTCCCCTCTATGGATTCCACAGAAATATACTCATAACTATCCTGAGTAAGTAGAACAGGAATTCTACAAAGACTTTTCCTTTTCCTCCCTCCCCTTGCTCCCAAAACAAAAGGTTACTGCCCAAACCATGCTTTAGACTACATGGGAAGACAGCAATGAAGTAAGGCAGAAAAGGGTGGGTGAAGTAAAAAGTGCCATGTGGAAGAGATAGGAAAGGGATTTATTAAACAATTTCCAATGTCTTGGCAGAAAAACCGAGAAGAGATTTGATAGGCATGGGAAACAAAATAGCCAGTATGGTGATGGGAGAGGACAATAAATAGTGAGTTAACTTAAAAAAGATGATAGTATATGTACTAGGTAAAGGTCCTAGAAACAACCAACCAAGTACCAATTAGGGACAAAGAGCATTTATCTTATTGGAATGCATCTTTTTTTTTCTTCCTACAACTTATCCAAAAAGAGGTTAAACCCTCAGCTTATCATACACAACTTACCCCCTTATTCCATGATCACTACATTAAGACAGGATAAATCAAGAGTTATTCTGGACTGACAGCAGAAGTTTCAACTGGGATGAACCTCTCTCCCTGGGACTATACCAAAACACCAGTCTAATCCCTGGTAGGGAGGCCTGCTACTGGACAACTTCTATTATTACTTCCTTCATTATTACCCCTTTCCTGAAATATTACAAAGAATATAGCATGGACTATATTCAGTCTTATATCATATTTCCCTTGTCCTTTGAGCCAAGAAGTCTCTGGAAAGCTAGTCAACTCTTTGCCCACTCCATCATTGTTTTCTCAGTTATTGTCATCAAATCTACTGAAGCAAACTCAATATGTAAGGGTTTCCAGGAGTTCTCTTTTAGCTCTCCACTCTCAAAGGCAGGGAGTCCTGGACCTGAAATAGAATCCAGGCCATTAAGCTACTAGTTTATGAAGCTGGCCAGCTCACAGTGAAGTAGTCATTCAAATCTTGAGCAACAGGGCAGCATCCTGCTGTGATAGGATTAGTATTGTCAAGCTTTGTTTCTCTGAGTTCACTGAATGTGAGGTATGTGCTCTTCCTCATTACCAAAGAACAAAAGATCTGTCTGAGCCACCTATTGTGACACACCAGGAACCCAGGTTTCACCAAAAGAAAGCAAGACCATAGGGGGAAATCAGGGCAGTCTGAACAGAGACCAACCAATTTCATCTAATTCTTTCCTTCAAAGCCAAGCTGCTAAAAGATCAGATGGTAAGGTGAACTAATCCCAGTCAAGGTAGATAAAAGTCATAAAGAAAAAGATCCCTAGGTAAGGGAAAAGCGTTTAAGAACTAAAATGAAGAATTTAGGCCTCTTCTATATACAAAGAGCTTCATGCCAAATGAACTGGAAAAAAAAAAAAAACTGGTTATCCCCAAACCAGTCACACTACTGCGTCACCTCCAAATCCAGTCAAAGTCTTGAGATTTCAGGATGAAACACTAGAATTCCTGGGAAGGAATTCATTCTAAAACCAAACAACATTGCATACTCTCTCTCTCATGATCCTTCCCATGAGGACTTCAATCCATCTCTGGGAACTACAAATCACAAACAGAAAAAAAGAGGGAAAAAAACAAACAAGAGATCCTTAATGGCCTTGTTTTCTTCCCTGAGCCCACTGTCTTCCCTGAGCCCTCCCTCTTTCGTGATAATACATTACATGCGCCTTCCGAGGCTGTCCAGCACATCAAACGCCCAGCACTGGCTTTGATGTGTGGCTCCTCCAAAGGGAAATGGCAGGCAGATTAGATTCTCTCATGTTGGGATCTGAGAGGGCCTGTAAACATCTTGTGTGTGAGGACTGCAGCACGCTGAGGGGAGGAGCAGCTTGCAATCGCTTCCAGACCTTCTGCAGTCCCAATTAGCAGAGATCTCCCTTCAGAGGAGAGTGGGGACCCGGGGGGAAATTCCAGTGGATTTAGAAGACTTCCCCTCACGCACTAGGAAGAACCATAATGCTTCCTCTGCATAACCTTTCCCAAAAAGTTCTAAACATCTCAAGCAGAAAGGAGGCTTGTGGCTTGTGGAGAAGACCCAGCAACCAGGGTTCATATCCAATAGGCATGAACCCCATGGCAAAACAGAGTTATCTCTAGATGGACCATGAGAAACTAGATCATAGGAATGAATACATAAGTCACTTACACATACAGACTCTTGAAAACAATTTCACCTCTTCAAGCAAAGTACAATGGGCACAGGAAAGGCACAAAAAGTATGTGTTGACAGATTTGTTCATGAGAAGCAATGAAGTCCTCATTAGCAGACCTACTATTTACATAACACCCACTAGCAAAACCCAACAAATCTATGCTTTTGATGTGGGTTAAATGCCTGTTACTATCTGCTTTTACAGATAGTAGCTTTTTAACTAAGCAGTTCATCATATTACATAGGTCTACTCATCCCACTTCCATAAAATATACAGTTCCTGGCAATCAGGCTCATTAAGTCAGGGTAAGGTATGGTATTTGAAGCTCTTTTGTGCTCTTGGGCCTTCTGTTTTGGTTTAACAGAGCTGGGGCTGGGACACACAAAACTGCAGCCAAGTTAAACCAAAGGCCAGAGCCACTCCCTACACCGAAACAAAGAAACTGACAAAGGTGCAACTTCAAGACTTAAGCCGCTCTTCTCTGCCAGCTCAGATGCATCACCAAGAGGAAAGGCAGCATCTCCAAGATGTGGGCTGGAAATTCCTTCAATAAATCAATCAACAAGCATTTATAGAGCACTTTCTTAGGCACTGGTAATACATGTATAAAAAATGAAATTATCATTACCTATAAGAAGTTTACATTTTAATGTGGGAGACAAGTACATATGTACTAGATATAAAGGCAGTACAAATTAATACAGGGAAGTTAAATACAAAGTATTTAGGAAGAGAAAGCACTAACAGTTGAGAGAATTAGGAAGAGCTTCAATATAGAAGGTAGTATTCAAGCTATGTCTTGAATGAAAAGCAGTATTTTATGAGGAAGAAGTGAGGAGGGTGTGAATTCCAGGCACCAGGAATAGTCAAGGTAAAGGCCCAGAACCAGGAGATGAGGCAGGTCAACTTGGTTGGATCAAAGAGTACAAGAGGAAGCATGTGAAAAAGGAAGCTGCAAAAAGAGGTTGGGGTTAAGCTCTATGGGTTCAAGGCAGGGTGGGGAGGCTAAACAGAAGCATTTATATTTTAACCTAGGAGCAAGAGAGAATCAATAGAATATACTGAACAGAAGAATGACATGGTCTGATCTGTGCTTAAGGAAAATCATTTTGGCAGCTAGGTAGATAAACTGGAGTAGGGAGAAACTTTAGGTACAGGAACATCACACAGGAAGATACTGCAATAGCCTAGGTGAAAGGTAATGAGGGGCTGAACTACGTCGGAAAAAAAAAAAGACAAAAGAGAGAGATGCTGTGAAGACAGAAAAGGAAACACTTAGCAAATAAGCCACCCAGCCAAACTGGCTTCCCTGTATTTTTCACACACACACACACACACACACACACACACACACACACACACACAC
>NW_027187287.1:2011242-2056718 GCF_028583685.1 Petaurus breviceps papuanus
ACACACACACACACACACACACACACACACACACACACACACACACAGCAGTCCCACTCCTATCTCAGTGTATCTTCCCTTAAAATACAGATCAAGCCCCATCTTCCACATGATGCATTTTCAGATTGTCCCAAGCACTAAAGCCCTCCCTCCCTCCCAAGCTATCTTGTATTTACTTTGCATATATTTGTAATTGTTCACTTGAAATTCATGCTGCATATATATTTATATATATATATATATACATTTTTTTTGTCTTTTTCATTCATTAGAATGTAAACTCTAGCAAGATTCTTTCAGTCTTTATACTTCTATCCTCAGCACCTGGCTTAGTGTCCAGCACATAGCAGACACCTAATAAACTGTTGAATGACTGAGAGAGCATGGGAAGTCAAACTTCAAGGGTATAAATCTGGAAGAAGACCAGAAAGTATGGTGCTGCCTTCAACAGAAACAGAAAGACTGAGAAAAAGGGTGGAATTAAGGGAAAGACAACAAATTCTGTTTTGGATTCAAGTGAGTTTGTGATGTCTCTGGAACATCTAGTTTTAATTAGGGCTCAGAGATTGGGGCTCATGTATGAGATCTGTGAGTTATGTGTAGAGAGATAATAATTAAACCCATGGGAGCTGATGACACCACCAAGACAGAGTATAGAAAGAAAAAGGGCCCAGGACAGATCCCAGGGTTGGGTATGAATGATAAGTATGCAGACTGAGAAAGAACAGCAGGAGGAGAACCAGGAAAAAACAATGATAAAAACAACAGAGAGTAGAGAGTATCCAGGACAAAAGGGTGGTCAGGAGT
This sequence comes from Petaurus breviceps papuanus, assembly GCF_028583685.1. Classification (NCBI taxonomy): domain Eukaryota; kingdom Metazoa; phylum Chordata; class Mammalia; order Diprotodontia; family Petauridae; genus Petaurus; species Petaurus breviceps. The sequence goes on from NW_027187287.1 coordinate 2,012,050, forward strand.
GTCAAATATAAAAGAAAGGTCAAGAACAAGAAGGACTAAGAAAAGACCAGATTTACAACTGAGAGGAAACAAACTGTGGTTATGTAATGAAATGTTATTGTGATATAAGAAACAAATATGATGAATACAGAGAAGCTGGAAAGAATTAGCATAAATTGGGATGCGTAAATTAAGTGAATTTAATAAAGCCAAGAAAATGATATAAAATAACTAAAACAATGGAAATTGAAAGAAAAACCACCACAAAACAACAAAAGTGAAAATTGCAAAAGTACACCCAACAAGCATAGTCCCAAAGTGGGGATAAGAGAGGACATTTCCAAACCCTCCAATCCTTTTTAGACAAGAGCAGTCCCCAGGTGCACACAGTGAATATATTTCCAGGGTTTTTTTCAATCGATTAATCAATTTTACAAATCTCTTTTTCTCTTCCTCCTTTTTTGTTACTTAAAAATAGTAATATGGGGGCAGCTGTGAATAGAGCACCAGCCCTGGAGGCAGGAGGACCTGAGTTCAAATCCAACGTCAGACACTTAACACAAAACTAGCCATGTGACTTTGGGCAAGTCACTTAACCCCAATTGCCCTACCTTCCCCCCTCCAAAAAGCAAAAAAAAAAAAAAAAGTAATATGGAATGACTATCTGGAAAGGGAAAAAAGAAGAGATACAAGGGAAAATTCAGGTACTAAAAATAAAAGATATCAATAAAAAAATGTTTAAAGGGGTCACTGGTAACTCTGGAGAGAGCAGTTTTAGTTTAATGGTAAAGCCACTATGATGAGTATAGATGGCATTATCCAGGAATTTGGCTCATAGAAAGTAGAAAGATATAGGATGTTCAGCTAGTCAACCAGCATTTATAAAGCACCTACTATATGCCAGGTACTGTGCTTAGTTAAGCTGTGCTATGCTAAAGGTAAAAAACAGTCCTCACATTCAAGAAACTATAGCGTAATTGGGGAGACAAAATACAAACAACAATGTACAAACATGATTGTATACAGGATTAAATTGGGGGTGATCTCAGAAGACATTAAGGTTAAGGGCTGAGAAAGTATTCTTCCAGAAGGAAGGACTTTAGATGAGATCTGAGGGAAGCCAGATGCTAGAAGAGAGAGAAAAGGAGCTAGAGGTAGCATGACAGACAGCTAGTGAAAAAGCTAGATATCAGAAGAGTTGCACATGAGAAACAGCCAGAAGGCAAATATCACTGGATTTTAGAGTGCATGGAAGAGAACAGTTGTAAGAATTCAAAGTTTTAAAATCAAATGTTTAAAAAATATATACATATATACTATTATTAATACTATTTTACATGTAATTGGGAAAGAAGATATACAGGCACTAGGGCATAGAGATTCACCACACCCTACTGGAAAAGTCGAAGGGGGTATGGGAGAAGATATGGGAGAGAGCAGATTGGAGGAGGGGATATCCTGTAGGACTGCTATTTTGAGGCGGTGGGTAGGGGAAAAAAGAATTTGTAACTCAAAATTGGCAGAAATTAATGATGTAAAGCAGAAGTTAATAAAGCATTTGAAAAATAGAAGAAAAAAAAAAGCAAGGTAGACAGCCAGGATATACTAGGAACTAAGATAGAATGTAGGCAATTGGGAGAGAACAAAGTAAAAGCTCATTAAATTGAAACTTTAAAAATGATTTCTCATGCCGAAGGACAAGGAAGTTAAGTATAGATTGACAAAAGGACACACACACACACACACACACATACACACACACACACACACACACACACAGTCCCCGGCCCCAAGATTCGAGAATAACAACAAATTTTCTACTTTTCTAATTGAGTAAAATGAATGAAAGAGAAGAAAAATCCATGCTGCTTATTTATGAGATCTACAGGCACTAATATAGACAATCGCTACTTTCTGTCAACACAAAAAAAACATGAAGATTTAGGGGGGGAAAGGCCAAAAGAATCAAATAATGGTAAGAAAGTGTAGTTTAGCAGAAAAAATTCTGAACCTGGAGTTAGAATACACCTGGGTTCAAATCCAACCTCTGTGTCCAGGGGTAAAATCAGCAAACCTCTCCGAACCTCAGTTTGCTCACTTGTAAAATGAGGATAATTATACCTAATAGTGTCCACCTCACAGGACTGGTATAAGAATCAAATGAGAAATGTTTGGAAAGTGCTTTGTAAGCTCTACAGCACTACATACATGTTCATTATTTGTTATTATTATTATCAAAGAGGCAGGTAAGCCAAATGAGAATAAAGAAACGCAGCCTCTACAGTCTGCACAGTTCACATCAGACTCAGCATCTCAGCTAGTGCAGTCTTCCAAAGCCACAAAAGAAAGCAGAGAGGAATTATCTTTGGAGCAGAGTTTATTAGTTTGACATTTGGAAAAAAAATGCCACATTGTTCTTGAATCAACTTCAGACAGACTGTGGCTTTGAGCAGAGGGTGCAGCAAAGGAGAGGTAAATGGAGCGCCTCAACCTCTCTATGCTTGAGAAATCTCTATTAAGTGCAGGCTGCTGTCTAGGTCTGGTCAGGTTCTCCAAGATGGCTATTGAGTTCATAAAATTATCAGCCAAGCAAAACATGCTCTGAGCTAAAAATGTGCTGACTGTCCTTCCCATCAAATCAGCATGACTTCTACTGTTCTAAGAATAAGATGGTATCCATGAAGAAGGTTCCAGAGGGAACACCTTGCATGAAACAAGGCATGGAGACTGGTACCTGGATTTCATCTCCGTGGGTCCCTGTGACTCATGCACTTGTTTTTTAATTAAGCCTCACTTTCCAAGTGGGGCCAGGAAACCTACGTCTAAGGAAGAGGGGAGAATATTCTGCAGAACAGGGGCAAACATAATGGAGGAAGGTGGATGTCACTCAATTTGCATCTCTAGTCTCACATCTAGCAAACAAGTGGTTTGCCATAGTACTCAGTCCCAAGGGTTATCCAAGAATTGCCAAAAAAAAAGAAGAAAAAGCACTCTGGAAATTGCTTCAAGTAAGGATGGAAGGCAAAGACAATTCTGCTGGATCCTTCAGATAATGTGCTATGTTTGTGCTTTGGCCAGTAGCATGTGACCTCTATGTCAATCCCAGAAGGTAAAATATAAAGAACGGAGGAATAATCTACTTACCAGGTTAACAGGGAGAATGAAAATCTCCTTCAGAGAAATGCTTCAGAGATATAATAAAAATGGAAAAGGATAAAGAAGAAGTGAGTAATTCTCACTTTATGTCAGGAAAGTGAAAGAATATAAAACCAAGATATAAGGAAAGAATCACTGAATACTTGAACTCATAAGACAGGTGTTCCCAGAGTAGAGAAAACTGGGCTATCTCTGCAGGAAGCAACTATTTGTGCTCCACAGAATAAGGAGATAGATCCACAGATGACATCAGGTGGATAGTGGTGATAGTGGAAGGCAGAAGAGATGAATAATGGTGTCTGGTAATTTTCTGTGAAGGGGTAGGGAAACAACTATTTAATAACATTGTATAAACAAGAGAGCACATGTATCTGGGACAAGAACTATCAATCTAATGGCTACTAGCCACTTCTAGGTATTCTGAACACATGATAAGACCAGAAGAAACAGAGAACAATATTGCTAAGGATTATTTAGCCCTGATTTAAAAAAAAAACTTGCCTGGTAAAAAAGTACTGATGCTGATTTAAGGAACATAAGGACAGCTACTAGCAAAAGCAGAGCAGCTATAAAGTTCTTAGGGTACTTTCATAACTTCATCCTCCAAACAATGGAGGTAATAGAAAACACTATTCTGAAACTCATACTGACCAACAAGGAAAAACTGGTTGATGAACTAGAAGTAACAGGAATGCTGGAGGCAAGTGACCCACCTGTTATATTTTATGAAAGTAACTTCCAGTGAGAGGGTACCCAGTTCCTCCAGAGTTAGTCCACTCCTCTTTTGAATAGCTCTGATTGTCAGAAATTATCCTTTACATCAAGTCTAAATCTTCCATTCCTCAACTTCTATCAATTGTTCCTAATTCTGCCCTGTGGGGCCAACATAGTAAATCTAATCCTTCCTCTATGTGAGTGCACATCAGCCCTTCAAATACTTGACCATAGCTCCAACATGCCCCCTAAAGGAGAAATCTTTGAAGAGGTACAACTCCCTGCATCATTCAATGAGCCCCTAAAATTGTTATATTTCTCACTTTTATGAGGTATTTACAACTTTTTGATAAGTGGGACATTCCTGAAAATGTGTTAAGGAAAATAAGAAGATACCTAGTGAGGTAAGCAAATAAAATGTATTTATTAGGCACTTATAAAGCACCTGGCACTGTGCTAAATTCTGAATATACAAAGATAAAAGTGAAAATAGTCCTTGCCCTGGAGAAGATTAATAGGGGAGATAACATATTTAAATATACATATAATATGTATGAAATAAATACAAGGTTTAAAATGATTGCACACATAACCTATATCAGATTGCTTACTATCTTGCTTACTAGGGGGTAAAGGAGGGAGAAAAATTTGGAACTCAAAATCTTATGAAAAAATGAATGTTGAAACTATCTTTACATGTAATTGGAAAAAAATAAAATACTATTTACAAAAACACATACAAGACAGTTTAGCAAGAAAGACCAGTAGCAGGTGGAGGGACTCGGCATGATTTCTTTAGAAAGTAATGTTTGACATTCTGGAAAGCAATTTAGAACTATGCCCAAAAAGTCAACAAACTGTACATACTCTCTGACTCAGTAACACCATTACTACGTATATAACCTAAAGAGATCAGGAAGAGGAAAAGGAGCCTTAAGTACAAAAACCTTTATAGCAGATCTGTTTGCAGTCACAATGAACTGGAAATTGATAGGGTGCCCATCAGCTGGGTTGAATAATAAGTTTTGGTATATGAATGTGATGGAATACATAATGTATTACAAGAAATAATGAAGGGGATAGTATCAGAGAAACCTGGGAAGACTTATATGAAATGCCTACAGAGTGAAATGAGCAGAACCTAGAGAACAATTTATACAATAACACCAATATTATAAAGAAAAATAACTTTGAAAAAAAAAAAAAGAAAAGAAAAAGAACTGAAAGATTGAGGAACTCTGGTCAACACAATGATGGTTCCAGAGGACTTACCTCAAGACAGAGAAGTGATGAACACAGTACAGACAGATGTTTTTTCGGCTATGACAAATGCTGAAATTTGTTTTGCTTGACTATACATCTGGAACAGGGGTTTTGTTTTTCTTGCTTTCTCAAGGGAAAAAGGGAGAGAGATGGGAGGGCATAGAGGTGCCCTCTAAAAAATTTAAAAAAAAAATTAATTAACTTCTGGTTTCCACCAGCTAAAGCCAGACAAGTTCCTGATTTGTATTTTCCCAAAAAAGCAATGGATCAACTGAGACCAGAGAAACTATCAACAAACTCCTCTGACCTACCCTCATTTCCACCCCAACTACCTAAAAGGACTAAAGTAGTATAGAGCTAGTAAGAACACTTTGATTTCAGAAACACTTGAAATTTCAGAAATGCCTGAAATTTCAGAAAAGAAAGGTTATTTTCTCTACAATTAGAAATAAAAGGCTTAAAATGTAAATGTGTGGTTGACTTAACTCACTCACACCAAAGTATAAACAGTCAACTGAAAAGTATAAATAGTGCTTTTCCAGGCTAAAGAACAAGGGTACATTAGACACCAAAGAAGGCTGTCCCAAGACCAAGAACACAAAACACAGACTTCTGATTTCACATGCCTAGGGTTGAACCTGTTTGCCTGTTTACCTTCAACAAATAAATGCTGTAAGGTTTTCCTGTCCTGCCCAACTTGACAGGGTTATTAGATGGAGCTACAGAGCAAAGCACAAGCTTAGCAGGAACATTCCTTCAGAGCCAAATGATGAAGGATAGCACTGTTTCACATAAATATGAAGCTTTAGAGGAAGGAAGGTTTGGTTTGTTTTTTATAAAATATAGCCAACTCTGTTATAAAGTAGGTTCTTTCCCAAAGAGTTTATTAATCAAGGAATTACTGTCTTGCCTTCTCTTCCATTTAAGGATACCCAAAGTATTAAGTCACTTTCTGGGAGAAAGCCAGCCCAAGCATCTTATTTTCCCACTCAAGATCTACTCACTCCTTTGCAGGGTCCCCAAGATCTGTAAAGAGAATTAAAGCTACTAGTTCCCTTCCTTCTCTTGTATCCAAAATTAAGGACCACAACTTTGAACAGGAAATTTAATGAGGGACTTTAACCCAACCTTCCTATAAAAAAAAATGCAAAACATTCCAATCCCCAAAAAGTTAGTCTTAAAACCAGTTTTCTCAAAAAAGACGCACCAAAAAGCAGAGAAGTACCAAAAGAACAACCCAATTCATCTGGAATAAGCCAGTTCTCTTAATTCCCAATCACAGGTCTGGCAATAGCACACACTTAAAAGAGGATTCAGGATCTCCTAACACCCTGAAGAATGCATGCCAAATGTTCATTTTATTTCTTACCTGGTTTGTACAAAATGAACAAGAATCTCCCAGAGTGTCTGGCGAGAACAAAATGTATCTTGTAACCTAGTGCCATCATCCAATTGCAATGCAATACGAACCTACAGGAGGAAAAAAGGGCATAAAATCAGATCCATAATTAGCAAGGATGACAGCTTTTTTTATCCCCAAACCCTATACTAGAGAAATTGGGGCCTGAACCAAACAACCTAATTGCAAATGTACAAAGAAAAAATCCTATCTGATGACCCTCCTTCAAAACACAATTTGGAATTTGTATAAAACACTAGGAGCAGAAAGTCTGTTAGAGAAAAGTTTCTTCCTTTCTACCTGAATGACAATTAACAACAGACACAGAAAACCTCCAGTCGAGGAGGAATCTAGATTTCAGTTCCCTGGTTTCAAGCAACAAGTAATTTCCTACTCCAGAATGGGAGCAATGGGGAAGGAACGAAACTACTTTTTTTCCTAAGCTCTACTGACAAAACCCAGAAGACTGACCCTACAACTTAGCAAATAGGCGAATGAAAAGCATCACCCAGATCTCCCAGAGAATTAAAGACAAAACAATGAGATAGTCACTGCCTGTAATAAACTTCCACTCTACTAAGAGTTTAACAATTAATTTAGAATACACAAGTTCAAAATGCACAATAAATTAGAATATCTTCTCCCAAATTTTATGATCAATCATGTTTTCAGATTCCCTTCTGAGACCAAAGCCTTGCTCAAACAAAACTCCTAAACTCTGAACCAATCCTTTCCCACATCTTTGCTTTGCTTAGAGGCTTACCTCCATTTCTATCATAGTATAAGGAATACAACTAGTTTAAAACCTACAAAAATTCTTCCTCCTGATATTTTCTTGTTCCTGGCATCCTCCTATATAACACAGTTATTTCTACAAACTCTAAACAGACCATTTTCTCTCCTCATATCTGCCTCTTCAGCCCTAGCCTAACTATGTTCTGAATAGGGATCCTTTTCACCATCCCTTTCTACTCAATGCAACCCTCTTTTAACACTCTCAAGGTACATTAACTTCATTTCTAATAGGTATCACACTTTAAGCAGCATTTCTCAAATTGTGTTCCATGTATGTAAATAGGAGTTTGATGAGAATTTTCCTTAGCATTATTTTTTTTGGCCATGAAATCATACATATATCAAAAATATTTACCAAATAAAGCAACTTTTAGGTATGAAAACAACTTTATTTCTCCTTTTTTTGTCCCCAAACTTCTGAACATCCATTATCCCTGAGGTATTACACAGCACCAGTTCCCTTTAAACTAGTATTGATGAGCTCTATTCATAAAGCTGAAGCCCTAAAATCTTCTGTGATAATAGAAATGATAATTTAAATAAAAGTATTTGTCTTTTCAAATAATGCTATTCAAACTAGGACTTACTTTTTTATCCAAATAATCCAAATCAGCAAGCTATTAAAATCCTACTACCATCAATCCCAAAAGACTCATGATGGAGAGAAATATGTGCATCTAGAGAAAGAACTGGAAAGAACTAAGTTTATATCCAGGTGGAAGCAAAATACCTGATCTTTTTCCTTCTCTTATTTGGTTTTATGTCCTCTTTACCATTTTTCATTGCAGCTGGTACAATCCGTCCTTATAACCTGACTACTGTATAATGTGAAAGCATTTACAGATCCTATACTTGACCATAAGCCACCATGGGGGGGAAGGTAGGGAGGGGGACAAAATGTGAAACTCAAGGAATTGTGGAATTGAATACTGTAAACTAAAAGGAAACAAACAAATTAATTAAAAAAAAAAGATTTAAAAAAATCCTACTACCAAATGAACATCCTTATTTAGGTCTAAGCAGGAGAGATGAGAAATGGGGAAAATTGGGGGCAATTTGGAGGTATTGTAGAAATACAAGTATGAGCTACTAAATGCCCTGGATCAGGCTGCCTGCAGTGGGAAAAAAGAAAAACTTATCAAAGAGATGCTACAGAAGTAACTTGGTATCTAGATATAAGGAATGAAGGAGATATAAGTTAAATATGACCTACAAGGGATTAAGCAGGGAATAGAGGACAGATCAAGATCAAGAGAACCTACGGTAGGTACCACTGGTAGAAATAGAGAGGTTGGGAGGAGGAATCAACCTAAGGTTAAGTAAACACAGCAAGTTAATGGTGATAGCCAGCCATTCAAGATATCCTAAGTACCTATGATACTGGATCTCAGATAAATGAGCAAGGACTAGAGAAATAGATTTGGGAACTACTCAACATAGAAGTAATAGTTCAAACTGCTGAAGTGGATAAGTAGAAGAATCACAAGGATAAGAAACACAGATGCAAGAACTGAACCCTGAAGGATAGCCACAAGAAATAATAAGTTATTAAAAAGAGAAAGAACATTTAAAGAAATCGGAGAACCAGAAAAGTATAGTATTTCCTCTTTAAGTCTCGTCATTCTTAAGCTTTTCCTAGACAGAACCAGGATCCTCTAGCAAAAGTAACCCAAAGACCCCAGCTTCTGGGGTAAGAACTCACTATTTGACAAAAACTGATGGGAACACTGGAAAACAGAATGGCAGAAACTGGGCATAGACCAATATCTTACACCGTCTACCAAAATCAAGTCTAAATGGGTGCATGATCTAGGTATAAATGCTGATACTGTAAGCAATATGGGAGAGCAAGGAACAGTTTACCTGTCATATTCATGGAGAAGGGAAGATTTTATAATCAAACAAGAATTAGAGAGCATTATGAAATGCAAAATGGATAATTTTGATTACATTAAATTAAAAAGGCTTTGTATAAACAAAGTCAATATAACCAAGATTAGGAGGGAAAAGAAAAATTGGGAAAGAATTTTTACAACCAGTGTTTCTGATAAAGGCCTCACTTCTAAAATATACAGAGAACTGAGTTAACCCTATAAGGATACAAGTCATGGGGTAGCTAGGTGGCGCAGTGAATAGAGCACCGGCCCTGGAGTCAGGAGAACCTGAGTTCAAATCCGGGCTCAGACACTTAATACAAAAACTAGCCGTGTGACCTTGGGTAAGTCACGACCCCAACCGCCCTCCCAAAAAAAGGGCATAAAAAAAAAGAACATAAGTCATTCCCTAATTGATAAATGGTCAAAGGATATGGACAGTTTCAGAGGAAGAAATTAAAGATATCTATAATCATATGAAAAAATGCTCTAAATCACTATTGATTAGCGAAATGCAATTCAAAACAACTCTGAGGTACCACATCTCATCAGTCAGATTGGCTAAGATGACAAAACTGGAAAATGATAAATTCTGGAGAGGATGTGGAAAAATTGGAACACTAATGCATTATTGGTAGAGTTGTGAACTGATCTAACCATTCTGGAGAGCAATCTAGAACTATGTCCAAAGGGCTATAAAAAAAGTGCATACCCTTTGACCCAGCAATACCACTTCGAGGGCTGTATCCCAAAGAAATCACAGATGTGGGAAAAGGACCCATGTGTACAAAAATATTTATAACAGCTCTATCTGTGGTGGCAAAGAATTGGAAATCAAAGGGATGCCCATCAATCAGGGAATGGCTAAACGAATTGTGGTATATGAATATAATAGAATACTATTGTGCTATAAGAAATGAGGCGCAGATGGACTTAATAATAACTTGAAGAGACTTATATAAACTGATACTGAGTGAGGAGAGCAGAACCAGGACAACTTCATACACAATTACATACACATTGTGTGTGTGACTACTAACTTTGATAGAGTGGGCTCCCCTCAGCAATACAAGGTTAAAAGACAACTACAAAAGATTCATGATGGAAAGGGATATCCACATCCAGAGAAAGAACTAGAGTCTGCAGACTGAAGCAAACTATTTGCTCTCTCTCGTTTGTGTTTTGTTTTGTCTCTTCTTTCTCACTGTTCACCCCATTAGTTATAATCCTTCTTTACAACATGACTAATGTTCAACATGAGGGTATCTGTAGAACCTATATTTGATTGCATGCTGCCATGGGGGAAGGGGAGAAGAGAGTGAGGGGAAGAAAATCTGAAACTCAAGAGACTGTGGAACTGAATGCTGTAAACTAAAAGTAAATAAATAAATTTTTTAAAAGAGATAGTATATACAGAGAAAATCTAAGGATCACAGGCCTCCCAGAAGAACACAACAGAACAAAAAAACTTAACTCATAAGGCAGTAAATAATAGATGAGAACTGCCCGGAACTTATGAACCTAAAAAATGAATTACCAATTGGAAGAACTTAACCTCCAGAGGAAAAAAAAAAACCCAAGGTTACAAACTCCATGACACACTGTGGTTAAATTCAATAATTCAATTTAGAAAGAAGAGATTTGCAAGGGATCAGGAGAAAGAGCTCTATTAAGATTGTAAGACTATTCTGCATACACCAGAACATGCAGGAAGGAATGTCATAATGTGTCATAGCAGCAGTCATCAAACACATCTGGTATTAGTTAAAAAATAGAGAGATCAATGAAACAGAGTAGACAAGGGAGTTTCAAAAATAACAGAACTCAATAACCCAGTGTTTGGTAAAGAAGAAAACATAAATTATCCTGGGAAAAAACCCTTAATAAAAACTATTGGGAAGACTGGGAAGCAGTCTGACAGAATTTGGCTTAGACCAACACCTTACACCATATTCCACAATACATATGCAACTTAATTAAAGATACATATGCAGGGGCAACCAGGTAGCACAGCAAGTAAGAGCACCAGCCCCAGAGTCGGGATGACCTGGGATCGAATCCGGGCTCAGACACTTAGCCCCCACCCAGAAACACCTGGCTGCATAACCTTGAGCAAGTTACTTAACCCCAATTGCTTAGGGGAGGCCAGATGGTTCAGTGAGTAAGAGCACCAGCCCCAGAGTTGGGATGACCTGGGATCAAATCCGGGCTCTGATACTTAGCACAACACCCAGAAATAACTGGCCGTGTAACCTTGGGCAAGTTACTTAACCCCAATTGCTTTAAAAAAAAAAAAAAAGATACATATGCAACTTTAATAGTAAAGGTCAAACTATTAAAAAATTGAAAGAAAAATAGATCATATTCCATCACAGCTATAGATAGGAGGTATATTCTTAACAAAATAATAAAGAAAATTACAAAAGATAAAGCACATAAATTACTTGAAACTGAAAAGCTTCTACACAAAATTAAAGCACCTCAGACAAGGGAAGACAAACAGAAAAAAATCCTCATATCAGATTTCTCTGATAAGGATTAGGTATTCAAGACCTATAAAGAATTAACAAATAGGAGGCGGAGTCAAGATGGCAGAGTAGAAGCAAGACCTCCACATGGTTCCGGCTTCCACCTTCCCCAATCCATGTAAACGGGGACTCTGAACAAACTTTGGAGCTGCAGATCCCACAAAATGGCACAGAGAAGCTAACCTCCCGCTGAAGACAGCCTGGCAGGCCAGCAGGAATCGGCCAGCACAGCGCTCTGGGAGCCAAGCCCAGCCCCACGTGAGCTGAAGGTTTTAGCCCCAGGCCAGGCCAGACCAGCCGCTGTGTGGACTTTGGGACCAGTAGTTGGGAGCGTGTTGGGGGCGAGAAGCCGCTGAGATGCCTTGGCTCAGCTGGTGCTACATTGCAGCATCAACTCCTGGCCTGCAGAGTGTAGGAGGACCAAGCGACCAGTCTGAGGGGTAATCGCTCTTGGTTTAACCTACATGGATCTGGACTGCAGTTTAGGGTGGAGGTCCTGGGATGTGTGTCCAGCTTGCCAGAGCCATGTCTCTGAGAGGGCACCCATCTAATACCTCCAGCAGCTAAGAAAACCCCAGCGTTTGGGACGAAAGCTCCCCTGTCTGGTGGCAGAGTCCTACTGTGGCAAAAACCCCAGGGGTCAAGTGACTGAGGGGCAACATGACCAGGCAAAGGAAACAAAGCAGACAGAAGATTCCAACATTAGACTCCTATTTTGGGGACAAAAAGGAGCAAAGCATGTTACAGGAGGAAGACAGTGAAGTCAGAACTCCTGCACCAAAAGCTTCACAGGAAAATATGAGCTGGTTACAGGCCATAGAGGACCTTAAGAAGCAGATAAGAGAAGTGGAGGAAAAATTGGGAAGAGAAATGAGAACGATGCAAGAAAATTACGAATGAGAATCAACAGTCTGACTGAGAAAAATCACACCTTAAAAAAGAGACTAACTCAATTGGCAAAAGAGACTCAATATCGAAGGGTATAGGGCATATGAATACATATGTGAATGTGTGTATATGTGTTTACAGGTACACATAGATAGAGGGCACAGGACCAAGTTAATAGGAAGGGATGATACTTAAAAGGTGAAATTAAGAGGTGAGAGAGGAATATAATGAGAGGAGATGGAGAGAGACAGAATGGGGTGAACTACCTCATATAGAAGAGGCAAGGTAAAATGGTTACAATGGAGGGGAAGAACAGGAAGGCAAAAGGGAATGGGTCAACCTTATTCTCACTGAATTTGGCTCGGGGAGGAAATGACATATACACTAAATAGGGTATCTCACCCTACAGGAGAATAGGGGGAAAGGGGATGAGAGGGGGGTTGATGGAAGGGAGGGCAGAATGGGAGGGGAGGGAAGTTGGAAAGACTCACTTTTAAAAAGGGACAGGATCAAAGTAGAGCACAGAACAAGTGGAAGGTAGGATGGGAGGGAGGGAAATATGATTAGCTACACATGTACAACCTATATTGAACTGCTTATCTTCCCAGTAAGTGTTGGTGACAAGGGAGAAAGGGATTGAATCTGGAATTCAAATTTTAAAATCAAATGTTTAAAGTTATATATATACATATACACACATACTATTATTAATACTATTTTACATGTAATTGGGAAATAAGATATACAGGCACTGGGGCGTAGAGATCCACCATGCCCTACTGGAAAAGTCGAAGGGGGTATGGGAGAAGATATGGGAGAGAGCAGATTGGTGGAGGGGATATCCTGTGGGATTGCTATTTTTGGGTGGTGGGTAGGGGAAAAAGGGGAGAAAATTTGTAACTCAAAATCTTTCGGAAATTAATGATGTAAATCAGAAGTTAATAAAGCATTTGAAAAATGAAAAAAAATTAACAAATACATATAAGAATAATAGTCATTACTCAATAGATAAATGGCCAAAAGATTTCAACAAATAGTTCTCAAAAGAACTGTCATATATCCACAATCACATGAAGGAATGCTCCAAATCTCCAGTAATAAGAGAAATGCAAATGAAAATAACTCTCTTTTTACCTCATAAGAGGTAAATTGGCAAAAATGAAAAAAAAATATGAAAACAGTCAATGTTAGATAGGTTGTAGAATAACCATACTAGTACCCTTGTTGATGTGAAATAGCTCAAGCATTTTAGAAAGCAATTTAAAATTATACAAATAAAATTACTAAAATGTCTATTCCCTTTGAACCAGAGATTCCATTACAGGGCTTATTCTCCAATGAAGCCATTGTTAGAAACAAAGTTCACATATACTCCAAATATCTATAAGCAGCACTTTTTCTGATAGGTAACAACTGGGGAACAACTAAAAAAATTGTGGTATATGAATGTAATGAAATAGTGCTGTAGTGGAACTGTGCTGTAAAAAACAATATGTGTGATGAATTCTGAGAAGCATGTAAAGATCTATATGAATTGATATAGAATGAAGCAGAACCAAGAAAACATATACAGCAACTATGACAATGTAAATGGAAAGAACACCACACCAAAAAATCAAAAGTAAATGTAACAATTATAAAGATCAAACAGGACTCTAATGAAGTTATGAAAGAACACTCTAAACCCATTCCTTTGTGAAGGTGAAAGGTCCACAAGTGCTACACTTTGCAAGTAGTCTCATGATTAGTTGTACTGCTTTTTACCCCTCTCTACAAAATACCAGATGGCTCTCTAGGAGAGGAAGGGAAAAGGGCAGGAAACTTGGGATAACTATAATGATGTAAGAAACAGAAGACATCAATAAAAACTTTTTTTAAAGTTTTAAAACAAAATTAAAAGCTTCATTTTTCACAAAGAAAACACAATAAAAACAGGAAAGTGTGAGAAAGAGTACAAAAAGGACTGGTGTAGTATGTAGTGGGCAGAGCATGATCATAAAGCGATGACAGCATTACTCATTCTGCAAGTATTTATTGAGTCCCTACTGCAAGCCAGACATTGTGTCAGGTGCTGTGAAAGATACAAAAAAGAAAATGTGATCCCTATTCTCCTGGAGCTTCTGGTCTATTAGGAGATAAAACACATACAAAAACAACTGTTATTCAAGGTGTAATGTCAAAGTCCAACAGGAAAGTTACAAAGTGTTATGCTAAGTCAGTGGAGGAAGAGATAATGTATACCTACCATCTTTCCCATTTCTTTTACCTAGCCCTCCACCCTCTTCTTTTCCCTCTCCATTAAGGACTTAGAATATCAGATAGCCAAGGGGAGATATCGAGAAGAACAGCTCTACTCCAAAATTCTAAAAGCAGACTTCTAGTTTATAGCAACAAAGCTATCTCCTCCATAAGAATTCAGAGTTTTTCACAATGAAGCCCAATCCAAAAGCAAGACTTTTGAAGGCACAAGTATATTATACTTCTGGCTTATAGTATTTAACAGATACAAATCCAAGCATCAAGTTCTGAAACCAAATGGGTCCATACCAAATCTTGTCCAAGGTTGGTACGTTTCTTTTCCGGGATGGACCAACACTAATAACAAAAGTCAATGAGAATCTCACATAGCAATCCAAAAATCCAATAGTAGTCTTGCATAATTATTTAGAAATGTCCCCAAAGACTCCTAGCCAGAGATCTCTAGCTTGGCTGAAAATATAGCTCTTTTACCCTCTAACAGTCAGCAAGAGGAAGGCAGGTGACTCATTTATTTACAAATACAGGAATAAATATTGGAAAGTTTGGCCACTTCTCCCTGGCAGTGGAAGAAACCAACTACGTGGAACTAACAGAGATACCACTCTTGGCAATCCTCTCCAACCCAGAGCCCATGACTCCAAATACAAGAGAGAGTCACCTAGACAAAAGAACCTGATAACCCAAATCAGAGCAGGCAAGTGAAAACCAGGTCTTAACCTATTTTTTTTCTGAGGATCAGAAGACTGAAAATGCACTTCTCTCCATTCATATCCAGCTCAAAAAGAGCACAAGAACACAGAATGGGGGGAATTTCTGTGGTGAGCAAATGACATACTGAAATATAGTCATTTGACTACATGTACACATTAATATGAGGAACAAACTTCCACCATATCACATATCCCTGACTTCTGCTTCTGTTTCTTCTGCAATTTATTGGCTTTTCCTGTGTGTCTTAATGATATTTGTTAAAGTCTCCTGGAGCTTAAAAGTACACTGAACTAGGAGACCAGAAAGAACCAGGCTCTGTAAATAACTAGCTGTGTGCCTTTAGGCAAGTCACTCCACTATACACTATACACTCTACCTCCCACTTCCTTGTCTTGACACAGGCTGTCTCCCGTGCTTGGTGCTCTCCCTCACCTCCACATCTAAGAGCCCCTAGCTTTATAGCTCATCTCTCATTAGATTATGTTCCTTGAAGACAGGGACTATCTTTGTCCTCCTTTTTATATCCTCAGTGCTTAGCACCTTACCCAGCACAAAGTACAAGCTTTTAAATTAAAAGTTTGACTGTCTGACCTGTGTGAGGCCTTTCCTGATCATCGCCATTGTTAGTACTCACCCTACCAACCCCCAAATTACTTTGGATTTACTCTGTGTTCCTGCCCTAGTAAAACATAAGCTCCTTGAGGGCAGGAACTACTTCATTTTTCTATTCTCGGTGTTTAACATTGGTCCCAACACATACCAGGCACTCAATAAAAGCTTGTTGAGTTTAACTGAATTAAGGTCTCTGAGCCCTCATTTTCTACATCTGTAAAATCAGGGAAATGGACCAGATGATCCAAGAGGTTACTTGCAATTATAACTATTTTTATGATTTTACGATCAGAGAGTTAAGAGGATTGACTAAAAAAAATACTATAAGCATAACTAAGACATTTCTTACTTCACTCTCCAATGCCAAAAAACCACACATTTCATAGGGGAAAAAAAATCTGAATTTCTATCTTGCCAACCCAAGCATTTACACAGACCTGACCCAAAAGAAAGAATTCTCTTATCAGTGCCTTAATGGAAATTAAGGCACTTTCTATAAAAAAGAGGTTCTCCTCAGGACTCTCCACATCTATGTAACAAAAAACTGATGGACTGAACATACTGACTTCAACCTACCCAATCCTACCACCACCACTAGCTACCATCCCATATCTCTTCTCCCTTTCTCAACTAAAATCTTTGAGAAAGCTGCCTCTTCTCCTCTCACTTGCTTGTATATGCTCTGCAATCTGGCTTCTGACTTCATCATTCACCTGAAACTGCTCTCTCCCAAGTTACCAATGATTTCTTCATGATCAAAAGTTTTCTCAGCCTTCTTCCTTCTTGACTTCTCTGTAGCATTTTACACTGCTGATCACTTTCTCCTCCATGAGGATGCTCATTCTTCTCTGTATTCTCATGACACTGCTCTCCTGGTTTTCCTACCTCATTGTTCGTTTTCTCCATGTACCATTCATTAACTGAGGGAGATTCCCAAGACTCTGTCCTAGATCCTCTTCTATTTCTCCTCTACACTGTCTCACCAGCTCCCATAGGCTCAATTACTCTTTCTAGATGACTTCTAGGTCTATACATCTAGCCCCAATCTCTCTCCTTTGTTCCAGTCTGGCTGATGTTACCAACTGCCTTTTGGCCACTTGAACTTGATGTCACACAAGCATCTCCAACTCAACATGCCCCAAACAGAACTTATTATCTTTATCCTTAATCTTCCCTCACATAATTCCCTGTTACTACTGAGTGCACCACCATCCTTTCAGTCACTCAGGATCAAAACCTGATTGTTGCACTTCATCCCTCACTCATATTCACTGAACATACACAATCTATTGTCAAATCTTGTTTTATCTATCTTCACAGTATCACTCACAGATGTCCCCTTCTCTCTATGAATACAGCCAACACTCAGATCCAAACTCTCATCACCTCATGCCTGGACTACTTCAATGCCCTGCTGGTGACGTGGTCTCTCCCCACTCCATACTCCACATCCACTTGCCAAAGTGATTTTCCTACAGTGAAATACCTAAAGTGAAGTCAGTACTTGAAGTACTGACCAAGTAGCCCCCACTACTAAATAAATCCCAATGTTTACTACCTCCAGGACCAAACAGAAACTCTTCCATTTGGCATTTAAATTTCTTAACTTTATTCACACACACACACACACACACACACACACACACACACACACACTACTCCTCTATGATCCAGCTACACTAAAGTACTTGTTTTTCCATATTCCTTCTCCCATCTCCCTGCCTTTTCACCAACTGTCCTCCATGTTTGGAATTCTTTCCCTCCTCACCTTGATCTCTCCTAAGTTGCCCTAGCCTGCTTCAAATTTCAGTTTAAATACCATTTTCCTAAAGAAACCTTTCCCAGTCCCTCCAGCAGCTAGTCTTCAGTTCTGAGGTTACTTTCCATCTACATTAGATAGATAGATAGATAGACAGACAGATAGATAGATAGATAGGATAGATAGGATAGATTGGATAGATAGATAGATAGAGATAGAGATATATTTTAGTATCAAAACCACTAAAATTTTATTTGCAACCTTGGAACTAGACATGAACTGAGCAAACATTTCAATTTTGTTTATAGAAATACTTCAATTTTCCAGCTGGATTTGGAATTATTGTTTCACTACCACATTTCCAACCAGCAGGGCAGACTTCTCCATGTTTGTCAGTGTACTGGAATGCTTGGACTAAACAAAGTGTTTCATCAACTGATCTGCCAACCGGAAGGTCATTCATTGTAATCTGTCACAGGATCCCTTTAACATCAATAATGAAAATGTTTCTAAGAGTGTGACCTGAGTCTTCCAGATAAACTCCATAATCCTTTGAAATCTGGAGTGTCAAATCTGAAAGAAGTGAAATTTTCATTGGCCCAAGGCCTCCTTGCTTTCAGAGGTATTAATCTATGCTAAATGGGTAAACTGTGAATCAAGAGCATGCAATCACTTCAGTATTTATAGCTTTGAATTGCCACTAAAAGTGCTAATTTCTGCAGGACACATGAAAGTCAAGTGGGTAGAAGAAGAAAACGAAATATTTTTCTCAATAATAAATTAATTTGGACTCCTTAAATTCTCTATTTATCACAGCTGCTCCTTCCCAATAAGGTACTAACTTAGAAATTTTGGCTTTGCTGAGGTGCAGGAAATGGTCTGACACCGGCACTTGAGCCACCTCCCCCAGTACACTTGACCCCCATGCTTAAAAGTGGCACTCACTGCCATCGGGGTCCTGGGGCCACTGCTGCTTGGCGGGCTCTTCAGCCACATTGCCTGGCCCGGGGACAGTCAGCAGCAGCAGCACCACCAGCAGCGCAGCTGCACCTGAGGCTTCCCCCCACCACAGGCAGCACAGTCCATGGGGCTGGCCACTACATTGTATATATCTTGTACATACTAGTTATTTACATATCGTCTCTCCCATTAGATATGTTCCTTGAGGGCAGGAAATGAATCTACCTTTCTTTGTATCCCCAGTGCTTAGCAGAGTGCCTGATATGTATTAGAATTTAATAAATGCTTTTTGATTAAAAAACAAAACAAAAAAGAGGTGGGAAGGGAGGGATAGTAATTCTAGTCCCTCCAGAAACACACATACCGTATTTTCGGGTCCCTCCCGACTACGGGAGACTGGCACCATCTCCAGTTTGGCATTGTTAGGAAGACTGGCAAATCTCCACTGCAGAGAAAGATCAAGCACATTCCTCTGAAACCTGCAAAACAAACCAAAGTCCTCACCACAAGCTGATAGCACACTACCCTAAAGCCACCTGCCCCACCCAACCCCAGCCTAAATCCATGAATTAAATCCTCCAGAAACAAGGACAGAAAACTAGCAGTTTATCTACCTGGAGATTCCCACTATCACTAACATTTTCAAACTAGACCAAAAGTTAAAGAACTGAACATTTAAAGTGGTCAAAAGCTAGAGCTGTCAAAGTATAAGACATCCAGACTCAAAGCTTTGACATTCCTCCAAATTCGATGGTGTTAATAATGAAAGGGCAAATGAAACAGAAACTCGAGTCTCTGAGGATTAAAAGGAAGATGGCTTTTTTTCAAGGTTTTGAAGTAATGGCCATCCTTGTAGGTGCTGTAAGGGGAAAAAAAGGCCAAAGGGCACCGCCTTCATTCTCTTCAATACATTATACTTATCATGACTGCTGGTAAGATATTGGGGGGAGAGGGGAGGATGATCAACTGAAAATCAAGTTATCTCAGTACATCATTTTACCTGCTGCATTCTCTTCACCTTCCCCTTTCCCTATATCCACACCAATAAGCTCCCATCAAAAAAGCAAAATAAATAGGCTTCTTTTCAGTTCTCCTTCCCATTCCCAGGAGGAGGTAATTAACATATGAGAATGTGATCAAAAACCAAGCAATAAGGAAGAGGAGGAAAAAAGGGAAACTGACAATACACAAGCCAGGAAACTTTTCAAGTATCTTTGCAAGTTGGTTAACTGGGGAACACAAACACAAATCAAGTCTTTATGGACTGAGCAGGCATAATACAAAGAGAATAAAAACTAGGCTGGAAATTCAGTTAACAAGAGTTCTAATCATGGAGCCAAAACTAATTTTACTCGTAACCCTGGACAAGTTACTTAATATCTCTGTGTCTCTTAGCTTGGCAAAAATTAATTACTATAGAAGTGCTATATAATTTAATGATAGTTAAAGCCTTCCACAAGACTAAAGAAGTTGCCAGTCTGGATCAGCAACTAAAAGACCACAGCACAAGTTTGGAAATACCCTAACTCTCATGTAAAGAAGGGAATCAGAAAACCCAAGAGTTCAAGGGGATAAGGTTTCTTGGAAGTAAATAAGGGGAATTAAGAGATCTAAGATGTAAGCAGTAAGAGGAAATATCAGAGTCCAGGAGGGGAAAGCAGATCACAGCACCACAAAGGACATGGGCAGGTCTCAGAAACAGGAAACCAAAACTTCCACTGATCTTTATTAGTGAACCCTCCCTCCCAATTATAATACTAGGAGGCATGGTCTATCTCTATTCTAGCTATTTTACAAATGGGGAAACTGGGATGAGGAAAGCCAGATCAGTCAAGGGCCACACAATGGTAAAGCTGGGATTACAATAAGCAAGCAAGCTCCTGACTTCCCGTTCACATCACATATGGATTCATCATAAATTATACCCCTATTTGTACAGAGCAAAGAAAAAAGACAAAAGAGAATCATTGGGAAGGGAAGAAAACAGAGGGAGCAACAAAGAAACTAGTAAATTTCAGAAGAGTCATGCTAAGAAAAACAAACTGACAGAAGACTTGCCTCTAATTAATCCTTCCTAAAACAAAAGAAAAACTATAGTGAGAGATGGAATGAGAAAGAAAGTAATTCTGCTTCCATTTATCTCATTCACTTACTCCAAGCCTCATAAAACTTGTAAGAGTAAGGATTTTTTAGCCCTAGTAATGTCCCAGGTCTAAGAAAGTACAGCAGCTAAATATCCAAAAAATATTATTGTCTCTCACTCCTATGTAAGAAGAAAGTCTATGTGAATCACTAGAGGTAAAACAAAACACAAATTACTATTCTCAAATGTCAAACTGAGTTCTATTTTGAAAATATCCTTTAAAGCCTGAGAAGTTTAAAAAGTCAGAAGGAAGAACTCAGAGAAATTTAAAAGCAAAGAAGGGAATGTGTGTGAAATTTGAAAATATACAAAGTGGTCAGCCAGACAACATAAATGCCAAGATATCATTGAAAACAGCCAATGATTTTTTTGAATCATTAACAACCAATCCAGGAAAGTTCAAAAAGATTAGGAAAAGGGTAAGCATCACATCAACTTTTAGAAATGGCTTAAAAAAATAACTTTGAAAGTTGAATATAATAAATTAGATTTCTAGTACAAAAGTGGTAAAGAGTGGGAAATTTAAAAATGACTTAAGAGATCTGCAAGATAAAAGTATTTCAAGTTGGGGAAAAAAATGACACAAAACATGCCAAAATTAGTTTTTTTCTGTCAATTATGACACTTTAAAAAATAACAAACACAACTACTTAGGGGATGAAAGTGGAAAAAGCAACCAAAACTACCATGATGTCATAAGAGGATATACTGAAAAAGTTAAATCCATTTGGCTCCAGACACCCTATGACAGGTGCTGAAAACTACCGTAGTTAAGAGTAAGCAAAGGTAAATGGTAAATTGTTCTACAGTTGGCTCTTCATATATAACTGAACATGCTCATTAATAAACTGTCAAGAAGAATGAACATACCAACACATGTGACAATTAACATACAGCAATGAAGTAATTAGATATTCCAATGTGTGATAAGGCAAAAATCCTACCAACAGACAAAGATTAGAGATTGTTAAGAGAAAAGACAGATTCAACTTGAAATTCTACAATTAGCCAATATAAGACATGGCTATCTTCTTACAGAAACAAAGAGATTACAAGTTAGGTGATTATCACACTACATGGACACAATCAAGAAGCACATTCCAGTGGAAACAGCCATAGGTTGGTTAGGACTAGAACCTCTGGGCTCAGTTCTATAAACTTAAGCAAGTCCCTTCATCGTAAGTACCTTTATTTCCTCATCTATAAAATGGGTATAATGCCACTTCTCTACCTCATATATTAGGTTATCTAACTCAAAGATAATATATTTTCATGAAGGTACTTCCTCCACAGACACAGGGTGAAACCCTTCTATGCCTTAGGAAATGATATGTGATCAAGAAGTTATCACTTAAGCACCAACCTTTTAGGGAGATGTTTCTCTAATTTAGCTAAGCTAAGCTCTTGAACAATAGCCATACAGTCTTTTGACAGAACTTAGACTTATGTTCTGAAATAAAACTGATAAAACAGGTATGAAAACATCTTAAAAGAATTTTACATTTTTTCTTCATTATGACCAAAACAGAGGAAAGGTAAGTACCTTCTAATAGATGCTGGGATTTATTGTTTTTCTTTCCAGTCTTCTATGTTCTTAACCCTCAAAACCCTAAGCAGTAGCTGGTAAAAGTATACTTACTTTAAAACTCAGTGATTTCAGTTTGGTTACTGCCTTCATCAAAGAAGACGGCAATTTCCCTCCACACCTTAACAGAAAGTCTTTGTGAATGGTTGAAAAAGAGAGGTATTGTGGAACAGTGGATAAATGACTAGACTCAGAGTAGAAAAGACCTAGGTTCAAGTTCTGACCCCAACACATACTAGCTGTGTTAGTACTCCAGGTGACTCTCTAAGGTTATAAGTTACAGAGGAGTTGCTGAGTTGCCAGTCTTCATTGTTATAAGTTTCCAGGGAAGCGCAGTGAATAGAGCACCAGCCCTGGAGTTAGGAGGACCTGAGTTCAAATCTAGCCTCAGACACTTAACACAAAACCAGCCGTGTGACCTTGGACAAGTCACTTAACCCCAATTGCCCTACCTTCCCCTCTTCCAAAAAAAAAAAAGAAAAAGAAGTTTCCACACTGGGAATTCTCTAAATTGATGAAGTTACAAGTCCAGACCTCAATAAAAATGAAAAAACACGATCACCTAGTATTCAAATCCCTATTGATAAGCCTTTCCAAACATAAGATAAAGCTGGTCTTCTAATGTCAGACATATGCCTGACAACAGCCATATGAAGTCTGGATTCAAGGATTTCCAGCTTAGTGGGACTTGCCAGAGGTTATATTACATTGGTATAGCCTTCAAGAACCCAAGATCAATTCCACAGCATAAAGATACATAACTTTAATGGAAAAAAATTAAACATACTATGAGAATAATTCCCTAAAGGAGCAACCTTTCTTTTTCTAACTAAGCCTGAGCCTTTGTGCTTTACAAGCTTAAGAACAGTTCGTCCATTATCTCTGTTCTAGAGATCTAGGTAGATGAACTGATCTTATTAGCAAGAGTCCTAGACTAAAAAAGGCACTATATAAAGACTGACTCACTTCAGATCGTATTCGCTTGGATTGAAGTTCTGTCCCCGACAAGTGTCCTCCAAAACCTGCCAAAAAACGAAGGGGGATTAGATTACTCTGTCCAAGGCAAATAATTCAGTTATTAGAAACAAGTCCTACTGAGCAGCCATGGATTGCAGGAACTAGAAGTGACCATAGAAATCATGTAATTCAATTTCCCCATTTTACAGATGGAAAAACTACAGCTAAGGAAAAGTGACTTAAGATAATACAGTGAAATGTCAAAGACTAGAACCCAGGTTTCCTAACTCTTCCTTCAAGCATACTTTCCAACAAGTCATACTACACTACTCTACAGATCCTAGATTTAATCTTATATAGGTCAGTTAGGTTTACTCAGGGAAAAACACAGCTTCATATTCCACTCTGAATCTGTCCAGTCATCTGGGAAACACGTGTCTTTGTAGTAACAAGGGTGATCTGATGAAAGCACATGAGTAAACTTATCAAAAATCCATTCCTACAGCTCCAGGAAAAGAAATGACTCAAGAGTTCATGCTCTCCTAAAAGGGGCGGGAGAGGTCAACAGCCTCAACTACAAATACAAAAGATAGGAACACCAGATGGGGCAAAAGGGTACATAAAGGTGGCTATGAAGGCCTTAGTCCCGAGTGACCTCGTGGATGGAGAGGGGAGAATGCGGCAGGAGATGCCCCGGCACAGTCTCTCACATCTCCCCACCCCATCCCTCGAAATCCCCACCACCTCCTCACCCTGAGTATCGGAAGGGCTCTTCAGAGCCTCTCCCCTTCCCCAAAGCCCTCAGAAGAAGCCAGCCTCAACGCAAGACCCTTCGAGGGCTTTCCCACATTGGTCAGCCAAAGCCCCGCCCCCGTCAAAAGGACACGCCCCCGGGACAGCCCACCCTAGCCCCACTCCCACCCCTCCCCTCCAGAAGCCAACAGCTAAGGCCTGGGTCCGACCTCAGCCCACCCGCCACATCTAAGGACCTTCCGACGGGCAGCTCCTGAGCCTCCCCTCCCCGCCCGCCGCACCTGTAGTAACGTGGTGCTCGGCGTCACCTTCACCGTAAGGCGCCTCCCGTTCGGGGTCAGAACCGACACCGCGGGGCCCCCGCTGCTGCCCGGGGCCGCCATCTTCCGATCACGTGACCGCCCCCTCCCCGCCGGCTCTTATTCAAACAACTTTATTGGCAAAAGAGCCCGGAAGAACAGCTACAGCTACCGCTCGGGAAGGGGCGGGGCCTGAGCTTCACTTCCGCGCTGGACCAATCCCAGCTAGAGAAGCCTACTCTGCCCTCTTCCTCTCCCCACTCCAAGCACATCATCCCCAGAGACCTGCTAAGCCCGGTCCCCGTCCTTGGAGCCAAGTGAACAACCCAAATAAAAGCTAAAGTTTACGTACAGCTTTAAAATTTGTAAAGCCCTTTACAAATATTATCTCCTTTGATCCTCACAACAGTCTTAGGGGGAGGTTGCTATTGCTATTAATATCCCCATTTTACAGATGCGAATACTAAGGCAGAGAGAGGTTAAATGACTTGCTCAGGGTTACACAATTAGGAAGTAGCCAGAAGATTCAAACTCGGTTCTTACTGACTTCGAACCCAAAACACCACTTAAGTTTCCTCAAAAGCTATCCTGTTGCCTTGACAAGTATTTATTAAACATTTACTATGTGCCATTAACTGTAAACATTTGTTGAGTGATTACTATATGCCAGGAATTGCATTGTTGTGTCGTGGAGTCCAAATCAGGGCAGTCTGGTGTAGTAGGGTGAAGCAAGGAAGTCCTGAGTTTAAATCTCAGGCACTAACTAGCTACGTGACAAGTCCTAGGTGGACGAGACATCACTTACCTGGGCCTCAGTTTCCTCATATATAAAATAAAGAGGCAGAGTGAAATAATAAGGTCCCTTCTATCTGTAATCTGAATCCTGAGACAATCCCTTCTCCCTATCTCTCGCTTTCCTCCAAGGACTCTTGAGGAGGCAGTGGAACTAGAAAACTAGAGGAGTGATTATTCAATACATTTCAATTTAACATTTCTTTTGAGTCTTCTATTCACCAGACTCTGTGCTCTGAGGACCTGAGGTCAAAAAACTGCTACAGTCCTTGCTGCCCTCAAGGAGCTTTCCACTCTTTCTATTGGGTAGGTAGATAGATAAGTAAATACAAAATAGCTCCAGGAGGCAGAGCATTGACAATTGAGAGTGAAGAGGGAATCAGAAGGGGCCGCCAGGTGGCTCAGCAAGTAAGAGCACGGGCTCCAGTGTTGGGATGACCTGGAGATCAAATCCCGGGCTCAGACACTCAGCACCACACCCAGAAATAACTGGCCTTGCAACCTTGAGCAAGTTATTTAACCCCCATTACTTAAAAAAAAAAAAGGAATCATAAAAGATGTCAAGGAGGATATAGAACCCAAGTAGAATTTTGAAGGAAGCTAGGAATGCTAAGAAGAGGAGATTGAGAAAGCATTCCAGGTATAAGGTGGGGGTAGGAGTTGAGGTAGGAGTTATCTTAATGAAGACTAGGAACCTGGAGATGGAATATCAAGTTTAGAGAATAACTGAATGGAATTTAGAGTATGTGGGGAGCTATATAAAATCAGTCTGTAAAGAAGTCACATTGGGGAGACTATTGAACAGTCAATAAGTATTTATTAAGCTCCTAGTGTGTGCTAGGGCCACAGGTTTCCCACCCCTGTGCTAGGCGCTGTACTAGGTAATGGAGATACAAAGGCAAAAGCAAAAACAGTCTCTTTCCTAAAGGAGCTCACAATTTGAGGAATGAAAAGAGTGAAATAACATATATAAAGGCAAATGCAAAATAGATAAAGTTGATTAAGGAGGAAAAGAACAATCAGCTGGAAGATTAGGAAAGACAATTAAGAAAATTGTGTTTGAGTTAAGCCTTGAAGGGAACCAAGATTTATAAAAGAAAAAGGTGCAGAAGGAGAGCATTCAAGGCATAGGGAAAGAGCCAACACAAAAGTGTGGAGAAGGAAGATGAGATGCTACATATAGGGACCCATCAGTTTGGCTACATCAGAATTTGTGAAGAGCAATGAGTTATACTGAGACCAGAAAAGTAAGGAGAGGCCAGATTGTAAAGGATATTGGGTGCCAAATTGTTGTTCAGTCATTTCAAACTCTCTGTGATCCTATTTTGGGGTTTTCTTAGCAAAGATACTGGAGTGGTTTGCTGTTTCCTTCTCCAGCTCATTCGACAGATGAGGAAATTGAGGCAAACAGGATTAAATGATTTGCCCTGAGTCACACAGCTAGTGAGTGTCTGAGGCTGAATTTGAACTCATGAAGATTAGTCTTCCCAATTCCAAGCCCAGTGCTCTATTCACACTGCGCAACCTAGCTGCCCTGTAAATGCCAAATTGAGGAGTAATTCATTGTGGAGATCTTAGTGTTTCCTGAGGGGGCGGGGGGAAGGAGGAATAACATGGTTGTCACATCTACACTATAAGAAAATGAGTGTGTGGAAAATGAATTGGAATGGGGGGAAACAAGGCAAGGAGATCAACAAGGAAACTATTGCAATATTACTGGAAAGGAATTGTAGAAAGAGAATCACTGTAAAGTCACAAACAAGTTAACCAGGAGAATGGTAGTACCCATGACAGAAATAGGAACATTTATTAGAAGGGTAGGTTTTGGGGGAAAGAAAATGAATTCTGTTGGAGACAGGTTGAGTTTTACATGTCCACTATGATCCAGTTTGAAATGTTGAGTAGACAATTCGTGTTGTAGAACTGAGGCTAAAAAGAAAGATTAGGGCTGGATATATAGATCTGGAAATCATCAGCATCAAAATGTTACCTGGATGAATCTTTGAGCTGGTAAGGTCACCAAAAGAAAGAATGGAGAGAGAGAAAAGGCAAGTGGGCCCAGGATAGCCTATTGAGGGGACACACAGAGAGTGTGGTTTGGGTGATGATCCAGAAAAGGAGATTAAGAAGATAGTATTTTATCCAATTGCCAGACTAAAATTATATCTTATTCTAGAGGCATAGGGAACCACTAAAATTTTTTTAGTATAGTAGTGACCCAGGCAGATCTGTATTTCAGTTGCATTTTAGTGGAGTGTGGATGGAAAAGGAGAAAAGCTAAAGCAGGGAGACCAACTTGAAGGCCATGGAAATAGTTAAGAACAGAGGGGATGAAATTCTGAACAAAAGTGGTACCTGTGTGAGTAAAGAAAAGGAACATCTATGCCAGAGATGTTGTTGGAGATAAAAGGGACAAGGTTTCATAACTGGTTGGATATGAGCCAAAGGGAAGGACAGAGAAGAGTCAAGGATTACCCCAAAGCTATGACCCTTGGTGACTGGAAAGATGATGTTGCCTTTAACAAGAATATGAAAATTTGGAGAGGTAGGTTGGGGGAAATATAATGAGTTTGGGTTTTGACATATTGAATTTGAGATGCTGATGATAAATGCAGTTAGAGATATCCAGGAGTCAGTAGGTTATCTGTGACTAAATTCAGGAGAGAGATTAGGGCTGGATATATAGATTTGAGAGTCATAAGTATTGAGATGATAACTGAGAAGATGAAATCACCATGAAAGGAGAACAAAGACATATCCTTGGAAGACACCAACACTTAAGGAACAAGGAGAGAGATGATGATCAATAAATTAATCAACAGATATTTATTAAAGGACTACAATGGACCAGGCATTGTACTAGGTATTGGTGATACAAAGACAAAATGAAATGTTTCCTTCCCTAAAGACTTAGCTTATATTCATTCTGTTGCAGAAACAATGTGTCCACAAATAAACAAATATATTTATGATAAATACAAAGTATATTGGGAGAAGAGAGATAAGAAGCACTAGCTTCAGGTGTGGCTGAGAAAAGGCATCATTTAGAAAGTGGTGTTTGAAGAAAGCTTTGAAGGAAATGAAGAATTCTAAGAGATGGGAGTGCTGAGGCATTATAGATAGTGTCATATGTGAGGAACAAGGAGACAAATTGATCTAGTTAAGAAAGTACAAGGAAAGGAATAATGTATATATAGCAAGATTGGAAAGGGAGTCTGGGGGTCAGATAGTGAAGGGCTTTAAAAACCAAACAAAGGAGTTGTTTTGATCCTGTTTGATCCTACAAGTAATAGGGAGTCTTTGGAATTTATTGAATAGTAAAGTGACATAGTTAGACCTGTGTTATAAAAAGATCACTTTGAGAACTGCATATAGATTAGTTTGGAGTGAGGAGAGACATGAGACAGGAGTCTACATTAATTAGAGGTTATTTCAGAAGCCCAGTGAGAGATGGTAAGGTCCTAAATGAGGGTGATGGCGCTATAAGAATGAGAAGGGCACTTGATACAAGAGTTGTAGTGGAGGTAGAAATAACATTTGGCATCTGATTGGATGTTTGGGTAAGGAAGAGGAGTAGAGAATAATAACAAGGTTGGAAACCTGAGATACCCTTGAGTGAAATAAGAAGTTCAGAAGAAGGGAAGTTTAGGAAGGAAAAAATATTAGAAGTTCAATTTTGGAAATGTTGAGTTTAAGACATCTGAGGGATATTATTATTTTCAGATTTTACCAGCTTCTGAAATAAATACCACCCTCATTTTTCACCATTTATTGTAAATAGTCTTTCCTTTACCCTTAACTTTCATAACATTCAGCTTGGATTTTTGGTTGTTGTTCTTTCCAAATAGGTTGTTGTGTAATTATGTATATGCTTTCCCAGTTCTGCTTGCTTCATTTTGCAGTTCATAAAAGTCTTCCCATGCTTCTCTGTATTCATCATGCTCCTCATTTCGTACAGCTCACTAATATATCTTTGCATAACATGTTATTTACCCATCAATAGGGATATACTACTTTCAGTTCTTTGCTACTAGAAAAAGAGCTGGTATCAATTTTTTGGTAACTATGAATCTTTCTTTTTAGCACTGACCTCCTTGAAGTATATGCCTAGCAGTGGAATCTCTGCATCAAAGGTATGACTTTTTAGTCACTTTCTTAGCATAATTCTAAATTACTTACCAGAAAGGTGAGACCAATTCATAGTTCCACCAACAGTATATTAATATTCCTATCACAAACTTTCCAAAGTTGACTTCTCAAATTGTGTGATTTTTGCCTGTTTTCTGAGTAAGAGGTAAAACTTCAGCGTTGTTTTAATTTGCATTTGTCTTATAATTATGATTTGGAGCAATTTTTCATGTGGTTATTATATGAATGATGTTCACTTAAGAATTAAATTCATAATGATGTGAATTTTACTCTTGGGAACTGGTTTTTAAATATTCCTTTAGGAAGTCTCCATCTGGAAATGTGTTTTAGTCATATATTTATGTTCATTTCTCTATACATATTGAATATATCTTGAACATCTTGAACATTTGAAAAAAACAAAGATTTTTTTTCAATTGAGTATATTCTCTCTTATACTAATTGCATATTTTGGTTTCTTTTCAAATAAAAGCTTTTCAATTGCCTGTTACAAAAATCATCTTTGTCACCATTTGTGATCACCTCTGTCTTTGTTTATTTAGAATTCTCTTTCTGCCCATAGATATGAAAAGGAACTGATTTGGTTCTTTTCTAATTATTTAATATGTGGCATTTACCATTCTGGTCATCACTTTTTCTTTTTGAATTTGTTATGCTGTATGGTGTAAGACAGTGGTCTAACCCTAATATTTGCTAAAATGCTTTTCAGTTTTGTCAGCAATCCTTATAACATAGGAAGTTCTTCCCTGTGTACTACTTTAATGTTTTAAAGATTACAGAACACTATGTTAATTTAATTCAGTTGTTTCTGATTCTTCCTTACCTAGTATGTTTCACTGATTTATTTTTCTATTTTTCTCCAGTGCCAAATAATTCTGATGGTTGTTGCTTTATTGTATGATTTAACGACAAGAAAGAAATGCCATTATCTCTATGTTTTCCATTGATATTCTAAACCTTTTATTCCTCCAAATGAATTTTGTTATTTTTTAATTCTATAAAATATTCCATTTGTTGTTTGATTGGTATAGAATTAGACCTGTAAATTAATTTTTGTAATATCATCATTTTTATTATACTGGCATGTCAAACCATGAGCACTGAAATATTCCTTTCATTACTTAAGTAATTATTATTTCATTATGGAGCATTTTGTAATTGCAGCTGTGCATTTCTCAAATGTGCTTTGATAAATTTACACCCAGATATGCTATATATTTTGAATGCTATTTCCCTTTCTATTATTTATAACTAGATTTAGTGATTTCTTTTTTTTTTTAAAGCAATCAGGGTTAAGTAACTTGCTCAAGGTTACACGGCCAGTTATTTTGTGTGGGTGCCGAGTATCTGAGGCCGGAACCCATCCCAGGTCTCCCGACTCTGGGGCCAGCACTCTTACTCACTGTGCCACCTGGCCACCCCAGATTTAGTGATTTCTATCGTGAAATTCTATTGCTTTTTATAGGTTTATTTTGTATTCTTCTACTTTACTGAAGCTATTGTTTCAGTTAGTTGGGAGTTTTTTGCTTCTCTAGGATTTTCTAAGTAAACAATTACATTATCGACAAATAAAGACTTTTATACTTAGAGAATCGTAAAGAATCAAGTAAAAAACTACTTGAGATAATAAATAAATTTAGCAAGGTTGCAAGATATAAAACAAATCCACATAAATCCTCAGCACTCCTTTATATTTCTAATGAAGCCCAACAGCAAGAAATAGAAAGAGAAATTCCATTTAAAAATTCTGTAGACATTGTAAAATATTTGGGAGTCTACTTGCCAAAACAAACCTAGGAACTATATGAACACAATCACAAAATACTTTTCACACAAATAAAGTCAGATCTAAATAATTGGAAAAACATCAGTTCCTCGTGGGTTAATATAATAAAAATGACAATTTTACCTAAATTAGTTTACTTATTTATTGCCATACCAAACAATCTATCAAAAAACTATTTTACAGAGTTAGAAAAAATAGTAACAAAATTCATCTGGAAGAACAAAAGGTCCAGAATATCAAGAGAATTAATGAAAAGAAATGCTAGGGAAGGTGGCCTTGCCATACCAGATTGTAAACTGTATTATAAAGTAGCAGTCATCAAAACTACTTGGTACTGGCTGAGGAACAGAGTAGTAGATCAGTGAAATAGAATAGGTACACAAGACACAGTAGTCAATGACTATAGTAATATACTGTTTGATAAACCCAAAGACTCCAGCTTCTGGGGTAAGAACTCACTATTTGACAAAAACTGGTGGGAACACTGGAAAATAGGATGGCAGAAACTAGGCATAGACCAATATCTTATACCATATACCAAAATAAAGTCTAAGTTGGTTCACGATCTAGATATAAATGCTGATACTGCAAGCAATCTGGAAGAGCAAGGAATACTTTGCCTGTCAGATTTATAGAGAAGGGGGAAATTTATGACTGAACAATAGATAGAGAGTGTTACAAAATTCAAAATGGATAATTTTGATTACATTAAATTGAAAAGTTTTTGTACAGGGTGGCTAGGTAGTACAGTGAATAAGAGCACCAGCCTCAGAGTCAAGAGGACCTGGGATGGGTTCTGGCCTCAGACACTTAACACCCACACAAAATAACTGGCCATGTAACCTTGGGAAAGTTACTTAACCCCAATTGCTTTAAAAAAAAAAAAAAAGAAAGAAAATTTTTGTATAAACAAAGCCAATGTAACCAAAATTAGGAGGGAAATGGAAAATTGGGAAAGAATTTTTACAACCAGTGTTTCTGATAAAGGCCTCATTTCTAAAATATACAGAGAACTAGGGGCGGCCAGGTAGCACAGCGAGTAAGAGCACCGGCTCCAGTGTTGAGAAGATCTGGAGATCGAATTCCGGGCTCAGACACTTAGCACCCACCCAGAAACACCTGGCCGTGTAACCTTGAGCAAGTTACTTAACCCCAATTGCTTAGGAGCGGCCAGGTGGCTCAGCGAGTAAGAGCACCGGCTCCAGTGTCGGGATGACCTGGATCAAATCTGGGCTCAGATACTCAGCACCACACCCAGAAATAACTGGCCGTGTAACCTCGAGCAAGTTACTTAACCCCGATTGCTTAAAATAAATAAATAAATAAAATATACAGAGAACTGAGTTAAATATATAAGAATACAAGTCATTCCCCAATTGATAAACGGTCAAAGGATATGAACAGGCAGTTTTTATAGGAAGTAATTAAAGATATCTATAATCATATGAAAAAATGCTCTAAATCACTATTGATTAGAGAAATTCAAATCAAAACAACTCTGAGGTACCACATCTCATGAGCCAGATTAGCTAACATGACAAAACAGGAAAATGATAAATGCTGAAGAAGATGTGGGAAAATTGGAACATTAATGCA
This sequence comes from Petaurus breviceps papuanus, assembly GCF_028583685.1. Lineage (NCBI taxonomy): Eukaryota > Metazoa > Chordata > Mammalia > Diprotodontia > Petauridae > Petaurus > Petaurus breviceps. The sequence continues at coordinate 2,045,007 of NW_027187287.1, forward strand.
TTGTTGGTGGAGTTGTGAGCTGATCCAACCATTCTGGAGAGCAATTTGGAATTATTTCCAAAGGGCTATAAAAAAGTGCATACAGGGGTGGCTAGGTGGCACAGTGAATAGAACACTGGCCCTGGAGTCAGGAGGACCTGAGTTCAAATCTAGCCTCAGATATTTGACACACTTACTAGCTGTATGACTTTGGGCAAGTCACTTAACCCTAATTTCCCTCCCCAAAAAAAGTGCATACCCTTTGATCCAGCAATACCACCTCTAGGGCTGTATCCCAAAGAAATCATACAAATGGGAGGGGGACTCATATGTACAAAAATATTTATAACTGCTCTTTTTGTGGTGGCAAAGAATTAGAAATCAAGGGAATGCCCATCAATTGGGGAATGACTAAACAAGTTGTAGTATATTAAAGTAATGGAATACTATTGTGCTGTAAGAAATGAGGAGCAGACAGACTTCATAATTACCTGGAGAGACTTATATAAACTGATGCTGAGTGAGCGGAGCAGAACCAGGAGAACATTGTACACAATTTCAGACACATCATATCTGTGATGACTGACTTTGATAGACTGGGCTCATCTCAGCAATACAAGGTTATAAGACAACTCCAAAGGATTCATGATGGAAAAGGCTATCCACATCCAGAGAAAGATTTATGGATTCTGAATGAAGATTGAAGCAAACTACTTGCTCTCTCTCTTTTTTGTTTTGTTTTGTTCCTTCTGTCTCATTGTTCATTCCATTAATTATAATCCTTCTTTACAACTTGACTAATGTTTAATGTGAACCTATACTCAGATTGCATGCAGCCATAGAGGGGAAGGGGGGAAGAAAGGGAGGGGGAGAAAATTTGGAACTCAAAAGTTTGTGGAACTGAATGTTGTAAACTAAAAGTAAATAAATTAATCAATTAAATAAAAAAAAAAAACCAAAGACTTTTATCTACTCCTTGTCAGTGTTTCTGCCTTTAATTTCTTTTACTTCTTTGGTTGCTGTTGCTATAATTTCTAGAATGATATCAAATAACAGCAAAGAAATAGGGCATCCTTGCTTTATACCTATACTTGAGAGAGAGAATATCATATTATATATGTAATATCAGATTTTTCAATGTACTATGTATCAGGACCTCTGCTATCTAATCTCAGTTCAGCTCTTACTCATTACCAAAGATTGGAGAAAAAGAAGACAGAGTGGGGAATGGTGGCAAGCGGCCTTGAGATGAAGAGAAGTGTCACAGAAGGAACTCACAGAGCCTTTTCTTAAATTTTCTTAATAAAATAAGGAGTGAGGTCTTCAGCTGAAAAGGTGAGATAAGAGACAGGCATAGGAAGCTTGAGGAGAAAAGAGAGGGTTTAGGATAGTTCCTGTGGAAAGTAAGACAAGGAATCAATTAGAGAGGAATAAAAGGATTATTTTGCTGAAGTGAAGGCCCACATGTGATTAGTTCATACAAATTCTTAGTGTCGCTAGTCACCTCAGTTGTGTGATTTCCTTCAGCTCCATTTCAGCATCATGTGAGTAAGAGTAACTGTAGCAGATGGCAGGAGTAATCCAGGGTTGGGTTTTGACAAGAATGAGTGGCAAAGGGTTCATGAATTCTAACAAAGAACACAGTGTGTAGTTGAATTAACTGTAAGGCTTCAGCTGGGAAGAGAGAAAAGCAAAGTCAGAGAAGAGGTAATAGCCTGAGAAAGCACCAAGGCTTAAAGGCATTAGAGGACATTATAAGAGCCAAGACTATCTTTTTATTTATTTATTTATTTTCCTTTTTGGAGGGGGGAAGGTAGGGCAATTGGAGTTAAATGACTTGCCCAAGGTCACATGGCTAGTTTTTTGTGTTAAGTGCCTGAGGTCAAATTTGAACTCAGGTCCTCCTGACTCCAGGGCTAGTGCTCTATTCACTGCACCACCTAGCTGCCACCAAGAATATCTTTACAAGGGTTGAGAAACACAGGGAGAAAGAATGCTTAGAGATTATGGTCAGAAAGAGGAATGTTAAAATTTTATCATTGAGATGGAATATGGTAAGGTCTAGGATGTGGCCATCTATGTATGTCTGACTTATAGTAGAGGAGTAGGTCATGGGATTTGAGAAGATTGAAGAACTGAGAGATTGGGATTTTAAGGGAGCATCAACATAAACTTTGAAGTCTCCTAATATAAAAGCAGGAGTTGGAAGGGAGAAGACAGTGAGCCAAGTATTGAACTTGAGACAGGAGAGGAGGATAGTATATGACAACCACCATGATCTATGTGGAAATAAATATTTTAATAGAGTGAACTACAAAGGAAGAGAGATTGCTGAATGGTGAGAGCAAAGAGAAAGTCTAAAAGTGGCAGTGAAATATGTGTAATATTCCCATTTCCCCTCTAGAACTAATGTGGAGAGTATGAAAGATGGTAGGGCCAGAGCTGGAGAGGACTAAGAATGCAGTGTTATCTGGGTGAAAGCAGATATTGCTTAGTGCTAGTAGAAAGAAGGAGTTTGAAAAGAAGGGACCCCGAATGAAGAGAATTATGAAACAGGAATTCCCAGAAGCAAAGTAGAAGGGGTGGGTAAAGTTGGGATGGGACATGGGAGGGGTAGGGTTGAGGAGAATGGGGATGAGAGAAAGGACATCAGAATAAGAGTAGTTTACTCCTAGGCCACCAGTGATTAAGTCATACAGGGATAAAGAGAGAAGCAGAGTTTGCTATTCATAGGTGCAGCAGTGGAGGTTAGAAGAAGTCTCATAGTCTCAGAAGCTATAGCTCAGGACCTCTGCAGCTCTTTGCACTAGGCTAGGTGGTGGTGTTGGGCTCAAGACCAAGATGATGGAGCAGTAGACTGAAGGATGTTAGACCTCCTGCCTGCTCCCCAGGGTTAGGGGCTTAAAACTTAAAAAAAAATTCTTATATTTTGAAATCTGAACAAGCCTGAATATTCTCATATACAAAGAATAACCAAAAAGGGTGATTTATTTGAAGCCTCAAATCTTGGTTCTTTTAAGTTATATATTAAATTCAACACAGTAGTATCAGCACTGCCCTGGTTGGGTTGTCTATGATGCCTTCTGAAATTTCTTCTGCTTCCTTTGGTGTGTTTTTAAATATTTCATTGATGTTCTTTTCTTTTTTTTCTTCTTTTTTTGACATCATGATAATTTCCCACCTCATTACTACCCATAATGTTCCCCCTCCTCAAAAAAAATCCTCCCTTGTAAAAATAAGAATAGTTTACTAAAACAAATCCACATTTTATTCATATCTGAAAATTTGTCTCATTCTGTACCTATATATCTCCTAGCCAGGAGGTAGGAAACTTGATTCAGTCTTTTGGAACTTTGATTGGTCATTGCATTCATAATTATTCTTGTCTTTCACACTTGCTTTCCTTTAAATATTGTAGCTATTGTATACAATGTTCTACTAGTTCTCACTCCATTCTTCATCAGCTTACACAAGATTTCCCAAGTTTCTTGGAACCTATTCCTTTAATCCTTTTTAATCTAACATTTCATTATATTCATATACCATAAGTTGTTTAGCCATTCCCCAACTTATGGGCACACATTTTGTTACCAGTTGTTCATGTCCACAAAAAGTGCTTTTGTAAATATTTTTGTACATGTGGCCCTTTCCCTCTTCCTTTGATCTCTTTGGAATTACATTACTTTAATAGACTATTAGAGGAACCTTTAATAGAAAAGGACCTTTAATAAAACAGACGACTTTCAAATATTCCTAATGAAAAGAGCAGAAGTGAGTCGAGACTTTGAAATACAAAGAGTTATGAAAAACCTAGAGAAATAAATACATTTGTACAAATGGAAGAGATTACATGATGAAGGGCTTGTATTCTAACACAAGAGAAGAATCAAGTAACCCTACAGAACTTTAATGTCTTCAAAGGTCATAGAGAGAACTAAATAAGAGAAGCAGAATTTGGTGGTCATAAAAGATGAAAGAAAAGGGAGGTGAAAAAGAACATATTAGGGAAAAAAGAAAGAAGGTAGGGAACTTAGTATTTCTTTTAATCAAGTCCTTGAGAAGAGTGTATAAATATGGAGGAAGGAGTAGGGGAACTGGTACCACATGAACTTTATTCTTATCTGAACTGCTTAGAAGGTTGAAAACATAGACACACAAAGTGTTTGGTATAGATATACATTTACCTTAAGAGGGAAACAGATGGGAACAAGAAGAGCAGGAGTTGGTTAAAAGGGAAGATTATATTGGGAAGGGAATACAAGTAAAAGAAATTTCAAATTCAGCAGGTAGGTGATGATAGAGGAATAGAAGGAGGAGGGGAGACTAAAAACCAGTGATCAATGTCTTTGTCTTTCACCACAATCTGGAAAGTCATCTATTTCCCCTCCATACTAACCCCCAGGGAATGGGAGACAAAGAGAAAAAATAGTTTAAGAATTTAGGAGAGAGGGGTGGCTGGGTGGCACAGTGAATGGATCAGGAGGACCTGAGTTCAAATCCTGCCTCAGACACTTAACACACACACACACACACACACACACACACACAAACACAAACACACACAACCAAGCCATGTGACCTTGGGCAAGTCATGTAATCCCAATTGCCCTACCTTCCCCACCTCCAAAAAGCAAAAAAAAAAAAAAAAGCATTTGGGATAGAGGAGAGAGATAAATAACATTCATAACCCTGAACATGAATGAGATAAACTCATTTGTAAAACATAAGAGAATAGCAAAATTTATTAGAAAGCAAAACCTAACAATGAATTGTTTAAAAATATAAGTAGTATGCTCTGGCTCACTATCCCAAGTTAAGTCAACTATATCTCCCCTCAAGGTTTTGGGGGTGCCCCTGAAGGGTTGAGGCATCTCTTTTCTAATGTCATTAGAATGTGTTATCTGAATGTGTTCCCTAGCATTATTAGATAAGAGTAACTTACTTGCACCCCAGTTCTACTTTCTTGAAATCAGCTTTTTCAGAGTGATATTTACCTTGAAAATCCAGCAACAACCAAAGTACAAACATTTCCCTTGCCCTCCAACTCTATGGGGGCATACTCTCCCTTTAACCATTTTGTTCTCTGAACTGTGGAGAGTAATCTCAGACCTAGCATATTCTCTACATAGCCTTGGTTTATCAAATTCATATTCATCTGGGACATGACTGCCCAATGAGTCCTTATGCTAGGTACTGAGTGTGATAGTAATGGAATATAAAGATCCCCCTGTATTGGCTTGGTTTTCAAATTGATTGTGTTAAAACCCAGAGCTTGTTAATCCCACCTGTGGGATGGACTTGTTGACGTGAAAAGAGTCCTGAACTGGGAGGAGCTGGTGACATAGATTTGGAGAGACACAAGAGAGAGGCAGAAGAACTTTTTGGAAGCAGCACCCTCGTGGAGGCAGAGAGAGACTGAGAGGATTGTGGAGGGCCACTTTGAATTGCCCTGGACTTTTGAGACCTGCCCCCGGAGCTGCCAAGGACTGAGGAGACATGGCTGTTTTGCTGGTACTTTGTCTGTTTTGATGTTGTTTTGCCAGATTTGTCCACTGGTGAAAGACAGTCCTGTTGTTGAAGAAGTCCTGGAACCTGGCTGTTGGCTAAGAGCTCCTGAGGCTGTCCTGCAGACAGAGAGTGAATACTGTCCACTGGTGAAGGACAGTGCTGTTGTTGCAGGGTCTGGGAACCTTTCTGTTGGTTCAGAAGCCCTGAAGAAGGATTATCTTGTTGTATGTTTACATAAATCCTGGGAGAGGGTTTTGCTAACGTTTTCAGGGGTTCTAGGACTGTTCTGCAGACAGAGGATGAATCAATGAAGAGACTGGCAATGTATCTTGTGGCCTTGCTAAGCCTTGTCTCCCCAGGAACTAAGATCGCTGAGAACTTGCCTCTGTCAAGATGAAGAAAAGACCTCCATTTGGGTATTAAGTGCTGTGCTTAAACTTGATGTAACTCTGGGGTAGATTCAATTGTGATCCAGGGGTGGGGAACTTTTGACCTTTTTGTGTTCTGTGGTTGAACAAATGAATGTACTACTTATGTTTGGAAACTAATCTCCATTTGAGAAGAGGGGTTTTGTGATGGACTAAATGAAGGTACAGCCTAGGGGTGGAGTAGTATTTAGAACAGGGACTTTGTAATTGATTGAATGAATGGAAGGTCCTGGGGTGGGGTAGTACTTGGAGATTATTTAATCACACTTAGTAAATGCTGTATTTTGAATGATGTCATATTTTGATCTTCTCTGTTCTTAATTTGTCACTGAATAAAATGGAGAGCACCTATGCTGGTATTCTGAACCTTGGGAAGTTGCCTTTCCTTGGCATTACATTACACTGGGTTGGATCTTTATTCCTTCTGACATTGATGCTGGACTGGATACAAAACCTGACATAGACTCAATACCCAGATGCCTGATCTTTCAAAATTCACAAAACCTATATTCATGGGTCTACATGTTGGCTTTTAGAGAAGAAGACCCAAAGTTTCTCCCCTTACAACATTTTCTTTCAGTGATTAAACTAAGAGCAAAAAGTCCAACCAACAAAGAGGCTAAAGCCTATTGAAGCTCCAGCTTCACAGTTGTAGCCAGTGAAAGAGGATGATGACTAACACATGATTAGCACATTGCAACCAGTTAAAGAAAGTCTATGCATACTCCAAAGTCTTTTTAAGGCACTTCTATTACAAATCATTATGACTCCCTCAGATGCAGGTGCCCCAGGCTCTTTCATGTGAGAAGTTACATGAGTGACACTCTGTGCAAGTGCAGTCCCCCATTACACAAGAGACACACTTGAAGCATAATTATTCCCAAATAGTTGAAGGGGAAAGAGAAATATTTATTTTGTTTACAATTAAATAAAAGAAAGCAGGGATGACAATTATGATTTAACACAATGCAATAGTAAAAATAGATATTCTTGAAAGAGAAAAACAGGGAACTACATTGCACTTAAATGCAAATAGACATAGAAATAATACCAATACTTAATATGTATGTACCAAATAGCATAACATCTAAATGTTAAGTGGAAAAGTTAATCACTTCAGAGAAAGAGATGACAAGTGGAAATAACCATAGTATGGTCTTACATATATGTGTACATTTATAGATATTTATCTCTATATGTGTGTATCTGTGCTTAATTGTAGCCTCATGGAAGGGAGGGGGAAAATGAGTAAAAAGTGCACAACAGAGAATAAAAGAAAACCTATAAGGAAGAAAAGAAAAGCTGGACAGCTTTGAAAACAATATGTAGTATTTTCTTATATAGGTTTTCTTGAAATGGAAATGTATTGTTTTATATTGAATCATCTCATGTTCTGCTGTGTACATAGCAGTGTTTTTTTTCTTTTCTTATTTTGTATTTAAGTTTAAAATAAATTTTTAAACTTTTAAAAAATTAATCAAATAACGGAGAAATAAAAAGCAAAATATAATTTTGAGCAATTCAATTTACCCCTTTCAGACCTAGACAAATCTAACAATGAGATAAACAAGAAAGAAGTTTTTCAGTACTTTTTTCAGCCAACTCTTTGTGTCCCTATTTGGAGCTTTCCTGACAAAAATACTGGAGTAATTTGCCATTTTCTTTCCTGGCTCATTTTACAAATGAGGAACTGAGGCAAACAGGGTTAAGTGCCTTGCCTAGGGTCACACAACTAATAAGTGTCTGAGGCTAGATTTGAACTCATAAAGATGAGTCTTCCTGATTCCAAGCCCAGTGCTCTATCCATGGTGATACCTAGCTGCCTTAAGAGAGAAGTTAAGGATCTATATAGATTTTTAGGAAAGATAGATAAAATATTTCCCCGAATGACTGAATTGAAAGGAGTATACTTATTTCTCTGCCGTACATGGCAGCTTTACAAAAAAAGACCATGTGCTAGGACATAAAATCCTCATAAATACAAAAACCAAAAATAGTAAACATATGCCCTACTAGCCACAATACAGTGAAAATTATAATCCATTAAGGGCTTCTGAAGAAAGGATTCAAACAATTTGAAATGAAAGAAGCAGTAGGTGAAATAATAGATCATAAAAATTACAGATCATTTCATCACAGAAAATGACAATGAGACAGCATGCCAAAATGTTCACAATGCAGCTGAAACAGTCTTTATAAAGAAATGTATATCTTTACTTCTATCAACAAAAAAGAGAAAGAATAAATCAATAAAAGGAAATTATTTTTTAAAAAACTATTTTGACAAATTATACATCAAAAACCTAGTCATTTTAATTAAATAGATGAATATTTATCACACTATCAGATACTCAGTATAAAAAAACAAGAAATAGAAATTTTAAGTAACCTAGTCTCAGAAATAGAAATTCAACAAGCCATAAAAGAGCTCCCAAAGGAGAAAAACTCATACCAGATGAATTTACAAGAGAACTTAATCAAATATTCAAAAAATAATTGTCTTATTTAAAATAATGTTTCCAAGAAATAAGGAATGAAGGGACCTTACCAAACTCCTTCTATGAAATAAATATGGTTCTGATGCATAACTCACAGAGAGAGCAAACAAAACTCCAGAACAATTTCTTTAATGAATGTTAATGCAAAAGTAATGAATAAAATACTAGCCAAGGAACTATAATAACACATTGAAAAGATCATATACTATGGTCAGGTTGAACATATATCAGGAAATTAGGATTGAAATTAAAGACTATAAATGAAATAAGCCATAATAATAATAATAAATAGAAGCATGATTATATCATTAGTTGCAGGGAAAGTATGAAAAAATACAATAAACATGGCTTTTTCTTTTAAAAAATTTAAAAGTTAAGGAATAAATGGACCTTTTCTTAATATGGCAAATAGCATATATCTAAAATTAAGAGTTAGAATTATCTATAATAAGGGGTGGCTAGGTGGCACAGTGAATGGAGCACTGGCCCTGGAGTCAGGAGGACCTGAGTTCAAATGTGGTCTCAGACATTTAAGATTTACTAGCCATGTGACCTTGGGCAAGTCACTTGACCCCAATTGCCCTATCTTCCCCCCTCAAAAAAAAAGCAACAAATAAAAATAACCAGTATCAAAAATGAAAAGGGTAAATGCAAAATCAATCAAGACGAAATTAAAACAATTATTAGGAGCTGTTTTACCCAACTTCATACCAATAAAATTGATGACTGAAATAAAATGGATAAATATTTATAAAAATATAAATTGCCCCAGATGAACAGAAAAGGAAATAGAATATTTGAATAACCCTATCTTAGAAAAAGACATTGAACAAACCATAAATGAGCTGCCTGAGAAAAAATCCCCAGTACCAGATATATCTACAAATGAATTCTGCCAAATATTTAAAGAATAATTCATTCCAATGCTATGTAAATTATTTGAAAAGATAGGTAAAGGAGTCCTACCAAATTCCTTCTATAACACAAATATGATTTTGTTATATAAAACAGAGAGTAAAAACAGAGAAAGAAAACCAATTTTTCCCTAATGAATATTGATGAAAAAAATTTTCAGTAACATACTATCAAGGGGATTCTAACAATATATAACAAAGATGCATATACTATGACCAGGTGAGATTTATACCATGAATGCAAGGCTGGTTCAATGTTAGGAAAATTATCAGTATAATTGGCCACATCAATAAGAAAAACAACAAAAATCATTATCTCAATAGATGCTGAAAAAGCTTTTGACAAAATATAATGGCCATGATGATTAAAAATACTAGAAAGCATAGGAACAAATGGACGTTTTCTTAAAATGATAAGTAGTATATTTTTAAAACCAAGCATTAAAACCAAGAGTAAGCATTATCTGTAACTGAGATAAACTAGAAACCTTCTCAGTTAGATCAAGGGAGAAGCAAAGATATTCATTTTCACCACAGTTATTCCACATTGTATAAGAAATATTAGCTATACAGAACAAGAAGAACATTGTACAGAGTGACAGCTATATTGTCCAATGATCAACTGTGAATGACTTAGCTGTGCTAAGCTATACAATGATCCAAGATAATTCCAAAGAACTCATGATGAAAAATGCTATCCACCTCCAGAAAAAGAATAGAGGCTGAATACAGATTGAAGCATACTATTTTTCAACTTAATTTTTTCTGGGAATTTTTTTTATCTGTGTTTTCTTTCACAATAAGACTAATATGGAAATATTTTTTAACATGTATAATCTATATCAAATTGCTTGCTGTCTCAGTGTAATAGTAATGGAATTTGAAGATCCCCCTGTATTGGCAAACTAACAGGTACTTAGCACTTAGTTCCAAGCTCACATTGGGTCAAGAATTAAAACCCAGAACTTGTGAATCCCACGGTGGGATGGACTTCCTGATGTAACAGGAAAGGGCTGGAATAGGGAGGAGCTAATACCTTATATAAGGAAAAGCACAAGCTGGAGAGTCAGAACTTCTTTTAGCAAGCAGCATGGAGACTGAGGAGGAGAGGCCCAGGCTGGAGAAATGATTTTGATTTTGAGAATGGAACTTATGGTGTAAGAGTTTCTTCTGAGAGTCAGCTGGAGCTTCTGCTGAGACCTTTCTTGTGGGAACTTCTGCTGAGAGCTTCTAAGAACCAGGTTGAGAAGCTACCAACTTCTTCTGAGAGCTGCTGAAGACTTCTGAGGGCTAGCCAGTGCTGCTGAAGACTGAGGAAGCATGACTGTGGTGCCGGTACTTTGTCTATTTGGGCTCTATGTTGATTTCACAGGCAGAAGTGAATTGGTGAGGATGCCAGCAATGTGTATGAATGTTATTGTGGCTTGGTTTAGCTTTGTCTTCCCAGGAACAAAAACTATGAAGGACTTGAGGTGTGAGCTTCAATATGGAACAGAAACTGCATAGAGAGCTGGACAAGGAACTGGGACCTGTCTACCTTTGAACTCAAGTGATAGTTGGATAGAATCAGGCAGGAGCTGGAACCATGGAAAAGGAACCATGGAATCTGAGAGCCTGCCTCCAGTCAAGATGAAAAGACCTCTCCTTGGGTATTTAATGCTGACAGATGAGATTATAACTTACTTGTGACCTAGGGGTGGATGGCCTTTTGTACATTCCACTATCTCTTAAGAGGATACTTAGTAGTGACTGATGATATTGTAACTTAATTGCACCTGTGGGTGGAGGACTTTGACCTTTGCTCTTTGTGTCAATTAAGGAGGCTTGCCTCCTTAAGGGTGATTGAATTAAGGATCTAATAAATGAAGGACTTACTAAATAAATGTTATAGTTTGCTTAAAACTATGTGACCACTTTGGTGAAAACTATGTGACCATTTTAGTGATAAGTTGTGAAGTTATAACATTCTGAATGCTGTACTTTGTTTTCTGTGAATGTTTTGCTCTAATGTGTTACTGAATGAATAGAGAGTTCAATATACTGTGTAATCAGTACCTTGAAAGTTGTCCATGGCAACAGTCCTCTGGAAAGCTGCTCATGCTTGGCTTTACACTCAGGAAGGAGGAAGGGAGGAAAGGAGAGAATTTGGAACTCAAAATTTTTAAAAATGAATATTAAAAATTGTTTCTACATGTAATTAGGAGAAAATAAACTATTGTTTAAAAAATGCTAGCTTGGACGGCTAAGTGGTGCAGTGAATAGAGCACCAGCCCTGAAGTCAGGAGGACCTGAGTTCAATCTGGCCTCAGACACTTAACACAAAAACTAGCCATGTGACTGTAAGGGTTATGGGATTTAAAGATCTCCCATGCCCCATGGACGTGC
>NW_027187287.1:2056728-2119976 GCF_028583685.1 Petaurus breviceps papuanus
ATATTTGTAATCTCTATAGGCATTGTGAATATGGCATTGCTGATACAGTGACCTTGAGCAAATCACTTAACCCCAATTGCCCTCTAAAAAGCAAAAAAAAAATTCATATAAAAATGCTAGGGACAGCCAGGTAGCACAGCGAGTAAGAGCACCAGCTCCAGTGTTGGGATGACCTGGGGATCAAATCCAGGCTCAGACACTTAGCACCTACCCAGAAACACCTGGCCATGTAACCGTGAGAAAGTTACTTAACCCCAATTGCTTTAAAAAAAAATGCTAGCTATAGCAATAAGATAAGAAAAAGAAATTGAAGGAATAAGAATAGGCCACAAGGAAACAAAACTATTACTCTTTTCAGATGATATGATGGCATATTTATAAAAATCAATTAGAAACTAGTAGAAACAATTAACAACTTTAGTAAAGTTGTATGATATAAAATAAGCCCACAAAACCATCAAAATTTCTATATATTATCAACAACACACAGCAGGAAGAAATAGGATGAAAAATTTCTTTTAAAATAACTGCAGGGGCAGCTAGGTGGTACAGTGAATAGAGCACCAACCCTGGAGTAGGAGGACCTGAGTTCAAATCCAGCCTCAGATACTTTACACACTAGTTGTATGACCTTGGGCAAGTGTAATGGGAATGTAAATTTTAAAGATCTTCCCCACCCCTAGGCTAAAGTGCACCTGGAGCATGGGGTGGGAGGTCTGTTTTTCAGAAGATACTTTTTGATTGGCCAGTGGGTCAAAAAAGTTGTTACATTCTCTAAGACAGGAAAAGGCTATATAAGCCCTGATTTGAGGCTTTGTTTTGGGGGCTCACTTTGAGAAGTGTTCTGTGATTTGATCTGGATTCTGGGAAGCCATTGTTGAGAGCCCCCCCTCGGCTTTGAAAAACCCAGATGTTGAAACCCAGATGTTGATTTGGTATGGATGTAATGGTTGGACAATTTGAAAACTGTCTACTTGATCTGTTTCTCTGACTTGATAATTCTGTCTGTATACTCTGAAGTTCGGGGTGCTGACCTCTTTCCCCCAAACTAGGTAAATGATACATATTTGACTGATTAAAGTAAGCTTGTTAACCCATTTTGAGTTGCTTTCCTTTAACAAAGCAGATCCAAGAACCTGTGCTGGCAGCCACCCTGGGAACGCTGGGGTGCTTGCTGCTACAGCAAGTCACTTAACTCCAATTGCCTTACCTTCTCTCCTCAAAAAAAACAAAAACAAACTTCACTTGGGCAGTTAGGTGGCACAGTGGATATAGCACCAGCCCCAGAGTCAGAAAGACCCAAGTTCAAATCCAACCTCAGAATGTACAAGCTATGTGACTCTGGGTAAATCACTTAACCCTGATTGCCTCAGATAAAATAAAACAAAATAACTGCAGACAGTATAAAATATTTGGGAGTCTACCTGCCAAGACAAACTCAGGAACACAATCACAAAACCCTTATTACACAAATAAAGACAGATCTAAACAAATGGAGAAATATCATGGGTAGGACAAACCAATATAATAAAAATGACAATTCTACTTAAATTAATTTGCTTATTCAGTGCCATAGAAATCAAACTACCAAAAAAGTATTTTGAACTACCAAAGAATTCTAGGGAAAAAATAAAATTAATCTAGAAGAACAAAAGGTCAAGAATATTAAGGGAATCAATGAAAAAAAAAGTGAAGGAAAGTAGCCTACCATTGCCAGATTTCAAACTATATTACAAACAGCAATCATCAAAACAATCTTGTACTGATTAAGGGTGGATCAATGGAATAGATTAGGTACACAATACAGAATAGTAAATGACCATAGTAATCTAGTATTTGATAAATCCAAATATCCAAACTTCAGAGGCAAGAACTCACTATTTGACAAAAACTACTGAGAAAACTGGAAAGCATTTTACCAGAAACTAGGCATAGACCAACTTCTCACATTGGGTACGTGATTTAGATATAAAGACCAACATTTCTAGTACCATATTGAATACTAGTGGTGATAATAGCACCCTGTTTCTACCCCATCTTATTGGAAATGCTTCTTGGTTATCCCCATTATGTATAATGCTTGCTGAAGGTTTAAGGTAGATGATACTTGTCATTTTAAAGAAGACTCCATTTATTCCTATGCTCTCTAGTGTTTTTAATAGGAATGAGTGTTTTATTTTGTCAAAAAGCTTTTTCTGCATCTGTTGAGATAATCATATGGTTTCTGTTAGCTTTGTTATTGATATTGGTCAAGAATGCTGAAAGTTTTCCTAATGTTGAACCAGCTTTGCAGTCCTGGTATAAATTCTACCTGGTCATAGTGCATTATTCTCGTGATAAGTTGGTGTAATCTTTTTGTTAATGTTTCATCTAAAATTTTTACATCCATATTAATTAGGGAAATTGATCTATAATTTTCTTTCTCTGTTTTGGCTCTACCTAAATTAATTTAATTATTCAGTGCCATACCAAACTACCAAAAATTATTTTATAGAGCTAGAAAAAATAACAACAAAATTCACCTGGAAGAATAAAAAGTCCAGAATATCAAGGGAATTAATAAAAAGAAATGCAAGGGAAGGTGGCCCTGCCATAACAGATCTTAAATTGTATTATAAAGCAGCAATCATCAAAACTACTTGGTACTGGCTAAGAAATAGATCGGTGGATCAGTAGAATAGGTTAAGTACACAAGGCACAGTAGTCAGTGACTATAGTAATCTACTGTTTGGTAAACCAAAAAATCCAACTTCTGGATTAAGAACTCACTATTTGACAAAAACTGCTGGGAAAACTGGAAAATATCATGGCAGAAACTAGGCAGAAACCAACATCTTATACTCTATACCAAAATAAAGTCAAAATGGGTACACAATTTAGATATAAAAGCTGATACTATAAGCAAACTAAGAGAAGAAGGAATAGTTTACCTGTCAGATTTATGGAGAATGGAAGAATTTGTGATCAAACAAGAGATAGAGAAGATTATGAAATACAAAATGGAAAATTTCGATTACATTTAATTGAAAAGTTTTGCACAAACAAAGCCAGTACAACAAAGATTAAGAGGGAAGCATAAAACTGGGAAAGAATTTTTACAACCAGTGTCTCTGATAAAGCCCTCATCTCTAAAATATATAGAGAACTAAGTCAAATTTATAAGAATACAAGTCATTCCCCAATTGATAAATGGTCAAAGGATATGAACAGGCAGTTTTCAGATGAAGAAATTAAAGCTATCTGTAGTTGTATGAAAAAATGCTCTAAATTGCTATTGACTAGAGAAATGCAAATCAAAACAACTCTGAGGTAGTCACCCATCAGATGACAAAACAGGAAAATGATAAATGCTGGAGAAGATGTGGGAAAATTGGAAGACTAATGCATTTTTGGTGTGTGAGCTGATCCAACCATTCTGGAGAACAATTTGGAATTATTCCCAAAGGGTAATAAAGCTGTGCATACCCTTTGACCCAGCAATACCACTTCTAGGTCTGTATCCCAAAAAGATCATAAAAATGGGAAAAGGACCCATATGTACAAAAATATTTACAGCAGCTCTTTTAGTGGTAACAAAGAACTGGAAATTGAGTGGGTATCCATCAAGTGGGGAATGACTGGACAAATTGTGGTATATGAATGTAATGGAATACTATTGTGCTATAAGAAATGATCAGCAAGTGGACTTCAGAAAAACCTGGAAAGCCTTATATGAACTGATGCTAAATGAAATGAGCAGAACCAGGAGAACATTGTACACAGTAACAACCACATTGTGCAATGACTGACTTTGATAGACTTAGCTCTTCTCAGCAAAGTAAGGATCTAAGACAACTCCAAAAGACTCATGATGGAAAATGCTATCCATATGAAGAGAAATTTGGAAGGGGCAGCTAGGTGGTGCACTGACCCTGGAGTCAGGAGGACCTGAGTTCAAATCCGTCCTCAGACACTTAACACTTACTAGCCATGTGACCTTGGGCAAGTCACTTAATCCCTATTGCCCTTGCCTTCCCCCTCTAAAAAGCAAAAAATTAAAAAAAAAAGAAATTTGAAGTCTGAATGTAGATGGAAGCATACTATTTGTTCTCCTTTTCTTTTGTTGTTTTGTTTCTTCTTTCTGATGATTCCTCCCATTAGTTCTAATTCTTCTTTACATCATGACTAATGTGAAATATGTTTATTATGAATGCATAAGTAGAGCCTATATCAGATTGAATGCCATCTTGGGGAGGTGTGAGGAGAAAATTTGAAACTCAATATCTTATGGAAGTGAATATTGAAAACTAAAAATAAATAAATGAATTTTTAAAAAGAAATTAAACTTCTATTTGATTCCTGAAAAAAAAAGAGTAATATAAGCAAATTAGGGGAGCATAGGAAATTTTTTCCTGTCAGATCTATGGATAGGGGAAGAGTTTATTACCAAATAAGAGACAGAGATTATCATAGGAGATATAATGGATAATTTTGATTATGTGAAATTAAAAAGGTTTTGTCCAAACAAAATCAATACTGTGAAAATTAGAAGGAAAGCAGGAAACTGGGGGCAAAATTTTACAGAAAATTTCTCTGAGGAAGGCCTCATTTCTCAAATATATAGAGAACTGAATCTAATATCTAAAATAAGAGCCAATCTTCAATTAATAATTGTCAAAAGATATGAACAGGCAGTTTTCAGAAGAAATCAAAGCTATCTATAGTCATATTTTTAAAAATACTCTAAATCAGTAATAATAATAGAAATGCAAATTAAAACAACTCTGAGGTATCATCTCACTCCTGTCAAATTAGCTAACATGAAAGAAAAGAGAAATGGCAAATGCTGGAAGGAATGTGGAAAAATTGGGACATTAGTGCTGTAATGGACACCGAGATATAACAGGACAGCTAGGCCAATTATAATTTGATAGGAGTGTTTATTAACCAGCCGGGACTTCCTCTCAGACCGAAAGACAGCATCGAGCTTTCTATTAGACATAATTTTATAGACAATGTGATTGCTAGCAACAGAGTATGTTTCTAAGGGCTTAGCATTGTTTCCATTGAGGCAAAACATTCTCAGTATTATTCTTATTAAGGCAAAGCATTAGTATTATTTCTACTGAAGCGAAGCAAAGTCATAGTCTCTTAACAAAGCCTTGAATACAAACATAAACAGACCTGAATCCGTGGGAATCTGTGGCATGTTTTAGCAACACAGGTGAAACATTTCTTTACTATTGGAGCCTATTAGGTGGTTTCCAAGGAACCCAGTAGGGGTCCCCTCTAGCAGGTTTAAGGGGCCTTTGGTGTATAATTTCTGGTGGGCACTTCAGTGCACTGTTGGTAGAGTTGTGAACTAGTCCAACCATTCTGGAGAACAACTAGAACTATACCCAAAGGGCTATAAAATTGTCTATGCCCTTTGACCCCACAATACTGCTGCTAGGTCTGTATCCCAAAAACATCAAAGAAAAAAGAAAAAGACCTATGTGTACAAAAACATTTATAACAGTTCTTTTTGTCATGGCAAAGAATTGGAAATGGAGGAGATGGATATCATTTGAGGAATGGCTTAATAAATGGTGGTAGGTGAATGTGATGAAAATTTCTTGTGCTATAAGAAATGACAAGCAGGATGGTTTCAGAAAAACCTGGGGAAACTTATATGAACTAATTCAGAGTGAAATGATCAGAACCAGGAAATCATTGTACACAGTAACAGCAATATTAGAACACCTGTAAAAGACTTAGGTACTCTGATCAATATAACGATCCAGAACAATTCTGAAGGACTCATGATGAAAAATGCTATCCACCTTCTGAGAGAACTGATGAACTCTGAATGCAAATTGAAGTATAATTTTTTCACTTTCTTTATTTTTCTTGCTTTTGGGGGATAGCATATAGAAATACATTTTGCATAATTTCTCATGTACAATTAACATTATTTCTTGCTTTCTCAATGAGTGGGTAAAGAACTGGAGGAAGGGAGAGAATTTGGAATTTCAAAAATTTTTTGGTGAATGTTAAAGATAAATTTTTTTAAAAAAGAAAGTGATAGAAAAAGAAATTCCTTTCACAATAACTACAGAATATACAAAATATCTGAGAATGTAAGCCACACAGATCAATTCTCCAAATACAATTACAATGAATTCTTTACAGAAATAAAGGGAAACAAATAAGTGGATGAGTTAATTGTTTATTGACCATGCCAAAAAAATTTTAAATGATCCACCCAACAGAGGGGGGTGGGGGGGAGGAGAGAGAGAGAGAGAGAGATAGAGAGAGAGGGAGAAAAAAAAGAGAGAGAGAGAGAGAGAAGCCAAGGGGCTAATATTTTTTTTAAAGCAATAGGGGTTAAATAACTTGCTCAAGGTTACACGGCCAGTTATTTCTGGGTGTGGTGCTGAGTATCTGAGCCCAGATTTGATCCAGGTCATCCCGACACTGGAGCCGGTGCTCTTACTTGCTGAGCCACCTGGCCGCCCCTAAGCAATTGGAGTTAAGTAACTTGCTCAAGGTTACACAGCCAGGTGTTTCTGGGTGGGTGCTAAGTGTCTGAGCCCGGAATTCGATCTCCAGGTCTTCTCAACACTGGAGCCGGTGCTCTTACTTGCTGTGCTACCTGGCCGCCCCTAGGGGCTAATTTTTTTTGATGCCATGCCAATCAAACTACCAAAGGATTACTTTAGAGAACAAAAAGTCAAAAATATCAAAAGAAATACTGGGGGCAGAAGAAGGGGGAAAGGAGTTCCTAGTAGTACTGTATCTCAAACTGTACTAAAAGGCAATACTTATCAAAACTGTTACTGATAAATATATAGAAAAGCTGATCAGAGAAACAGAAGGGGACAAGACTCAGAAGCACTGGAATGAAGAAGCATAATGTTCCATAAACTCAAGAGCTCCAACTACTAGAGTAAATTTTCATTATTTAATAAAGATATCTAGGAAAACTGGAAAGCTGTCTGACAGAAATAAGGTTTATGGTTGATATCACATACCATATATCCCAATAAGTTCCAAATGGACACATGACCTAGATATGGAAAAGCATGTTATAAACAAATTAGTGGAATAGAGACAGTGATACCTTTTACAACTGTAGGTAAAGAGTTCTTAAGCAAATAAGGAGTAGACAACAACCAAAACAATGGATGTTTGATTACATAAAATTGAAAAGTTTTATATGAATAAAATCAGTGAAGTTATAAGGGAAACAGTAAAAAAAAAATCTTTCCAAATATTTCTCTGATAAAGGCCTCTAACCCAGGATATGTATGGAACTGATACAAATATAAGAATAAGAGCCATTCTCCAATATATAAAGTCTAAGTTTATGAACAAGCAGTTCTCCTTTATTTTTCTAAAATTTTGAACAGAAAAAAACACCATTTCCAATAGAGAACTGCATATGAAACTATGAATCTATCCCATACAACTTGCTTCTTTTAAAGTACATCATAAATTCAACACATGACTTTCAAAATTATCCTGCTTTCTTCAACTTCCTTCCAAACTTCATCTGTTCATAAAAAAAGTTTCAGTGGTCTTTTTTTTTTTTTGCATCACTATTGCTAACTCCCCTTGTCCTTTCAGTTATGCCTCCTCCTCTCCCAATTAAATGCTTCAAATAATATCTGGTATCACTCTCCCAAGGCTAAACCAGCTTTATATCCCTATCAAGATTCTTGCCCCACCCTAAGTAGTTGAGGATAACTTCTCTACTACTATCCATTTGAGCCACCATTCTGGGTGTATTCATCTCACTGATAGCTGCCAATAACTAGTATCTGAATTCTACTTCACCAATTAACATAAATTAGATTTTACAAAGAGATATTTATTTTAAATATGTAGCAAGCATGAAAGTACAAAAGTTTACCTCCCTGACACTTCAGAGGCACACTGTCTCCTATGCCACCTCCATCTTTAGGGAGAGTGGATTCAGATTTAACTCAGTTTCTATGTAGCATTGGTCCCACCAAGTTCCTGTCCAAATTTAGCATCAATCCTGGATGAGTTCTCACCTCAGCTACCACTAGTCTGGCTACAGAATCTGTTTTATTTGGCATGGACTCAACTCCCAGACTCATGGACTCCAGGATAATTCACTCTCCTGAATTCAAAACTCAAAAGGTCCAACTTCCTATCCTAAGACCAAAGAACAAATTACTAAGGCCCATATTCATGGGGCTATGTGCTGGCTTCAGAAAAAGAGAGCCCAAGGCCTTTTCCCTTATAGCCATTGTCTCTCATCAAATGCCATCCATTAGCAACAGAGTTAAAACAAGAGAAAAGATCCTTCCAACAGAGAGAGACCAAGGGGCTATGTTTGGGTATTGCCTTTTCAAAGTACTCCCAGTTCTTGTTCTGAAACTGCAGTCTATCAAAGAGACTGCTATTCACCACCTAGTTAGCAGGTCTGAACTAATTACATAATATTTGCACATGCTCCAACATCTTCAAGGCACTTCCAATATACAACATTATGAATCTCCCCAAAACTCTCTTCCTCTTCCACATGGGGAATTACATTATCAGTGTTCTGTGTACTTTTGCAAGGATTGCTCTCATTGGTCAGTCCTCCATCACATTAAAAAAGTACCTTGTACTTAGCTAGCTGTATGCCCTTGGGCAAGTCACTTAACCCCAATTGCCTTACCTTCCCCCCTCTAAAAAATAAAGTAACTAGTAACTGTAATGGAAATCTGAAGATCTTCCCTGCCTCTTGGCCCCTTGATAGGCTTAAGTGAATCTGAGACCCTTCCCTGATTTGAAAATATACTCTGCCCTCTAATAACTTGAATATAGTTCACTTCTCTGTGTTGTGAAGCTTGTTTTTCAGGAATGCCCACACCTTGTTACTTTGTGATTGGGCAGTAGGTCAAGAGGGTTGTGAAATTCTCTGACCCAGGAAAAGGCTATATAGTACCCTGATGTGAGGTTTTACTTTGGGGCTCACTTATGGGAAGAGCTGTGAAATTTGGCCAGATGAGACTCTGGTCAGTCATTGAGCCCCCTGGCTTTGAAAATCCAGATGTTGGTGCTTCCCTCTCTGGTAACTAACTAGGTATGGATGTAATAGTCAGACACCTGGAAGCCCTGTCTGCTTAATTGTGTTATTTTCTGTTGTAACTTCTGCTTGTATTCTCTGAAGTTCAGGGTGCTGACTTTTCCCCCTGAACTAGGTAAATGATATATGTTTGATTGATTAAAGTAAGATTGTTAACCCATTTTGAGTTGCTTTCCTTTAGAAAAGCAGATCAAAGAACCTGTGCTAGCAGACATCCTGGGTATGCTAGGGTGCTTGCTGCTATAGTAACAAATAAACATAGTCAAGCAAAACAAATCTATACAATGGCCATGTACAAAAATGGATACCTCTTTTTCTGCCTTGAGTTATCATTTTTCAAACAGACAGTTCTCACAAAAAGAAAGACAAGATGTCGACCACCATATGAAAAAATGCTCTGTCACTAATAATAAAAGAAATGCAAATTAAAACAACTCTGAGGTTTTATGTTTCACTCATCAGATTGTCAAAGATGACTAAAAAAGGAATGTGACAAATGTAGGAAGGGCTGAAGGAAGACAGGCACAACACTGAACTGTTTGTGGACCTGTGAATTGGTCTGACCATTCTGGAAAGAGAGTTGGAACTATAACCAAAAAGGTCACTAAACTGTGCATAACTTTTGACCCATTGATACCACTACTAAGCTTATACCTCAAAGATGGGGAGGAGGGGGGAGAAAGGAAGTCATAAACCTATATTTACCAAAAAATATTTATAATACCATGTTTTGTTGTAACAAAGAACTGAAAACAAAGTGGGTAAACATCCATTGGGTAATGGCTGAACAAATTATGATATGTGAATGAAATGGAATATTAATCAGCTATACAAAATAACCAAAAAGATGAATTCAGATGTAGTCTTTCATAAGCTCTGAAGACCATCAACCCAAATCACATGTACTGATGAATTATAACCCTGAGCAAGGTTAGAAACATCTCCCCCTCAGAGTTCTAGGTGAGGGTGTCTTTCTCTAAAGCTGTCAGCTTTAAGCCCTAATATGATGAGTTTTCCTGAGTATAACTTGCCAGTTTTTAGTGATCCATTCTCATTTAACTGATTAATACCAATTAGCTTTTCACAAAGGGATATTTATTGAGTAACTATAGCAAGAACAAATGTCACAATGCCACAATGCTAGGTGACATTATCCCATGTACTGCCTCAACCACTGGGAAGAGTGGGCTCAAATTGAACTTAGCTACTCACTAACAAGTTCATTCCATTGACAAAATAATGAATGAATGAGTCAGCCTCTCTGCTACTGCTGCACTAGGTCAAGCAGGTCGAACCATGCTAAGTTTTCTAAATATCTCAGCATGAATTCAGGCTCATGGATTTTTGGCTCAATATTCTGACCCTTCCAAGCTCAGAATTGTAACTATCTCTAGTACAACTCTATTTCAAATCAAGAAGACTAGACAAAACAAAGACAAAAGCAACATCCAGGTCATGCACTTATTGGTCATGTGGTGGCAGCCCACCAAGGGCTTACAATAGTCTTTGCCTCCTCATTTAAATACAGCCAGGCAAGAAAGAAGAAGAGAAAAAAGCTTACCAGCCAATCAACAATCTGTGTCTTCACAACCTGATTAACACACCAAAACCAGTTATAGAATGTTTGCAAATGCTCCAAACTGGGAAAGAGAACCCCTTCCATTACCTGTCATCATGTCTTTCCAGTAGCAGGCTCCTCCTCAGCACACTTTACATGCTCTGAGGATGGGAATGTCATTGACCTGATTTGAATTACAAAAAAGAACATGAGAAGATTTGTATGAATTGATGAAGATTGAAATGAGAAGAGCCAGGAGAACCATTTATACAATAACTACAATCTTATGAAGAAAAACAATTGAAATACTTAATGTTGTATCAGGCTTCCACCTCCTAGCAGAGGTGATGATGGATTGTAAATGCAGAATGAAACATACATTTTCAGACTTGAGCAGTGTGTAGATTTGTTTTAGTAGACAATAATTATTTATTACAAAGAAAGACTTTTTTGTGGGGAAGGATAATTTAGGAGGAGTGGGGGGGTGATTGTGATACTTTATTTTTTATTTTATTTTTTGCATTTTGGAGGGAGAAGAGTAGGGCAATTGGGGTTAAGTGACTTGCCCAAGGTCACATGGCTAGTTTTTTTTTCTTTGTGGATTCTTTATTTTTTGAGGAAGGAAGGATAATTGAGGAGGAATGAGTAATAGTAGTAATACTTTAAAAAAAAAAAAAGAAAAGTGTCAATGAATCATTATACAAATAAATAGAAGACAGCAGTAGAAAATTCAGAAGAGCAGACAAGTAAACAGGACAGTGCTGGAATGGCCATGTTAAGTTTTAAATATACCAAAAAAACCCCAAAAAACCCAAAACAGTCAAACCCTATGTAGTGGAAATTTGTGGTTTCATATGCAGTCCTTTTTTTCTGTTCTTCATTTTATGGGGAAATGTTCATGTCTGTTAATGTTTGTCAAGTTCATAATAATAAAAAGTAAATTAAAAAAAACTGCAACCTCTCTTAATAGACTAATCTTTAAACAAGAAAAACAATTTTGCAGTTAGGAAATCATATGAGCCAGTGAGACTTAGTTTCAGGGCTAGATTCAAATGGGGACTATACCACCTTCCTAGTTCCAAGCCTGCCTTTCTGCCTCCCTCTCACCCAGACTTCCCTTCCCAAGTTGTAGCTAACCAGCTGTTTCCAATGATATGCTTTGCATTTGAAAGTAGCTTGGCCCTTTAAGAGAAGAAGCAGACCTCCACCACCCCAATCACCTTCCTCTCTCTCCTCCCCCTTTCCTCCCTCCCCTCCCTTCTCCTCCTCACCCTCCCCTCTCCTCCCCACCCCAACCACCCCCTTTGAAGTAACTGGAGCTGAAAAGTTCCAAGTGGTGAGATCTAAGAGTTGGCTCTTTGCTTTTCCAAAGGCCACATGTGGATCACAAGTGTGGGAGGGAGAGTCAAAGGTCACATGGCTAGCCAGAGTCACTTCTAGATCAAAATGGGTTGATCAAATAAGAAACATGGGGCCCAAAGGAAGAAAGAACCTGGAAGAGGCCCAGGATCTGGACCCAGATAGGGAAAGGATCAGATGGAGGATCCTTCCTGAATCTTAGTTCGATGGATTAGATAGAACTGACCAGCTTAATGCTCTGTGCCCAGGAAGAAAAAAAAAGGGTCTTAATCCTCACTCTCTAAGATCCCATGATTCCCACATTGTTATTACACTTTTCTTTGTGTTTCCTCTCCAAACTGTATATTCAGGATAATTCATATATCCTTTCTCCTGTGCCCTTTATTTCTTCTTCGAATTTGGTTCTAAAAAGGCAGTTATTCTTAGGCAAGAAAATGGAGGCTTGAAGAAACTCAAAAGAGGCTCAGGGGAGGAGATAAATGGTTTGCCTGAGATCTTCCATAAGATCAATGGAATGCATAAGAACCCAAGAGGCTTTCTTACAAGTCAGGGTTATGCTTACCAGCCTAGTGCAGAGCCACTCAGAGAGCGAATGTGGATTGAACCATAGACTAGGTCTGGTAGGGGATCTAAGTGGTGCTGTGTTCAATATGTGAGTGGAAGAAGTCTGCTGAGGAAGACAGCCTTGATACAGACTCAGGAATGTCTAAACAAAGCCTTAGAGTCTGAGACCTTCCTTTGAAAGGAAGGTGAGCGGGGCGGCTAGGTGGCACAGTGAATAGAGCACCAGCCCTGGAGTCAGCTGTACCTGAGTTCAAATCCGCCCTCAGACACTTAACACAAAACTAGTCATGTGACCTTGGGCAAGTCTCTTAACCCCAATTGACTACCTTACCCCCTCAAAAAAGAAAAAAAAAGAAAGGAGGGTGAGCACTACTTTTGTAAAATATACAGAGTAGTAGCTCTATTAATGAAGAGGATGTATTTCAACAAGAGAAACTGGTTCCACTTTCAGCTTCAACACTTGCTTTCTGTATAAATTTGGGCTAGTAATTTAATCTTTCTGTACCTCAGTTGCCTGATTTGTAAAATGAAGGTGTTGAGTCAGATGACTTCTAAGGACTCTTCCACTTCCAAATCTACAATCCTATGGACAGACATCATTGTTAGAAACTTCAATTTCAGAGGTAGGGTCTAGGGACAGAGAAGGAATCTAGGTAGCTAGGTGGTACAGTGAATAGCCTTGGAATCAGGAAGACTTGAGTTTGAATTCCATCTTCTACATTTATTAGCTTTGTGACCCTGGGCAAGTCACTTAATCTTTCTCAGCCTCAATTTCCTCATCTGTAAAATGAGAGTGATAATAGAACCTATCTCACCAGGTTATTGTAAGGCTCAAATGAGGTAACATATAACTTCACATACATTTTGGCATCATGCTCTTTCTTCCTGACTCCTTAGCCAAATGTAATTGAAGAGGGACTTGCTCTAGGATGTGAATTTACTCTCTGCCTGAGCTGGGTCAGGTATTCTCTTCTGACCTTCAAATCAAAGTAAACTGCTTTGTCTTGACCTATGACATATAGGTCATATATGATCATCACCCTCACCTGGACAGCTTTTTCCCCAACCCCACCTTCAAAAGTCCTGTATTTGAGAAAATGTTATTGTTTCCTTTTGTTCCAACTGTCAATCATTACTACTAAGACCTTGAGCAAGCCTCTTTAACTCTCTAGGCCTCTGTTTCTTCATCTGTAAAATGAGGCAGTTCCAGATGACCTCCAAGGTTCCCTTCAATATTAAATATATACAGTCCCAGCATAGTCAGCTATCAAACACATTGACACCTCACTGAGGAGATCTGAAATTCCCCCTGATGCTCTGAGTCCAACCAACTTTGTTAGAAGGAACTTTATTCCCAGAGGACTTAGTCACTGAGGCAAGACAGTAGTATGAAAAAGGAGAGATGTCCTGGCCACCTAGAAGGGGAGTAAGTTCTGCCCAAGTCATAGCCATGGAGAATCATAGAATTAGAAGGGACCCCAGGGGCCACCAAATCCAATTTTTACCTAAAGCATGGATTCCCTCTACAATATCTCTGACAAATGGTCATTCATGGTAAAAGACTTGGGAAAAATACTAGAGAAGACATAAGGAATGCTTTCTAGTGGGTCTTCACCATAGTAATTCCTTGTTCTCATGGACTAGAAATTCAGGAGCAAAAAAATTTGAACAGTGTTGAGAGGCTAGAGGATATTCATTAGACCCAGAGAAGTGTAGAGGAAAGAAGGCTTTGGAAAATAGTATGGCCTAGTCTAAAATAGCATTTCCAAATGAGACTTGGGTGGTTCACATAGAATGGGAGAGATGCCCAGGTGGGAGACATACATATGGTTGCAAAGATGTACCCCCACATAAAGCTAGGAGATGTTCACACAGCTGGGGAGAGGCCCTGAGAGCCTTACTGCCCCGAAGGCAGCCATCTGGCCTCCTGCTTAAGAGGCAACAAGAAAAAAAACAAAAAACAAATAAGACTTCTAAGTTGAGTTTTGAGCTGTTTCTTAGTACTGCAAGTTTCCTTGCTTATATGTCCCTCTGGAGGGGCCCCCAAGAGGGAACACTGGCGGGACCCAGAGACAAAACTTCGGGTGGAATCATAAAATGGGCACTCACGGCTTATGGGATGACAGGCATCCCAGGCCCTCAGACATATTCCTTCTGATCAGCACATCTGTTTCAGATTCTCTCAGTTCCCACCACAATGCCCAGGGCAGGAACCCCACAGAGTTGCTGACAGCCTTCCTCCACATCCCACCCCACCCCATTACCCACTATCCTTACTTCACCATATACTAGGACAAGCCCCAGGGGCTGCCCCAGCTCTGACCCCAATTCTTATTTTCCAAATCATCAGATATCTAACACTTCCCATCTGACTCATTCTCAAGGTAGATAGGATAAGGAGTGACAGAATCAAGGGTGCCAAGACTTAGATTCCCACTTTCCTAATGCTGGACATCCAGAGGCTACATGATTTAATGAAAAGGGATCATAGATCTAGGACTGGGAGGGACCTCAAGGACTATCTAATCTTTATCCCCTCATTTCAAAGATGAAATAATTGAGATAGGAAGAAGTTAAGTGACTTTTCCAAGGTCAAACAGGTGGTAATGAGTGTCAGAGGTAAGATTTAAATGCTGGCCCTTTGACTCCAAAACCAGTGTTTTTTACCTCCTACTGTACTGCCAGGCGTGGTTCTGACACTTGCTCTGTGAGCTTGTGAAGATCATTTGACTTCTCTGACTTTCTACTTCCTATCCGTAAAATGGAGATAATGTTTATCATGACCTACCTTCCTAGTGAGGTTGCTGGGATGAAAGGTCTTTACAAACTTTAGACACTGTATGAAGGTGAATTGTTATCAGGCAAACACAATCCAAGCCTTCCTCCACCCCACTTTGTCTCACCCGATTCATTAAATGGTCTCTTTCTGTTTTCAGGAAGTCTGGAGTTCCCAACCACAGTGAAGGTTACCTTCTTCCCTTAAAAGTGGAATGAATGGCCATTGGTTCAGATATTGTCCTGTCTTAAAACAAAAGGTTGGACTAAATGATCTCATGGCCCTATCCACTTCTCAGATCCCAAGAAAAGGTGAAAGGTTGGAAATCCTATGGGAGGTTGGTTGTAATGTGATTGTAATGTGAGTTCATGTGACTATTTTATGTGACTCTGGGAATATATATGCCACTACATTTCTAGAGGACTTCCTTAGAATCCCTTCTACATAATCAACAATAAATGAGTAGCTATCATTTCTACTGAAAATTTTGTTGTTTTTATATCAATGTATTCATTGCAGCAAAAAAAAACAGGACAGGGGAAAGAATACAATATAAATTCATCTATGTGGACCTCTATATCTTCATTTCTATAAAATGAAAAAGTTGAACCAAAACCCCAGCTCTAAATCCATGATCCAGACCTGTATATTTAAAATTAACCAATTCAAAATTCACCCTCTTAAAAGAAGCTTTCCTGAACTAACTCCTCACCTCATTCTGATCCCTTTTGGGCCAGGCCTGGCTCTCTGTTTGCCTTATAAATACAGAATTTCTATATTGTACTTCCTTAAATCCAAGTTCACAATTATTCTTTGGTTGTTTCATATTTTGTTTTTGAGATTTTCTAAAAGATACTCCCTTGGTTGAGCTAAAATAGCTTATATGAGTGGGAGAACTCATTCACTCTCTGCATTTTCTCGTATGTTCTCATTTGTATATCTTTTTATGATTTCTATTTGTTTATGGGCTTGAACAAATGGGTTTATTTGCTATTTATTAAAACAAAATAGGATATTCTTTTTGTACCCTGAATAGCATCTAGCTAGACAAAGTTGTAGGAAAAACTACCCTTCATAAATACAAGATGAATGTTGTGATTTTCATTCAGCTCATTCATCAGTCTGGGGGAGCTGGAATGAGGATGATTATGTTGACATTCAGGATCCTGGTCCCAAAATGAAATACTGTTGACATTGAGTAAACCTGTGTGAATAGGAGCTGTCTACCACAGGAAGCAGCTGCATTGAACAGGGAGCAGAGTCTGGTGCAACCAAGCCGGAGGAGGGAGGAGGGGAAGGGGGAACCATGTTGGGAAACAGGAAGCCAGGGTCTTCACCACGGTCATTACCTACAAATCATACTTTAGAGATCCTCCACATAAAGTATTGAGTTACTAATTCCAGAAAAACCAAGAGAGTTCTGGTCTTCTCCCAGCTAAGGAATCAAAACACCTTGGCTGGAGAATCTTTACCCAACCTGTGAGGAAAACCTCAGGCAGTCTGGAAAGGTCTAGTCGAAGAAGCAGGTGTCAACCTATTAGAGAGAGAAAAAAACATCAGGTAAAATGGTACAAGAATCAGGTAGCTTTGCTATTCCCTATCTGCCTGAGCTATTTCCTTATTCAGCCTTTGTGAATTAAGGAGGCATTGCCATGTAGAAGAAATAATTGCTAGAATTTCTGTAGGGTTTTAAGGTTTGCAAAATGCTTTATGTGTATTATATTTTTGTCCTCACAACAACCCTATGAGGTAAATTGCTATCATCATCCCCATTTTACAGATGAAGAAACTGAGGACATGAGAGGTTAAGTGACTTGTCTATGGTAACACTGCTAGTAAGTGTTTTTGGCAAAATTTGAACTCGTTCTTCCAGATTTCAAGTTCAAAGTGCTTGAGATCCATTGCTCCACCAAGCTGCCTGATTAGCTAACATTTATACAGCATTTTAAAGCTTTACTTATCTTATCTCAATAACCCTATGAGATAGGTGTTATTATTATCTTCATCATTTTTTTTAAGCAATTGGGGTTA
Source organism: Petaurus breviceps papuanus (assembly GCF_028583685.1). Classification (NCBI taxonomy): domain Eukaryota; kingdom Metazoa; phylum Chordata; class Mammalia; order Diprotodontia; family Petauridae; genus Petaurus; species Petaurus breviceps. Next base: position 2,074,081 of record NW_027187287.1, read on the forward strand.
AGTAACTTGCTCAAGGTTACATGGCCAGTTATTTTGTGTGGTTGCTAAGTATCTGATGCCGGAACCAATCCCAGGTCTCCTGACTCCGGGGCCGGCGCTCTTACTCACTGTGCCACCTGGCTGCCCCTATCTTCATCATTTTATAGATGAGAAAAGTGAGAATGTGAGAGGTTAAGTGATTTGCCTATGGTCCCACAGCTAGTAGAGTCTATGACTCCAAATCCAGAGCTATGGTCACTATATTCCTTACTTGGGAAAGAACATTGGAATAGATGTTAGGAAACCTATGTTCTAGTAGGTCATTGAATTACAATATGACCTGGATGACTTAACTTCCTTATATCTTGGTTTACTCACTGGTAATACACATACACACACACACACACACACACACATATATATGTTTGTGAGTATGTGTGTGTGTAGACAGATATAGACACACACACACACATATGTTTTGCCTCCATGGAGGAACAAATGAAATAGGGAGGCAGTAGAAAAAAATGGTGATTCTGGAATCAGAAGGCCTGAATTCAAATTCTGCCTCTGGTACTTATTGCCTGTGTGACCTTGGGCAAGTCACTTAATTTCAGTTTCCTCATCTGTAAAAGGAGAGTATTGGATTTTTAAGGTCCCTTCCAGATTTAAATATGTGATCCACAATGTATGTGAAAGTAATTTGCTAAACTACACTGTTGCTGAAGAGCAATTGGGGGAAGAGGGAGGCGGGTGGAATCAAGATGGGAGAGTAGAAGCAGGACCTCCCCACTGCTCTGGCTTCCACCTTCCCCAATCCATGTAAAAAGGGGACTCTAAACAAACTTTGGAGCTGCAGAACCCACAAAATGACACAGAGAAGCTAACCTCCTGCCAAGGACAGCATGGCAGGCCAGCAGGAATCGGCCAGCACAGTGCTCTGGGAGCCGAGCCCAGCCCCATGCAGAGGCTTTAGCCTCAGGGTGGGCCTGACCAGCTGCTGGCCAGAGGGACTCCAGATCAGTAGCAGCTGTGGCCCTTTCCAGATTTATCAACACATAGATGCAAAGGACAAAGTGAGAGGTCAGTGCAGTCTGGACTTTGGGAGCCAGTAAGTGGGAGTGCATGCATGGCTTTTGCCCCCAGGGCGAGAAGCCTCTGAGAGGCCAGCACATCCAGCCAGCACCACATGGCAGCTTCAGCTCCTGGCCTGCAGAGTGTAGGGGGACCAAGCACCAGTCTGAGGAGTAATTGCTCTTGCTTTAACCTATGTGGATCTGGATTGCAGTCTAGGGTGGAGGTCCTGGGGTGTGTGTCCAGCTTGCCAGAGCATGTGGAGACCTCAGAGAGGGCACCCATCTAATACCTCCCGCAGCTGAGAAAACCCCAGTGTTTGGGACGAAAGCTTCCCTGTCTGGTGGCAGAGTCCTACTGTGGCAAAACCAGGGGTCAAGTGATTGAGGGGCAACATGACCAGGCAAAGGAAACAAAGCAGACAGAAGATTCCAACATTTTACTCCTATTTTGGGGACAAAAAGGAGCAAAGCATGGAGCAGGAGGAAGACAGTGAAGTCAGAACTCCTGCACCAAAAGCTTCAAAGGAAAATATGAGCTGGTTACAGGCCACAGAGGACCTTAAGAAGCAGATAAGAGAAGTGGAGGAAAAATTGGGAAGAGAAATGAGAACAATGCAAGAAAATTATGAAAGGAGAGTCAACAGCCTGACTGAGGAAAATAACACCTTAAAAAATAGACTAACTCAAATGGCAAAAGAGGCTCAAAAAGGCAATGAGGAGAAGAATGCCTTAAAAAGATGAATTTGCCAGATGGAAAAAGGATCTCAAAAGTTCACAGAGGAGAATCATTGCTTCAGAATTAGATTGGAGCAAATGGAAGCTAATGACTTTATAAGAAATCAAGATGCTGTTAAACAGATCCAAACAAATTAAAGAATAGAAGACAATGTGAAATATCTCATGGGAAAAACCACTGACCTGAAAAATAGATCCAGGAGAGATAATTTAAAAATTATTGGACTACCTAAAAGCCATGATTAAAGTAAGAACCTAGAAATCATCCTCCAGGAAGTTCTCAAAGAAAACTGCCCTAATGTTTCAGAACCAGAGGGCAAAATAGAGGTCAAAAGAATCCACCAATTACCTCCTGAAAAAGATCCCTAAAAGAAAACTCCTAGGAATATTATAGCCAAGTTCTGGAATTCCAAGATTAAGGAGAGAATATTACAAGCAGCCAGGAAGAAACAATTTGAATATTGTGGAAACACAATCAGGATAACCCAGGATCTGGCAGCTTCTACACTGAGGGATCGAAGGGCTTGGAATATGATATTCTAGAGGTCAAAGGATCTGGGATTAAAACCAAGAGTCACCTTCCCAGCAAAACTGAGTATCATGTTTCAGGGGAAAATATGCTCATTCAGTGGAATAGAGGACTTTCAAGCATTCTTGCTGAAAAAAACAGAGTTGAACAGAAAATTTGACATTCAGATACAAGAAGCAAGAGAAGCATGAGAAGGTAAACAGGGAAAAGAAATCATAAGGAACTTATCAAAGTTGAACTATTAACATTCCTACATGGAAAAACAATAATTGTAACTTATGAAACTTTTCTTAGTAGTTGAAGGGAATAGAAATATATATATATATATATATATATATATATATATATATATATAGTCTATATATGAGGGTATATGGGCATATGAATGAATATATATGTGAATGTGTGTATATATGTTTGCAGGTATACATAGATAGAGGGCACAGGGCCAATTTAACAGGAAGGGATGATACTTAAAAGGTGAAATTAAGAGGTGAGAGAGGAATATAATGAGAGGAGATGGGAGAGACAGAATGGGGTAAACTATCATATAAAAGAGGCAAGGGAAAATGGTTACAATGGAGGAGTAGAATAGGAAAGCAAAAGGGAATGGGTCAACCTTATTCCCATTGAATTTATCTTGAGGAGGGAATGAAATACACACTAAATAGGGTATCTCATTCTCCAGGAGAATAGGGGGGAAGGGGATGAGACAGGGGATGATGGAAGGGAGAGCAGGCTGGGGGGGAGGGAAATTGGAAGCACCCACTTTTGAAAAGGGATGGGATCAAAGTAGAGAATAGAACACGTGGGACGTGGGATAGGAGGGAGGGAAATATAGTCAGTCTTTTACAAAATATCTACTATGTTATTGTTTTGCATTAGACACACATGTACAACCTATACTGAACTGCTTATCTTCCCAGTAAGGGTGGGTGACAAGGGAGGAAGGGAATGAATCTGGAATTCAAAGTTTTAAAATCAAATATTCAAATATATATATATTTATATATATATACTATTATTAATACTATTTTACATGTAATTGGGAAATAAGATATATAGGCACTGGGGCATAAAGATCTACTGAAAAAGTCAAAAGGGGTATGGGAGAAAATATGGGAGAGAGCAGATTGGAGGAGGGCATATCCTGTGAGACTGCTATTTTGGGGCGGTGGGTAGGGGAAAAACAGGGAGAAAATTTGTAACTCAGAATCTGGCGGAAATGAATGATGTAAATCAGAAGTTAATAAAGCATTTGAAAAAAAAAAAAAAGAAAAGCAATTTGGGATTGTGCTCAATGTAGCGCTTCCTCTGGGTTCACTCCTCTGACTGACACTGGCCGGTTATGTCTCCACAGGTGCACCTTCTACCTCAGGGTCTGAGGCTCGCAGTAAGGAATTCTACCACTAACATTGTATTTCACATGCCCCACTAGTCTTCTTCTGAACCAGTAGACTCAGGTCTTAGAAAAAACATTTACTACAGTATAACAAGAAGAATAGTTATAAAGTATTCCTCTCAAAACCTAGGCACACTTTCCCCCAAAATAGACACAATCCTTGAGGGGAGGGTGGGTTCAAACTTACAGTACAAAAGTAGTAGAGAAGACATGTGACCAAAGTGCAACTCCAGAAATGGAAGGCCTCAGTGTTTTGTTTTGTTTTTTTTCAGCATCTTCACAAAGCTCAATGCCAGATATGGTATTGTAGTGATGGTCTGACTCCCTGGTATCTTTGTTTAGACAGAATGATCTGATGGATTCTCTGAGCTCCACTGCCCCCAGTCTCGTGGTCTGTCTGGGTATTACTGTGCTCTTTCTGAAAAGGGCAGTAGATCCTTAGCCTAGAATTGACTGGCCAGTTCTGTTCCCTCAGGGCCTTGACTCAGAGGTTTGTGACCCATCACTGGGAGAATAGTATAGCTTTTCCTATTTCATAATTGTTCCTGACTCAGAGATGGGTTTTCTTCATGAGGGACCTCACCCTAACTCAGGGTGACCATCTACTACTTTCCCAGATTCCTGTTGGTTTAATGGAAATGAAAAAGGTTGCTGAGAAAAGGCACTAAGACAGTCTGTGACCCAAAGTAAAGTCCTTTCTCTGCTTTTCATGTAAAATTTTGTTATGAAAAGCTTCAGTTTCCTCAGTTTGCATCTGAAAGGGCCATTCATATTTCATTGTTTCAATCTTTGTCCCTAACATTGTTCAACTTTGCTGAAGTCTACAAGGGGGATCCCCTTACATAAGCACTTCGATTAACATGTTCTACCCAGTGACTCAGAGATCCTACTGCTAGATAGATATCTCAAGGAAATCAAGATAGAAACAAAGTTACCATATGTTTTGAAATATTTATAGTAGTACTTTTTGCAGAAGCAAAGTACTAGAAACAAAGTAGGTACCCATTATTTGAAAAATGGCTAAACAAATTGTGGAACATAAATGTTAACAAAATATTATTTTACTGTAAGAAGCAATGAATATGAAGAATACAGAGAACTTCGAGAAAATTTAAGTGAAGTAATGCAAACTAAGTAGAACCAGGAAAACAATATATCCAATAACTGTAACAATATAATATTTGTAAGCAATGTAGGGCAATTAGATGGCCCAAGGGTCAGAGCACCAGTCCTGAAATCAGAAAGAGGAGTTCAAATCCAGCCTCAGACACTTACTATCTATGTAACCTGGGCAAGTCACTTAACTCCGTTTTCCTCATCAGTTTCCTCATCTGTAAAATGAGCTGGAGAAGGAAATGGTAAACCACTCTAGTATCTTTGCCAAGAAAACCCCAAACAGGGTCATGAAAAGTTGAACATAACTGAACAACAACACAAATGGGAAAGACCAACAACAAAGAAAATGGAAACTGAATGTGTAATTATAATGACCAGATTTATGGACATGAACATGCACCTCCCTTCGTTAATAATAGCTAGCATTTATATAGTGCTTTAAGGTTTCCAAAGTGTAGTTATTTCATTTGATAAAAGGTTAGAGGCTATGGGTGAAGAATACTGCATACACTGTTAGATTTAGTTAATACTAAAAATGCTTTTACCCCCTAAGAACTTAGTTTTGTTAAAATGCTTTTATCTCCCTTCTTTTTTTATTTGTTATGAGATGGCATTTTGGATGGAGTAGAAGGAAGGGATATTTTGTGAAATGAAAGTGATGTGAAAACAAAGTCCAAAAAAATATTTTAAGTGTTATGTCAAGTAAATTAAAAACTATTAAACACTTATTGTACCTGGTTCCTGGGATTAATGTACTCTAGTGTTAGTAGAGTAGGGAAGAAAGTAATAGTATATCCACTACTATAAACTTCTATGTGTGCTATTCAGTCCTCTCTGACTCTTCCTGATACTATTTGGGGATTTCTTGACAAAGATACTAGAGTGGTTTGCCATTTCCTTCTCCAGTTCATTTTACAGATGAGGAAACTGAGGCAAACAGTAAAGGCTAAGTGACTTGCCTAAGGTCACATAGCTAGTGACTGTCTGAGGCTGGGTTTTCTGACTTCAGGCCCAGCACTCAATCCATCATGTCACCCAACTGACCCCTAGGCATGCTATGCTTGCAATGAATAGCTAAATGTTAGAGTTGGAGGGAATGGGGTGGGGCCCTTTAGGAATCTTCTATCCCCAAATTCACATTTTACTTAAGAGGAGAAAGAGCTTGGCTAAGGTCACTGAGATGGTAACAGGGCTCCCGGCTTCCAGCCTGCCCAGTGTTCTTTCCATTGGGTTGTCCCAGAGTCAGAGGTCAGATGAAAGCCCAGCTCTGCCACGTGCTATCTACCTTATGTGACCCTGTGGAAAGAACACAGGATTTGGGGTCAAAGGATCTGGATTCTAACTCTAGATCTGCCATTTACTAACGGAGTGGCTTTGGACAAATCATTCAACCTTTCTGGACCTCAGTTTGCCTTATCTGTACAATGAGATGGTTGGACTAGATGGCCTCTAAAGTTCCTTCCAATTATAAATTTTTGCCATAGATGGCACTGAATTCTGAGGACAGTGGGGCTGAGAAGGAAGATTACTCAAAGTCAATTGAGAGAAGATAAAAGGTCATTCAGAAGGTACTGAGAAGTAGTACCAAATAACAGTTTTATATATCGGCATTAGAGGTTTCCAAACATGGTTCCCCCCCCCAAAAAAAAAAACCTTTGCAAGATTCAGCTCAGGCAGATCCTGTCTTGCTCTCATGGGGATTATGAGGTTATCTGTTCCTTCGTAACCTGAGGGAGCCTCCCCTCCCCATCCCCAACTGCTTCAGCACCCTTGCTCCCAGACACACCTGTCCATGCTCTCCCCCTCTCACCCCCTGTTCTGGCTCAGATGTCTATTACTCCTCCTCTCCCCCCCCCCCCCCCCCCAAGAAACCCGTGGCAGCAGTCCCTTTGATCCCGGGGCCTTGGCTAGATAAAAGTCCCCAGCGGCTGTCCAGCCAGCGCCAGAGGAGAGAGTGAAGTCAGGAAGGGGGGAGAGGGGAAAGGGAGGGAAGGAGAAAGCCAGTGGCCTGGGAGCCCCATCAACAGGGCAACTCCGTGCAGGGTACAGCCAGCGGTGAGCTCGGGGCTCCGGTGAGCCAGGAGCTAGGGACTCCTAACATGTCCAGGGTGGTTGGGTGGGGGTATCAGGAGACAGTCCCAGAAGCCAAATCCCGAATCCTGATAGGCAAATGGGGGCGGGATCGAAGGTCCGAAACCCCGGGGAGCACGTCTCTCAGTGAAACCTTCAAGCCTAGAAGACCCACGAGCTAAGGCAGAGAACCACCCCCTCCCTCCAGATGTTGCTGGCGCTTTGAAAAAGCCAGCGGCCCCAGGTGCTGCCCGCACTGCGCTTGGGTAGGCGGGCAGAAGTGTGGGGGGGAGAGGGGGCGGGAAAGACTAGAGGGTTCCAGGGATGTCATTGTCCTGTTGCTCCAGGTGCGCTCTCCAGCTGTGCTCTCCCTCAACCTTTCAGGGACCGCTCTCCAAACTTGAGGTGAGAGGAATGAACTGGTATGGAGCCCCAGTGATCTCCAGTCTCCAAGCCTTGTCTCGCCCTGGGCGATGTTTTTTACCGCCAGCTTTTAGCTGCTAGGGCGTGTGGAGGTGGAGGGAGGGGGGGTTAATTTCCTTTCCGCAGGTGACTCCCCCCGCCCCCGTCCAGTAAAAACAATCCCCTTCTTACTTCTCCCTCCCCACCACCACCACCACCACTCCCCCCCCCCCCCCCCCCGTGGGGGAGGGAGGGGCGGGGAAGGGGAAAGGCGCCTGGCTGGCTTTCCCTTAATGGGAGCCGCTGTGGCAGCGCTGGGAGCCACAGCCGCGCTGCCCCACACCAAGCCGGGGCCGGGAGCGCCTCCGGCGGTCACGGCGGGGTAATCCAGGCCCCCTCTGTCATGTTTGCGGTTTGGGAAGAAAAGACGATGCCTCCGCCTAGAAAAAAGCGAGATCACCGCCTTCCCCGCCACCCCCACTCCAGACACACACTCCCCACACCCCCGCCCCTGAGCTCCGTGAAGGCCGGGGAGGCGGTGGCTGCACATCTAACGCGTGGGCACCGGGACAGCCGCGGGCCCCGCAAACTACGCCCAGGCTCTGCCCCCGCCGCTCATTGGAGCGGGACCGAGCCAAAGCACCCAGACCCAGAACTGCCCTCCTCTAGACACGGAGCTGGGAGCAGGGAGCGGGGAGCAGGACGCGGGGAGAAAGTAAGCATCTGTCTGCGATAGCCTAGCCTAGCCCAACCCAGCCCAGCCCAGCCCAAGTAGAGGCTACCCTGTGCTCAGGCACAGCTGGGGGCGAGGGGACCGGGTCGCCGGGCCACGGAGATCGTTTAGGTGCCTAGCAGTCAGTGCAGCGTCCAGATCCCACTGGAGACACGGTGGAGTGAAGTGGGTCAGGACACCCTGGGAAGGAAAGTCTCTTCGGAAGAGTAGGGATCCGGCTGGAGCCCAGAGCCCAGTCCAGGGCAGTGGGACTACAGCCGGGGATCCAGCGACCCCGCGGCGCCCGGGTTCGGATTTCAAAGTCCGCTGGGGCTCACCCGCTGATCCGCTGCCCCTGCAGGTGGCCCCGAAAAGACGGGACCGGTGCTGGCATGGGCCAAAGAGCGGTGCGAGTGCTGCTGCTTCTGGGCTTATTACACTGGGGCCCCGGCAGCGAGGGAAGGAAAACCTGGAGACGGCGTGGTCAGCAGCAGCAGCAACAGCAGCAGCAGCCGAAGCCTCCTCAGTCTCAGACTCAGCCCCAACCCCAGGCGCTTCCTGGCCGTGAGCTGGGAGAGGTGGCAGGGCAGCCAGTGGAGAGTTTCCCACTGGACTTCACGGCCGTGGAGGGCAACATGGACAGCTTCATGTCCCAGATCAAGAGTCTGGCGCAGTCCCTGTATCCCTGTTCCGCTCAAAAGCTGGATGAGGACTTGCGGCTTCACCTTCTGCTCAACACTTCGGTGACTTGTAATGACGGCAGTCCCGCCGGGTAAGTGACTCTAGAGCCTGGACCCTCTCTCTGTCTCCTCTACCCCTACCCCCTAGTCCCACGATCGCGATCTCTCCAGGCCCTTCAGGTCTCGAGCGGTTGCACACTCACCTCTCCCCAGCTTGCAGACCTCTCCCAACTCCACTCCTTTCAGCAGCAGGTGGACGCCGCCGTTTCAGCCTTCTCTCAGTCTCAGCCTTCTCTCTCTCAAGGAAACTACGAGAGAACAGAAGCAGGATCTCGGCCCATCCCACACCGAAGTCTCTGCCCCCCCCCCCCCCCCCCCCCCACCCCTCCCCCCCGCCCCCCCCCCCCCCCCCCCCCCAATCCATTTTGTAGAAGCAGAAGACTTTGGTCGGCTTTTCCTTTAGAGACCCTGGAGTTTTTCTCCCCAAGAAGGAGGGGGGAGAAAGTGAGGGGGAGCCCTCTTCCCTCTGGTCTTAAGTCCATCCCTTTTCCTGGAGAAGACTCCAGATAGAAAGACATCCCTCACACTTTCCCCAGCTAAAGATACTTAGGGAAAGACCCTAAACTTTGAAGCCTCAAAATCCACTTTAGCACAAGGAGCCCTTAAAGTATCAGAAGTCTTGAATCTGTTCATTCTCCTTTGTCTTCTCCATCACATGGCACCAAAAAAAAAAAAAAAAAGATTAATGAGGGAAGAGAAATTCCCTGCAAGAAAGTCAGTTGCTTCACAGAAACAGTTCCAAGATACCTTAGGAGATAAGTTCAGGTCCCTTTCCATATGAAGAAATGAGAGGACTATAAAGAAGAAAGTCAGTCACAGGGACACCCCTTTGTCTCAAGATTGCTTCATTAGTCCACCTGGTTTGGCTAATGAATACCTAGAAAAAGAAGGGGACACACTGTCTGTATCCCCAGGGCCCAGCACAGTGTAAACCCTTGAGTTTGTTGAATTGAAGTCTAGGACTCCAAAACCTTCTGACACTGTGTAAGTGACATTGGGAACATTATTTCTCCCTCTAGGGTGAGAGAGCATGACTGTGTGTATATGGGGGTGGGGGGAGAGTAAGGGAAGTGTCATTACTAGTACTTAGAGAAGAATTGAGGGAAACTAGGACAGAATCTATGGATATTGAGAGTCAGAAAATAAGATTCAAAGGTAAAGTAACTTGCTGAAGATTATACAGCAAATTAGTGACAGTCATGATGAACAGCTGTTTACCAAATGTCTATCAACCCCATAAATTGAGTATCCATGAAGTGCACAGCCTTGGCTACTGGAGGTAAGGAGGAGATGCTGTCACTGCCCTGGCAGGGATCTCCGGCTAATGGGGGGGATGGGTGGAAGGGAAGAGAAAAGACTGGACATACACATGGCAGCAGCATGGGACACAGCAGACAAGCAGCCATGAGGGAGATGGTTGGGGATGAGGTCAGTGTATAAAATTGAACCAGGATTCCCTACCCTAGTCCTCTTTCTCCTTTTCCATTCTATTTCCCCTAACTTTTCTTCTCTTGGGACTATGTTTATCCTTCCTAACTTTACCTCTGACTGACTGGAATACTCAAACCACTTATCTTTTCTCTTCTTCAGTTTTTACTTTAGGGTAGATGAAGTTTAATTCCGTGTGCGCCCTTTGCCTCCTTCCACTAGTGGCAATGCTACAATGTGGAACCCTTTTTAGAGTATTCTCAAATTTTCATCACAAGTGTAGGGCATAAAGAACAAGGTATTGTCTTCCTTATTTTATAGCTAAGGAAACGGGACCATAGAGGTCAAATGAATTGCCCAAGGTCGCAATGGTAGTTTGTTTCAGAGTTGGCACGGGAACAAAAGTTTTGGATTGCCTCTCCAGGGTTCTTTTCATTAGAACTGTAACACCCTTTTGTCTTCCCTCTGAAAACCTTTCCTTTGAGCTGGCTCGGCCCTCCAGGGTATAAGGAACCTGGACCTGCCCTAACTTCTTCCCTAAAACTAGCCCCAGGAGACCTGTTTCTGCCCTTTCCAAATCTTTTTTCTCAAAGTTTTTAAACTTCAGCTTGGCTACAGGTTTACCTAGTCTCTTGCGCCCCCATGTGGCACAAGACTTCCCTGTTTTAGTGACAGGTGGAATAACCCTTTCTTACCTGGCATCCCAGAGTTATGGAGGGTCAGGGAAGATCTAGTTGACCTAACAATACTATTTCTTTTACAGCTACTACCTCAAGGAGTCTAAGGGCAGCCGGCGCTGGTTGCTCTTTTTGGAAGGTGGGTCTTGGGATAGAGTTGGGGATGGGAGGAAAAGGGTAGGAAGAAAAGACTTAAGGAACTGGGAACCCAAAGAGGGTAAAGAATGAGAGTGAAGGAGAGTCCTGTTGAAGGGAGGGGTGGGTGGCTGGCCCTAACCACAGGCTATTGAACTTCGTGTGTCTGACCTGGCAGGTGGCTGGTATTGCTTTAACCGTGAGAACTGTGATTCTCGCTATGACACCATGAGGCGTCTTATGAGCTCAAAAGACTGGCCCAGAACTCGCACAGGTCAGCAGTCACACACATACTCTCATTTTTCATGGCCATATTTTCCTTCATCCTCCTTTTCATGTGATCTCTCCTTAATAGTCCCCATCTTCCCTCTGCCATTCTCCTTAGACTCTAGACCCCTTACCCTGTTCTTCTTTTTCCCTATCCAAACCTCAGTTCCATGACCCTTCCCTCTTTTCTCTCCCTGAAGAAGGGTTGGTACTAGGTGACTTCCCACTGTCCAGTCCTGATTCCATGGCTTCTCCTAGGGGTAGGGTATTATCTTAAACTATTCTGTCTAAAAGGGCTTCTCCTCAGGTCCTCAGAGAAGCATTCCCTATCTGCAAAATCCTTCTCCATTACTCCTGACCTCCCATATTTCCTAAACTTTTACAAGATTACCAAACACCCTTTGATAATGATAATGAAGCAAAAACACCAAGTGACTTGACTTTCTGCTTTCTACCACCTATTCTAATACCTCACTATCCCTAGGACCCAAGTCGACCTTTCCCTACAGTGTCAATATGTCTCCACACTCACTTTCACTGTTTTTCTCCCCTCCCTTCTAGGTACTGGTATCCTCTCATCTCAACCAGAGGAGAATCCACACTGGTGGAATGCCAACATGGTGTAAGGGATAAGTATGGGAGATAGGGATAATTCCCTGGGGGAAATGGGGTGGAGTCATACCTTGAGAAATTTTCGATATATGCCCAACAGAAAGGCAGAGCTTGAGCTTCCCAGGGGGAAATACAATTTTTTGCCAGTCTTATCAACTTTATCTTTTGCAGCTTTATCCCCTATTGCTCCAGTGATGTCTGGAGTGGAGCCTCCTTCAAGTCTGAAACCAGTAAGTTCTCTTCCCTTTCTTTTGTCCCTTTTTTCTGCTCTCCTTTTTTTCTCCCTTCTTCTCTTCATGGTCATAGGAGGAACCCATGGTTATTCTAACCCAGTCCAGATTCTCCTAGTCTTAAATCCTTTTAAATACCTCCCTGGGTATTTTTCCCTAGGGCCATCTTCCTCTTTTAGGCAAGGGGCTCATTATATCCGAGGCCCTGATTTTTGTGGGGCACAGTTCTCCCTAGTGAATAGACATAATTTTTTCTTTAAGATATGAGAATCCTGGTCTGACCTTGCCTACCCCAGACTTGAAATTCCTAAAGAACCTAATTTTCCAAGTGAGGGAACAACTTTAATGAATGAATCCCAGACCTTATTCTCTCCCTGCTCAATAAGCAATAATGCTTTCCTAAAGAAGAGATACTTCCTTTGATTTACAGATGAATATGCTTTCATGGGGGCCCTTATTATCCAGGAGGTGGTTCGAGAACTCCTGGGCAAAGGGTTGACCAGTGCCAAGGTACTGTTGCTGGCTGGAAGCAGGTGAGTACCAGGGAGAGGAGTATGAGGCTAACACGGGGAGGGGGAGGTGATGGAATATACAAAAAATAGGGAAAATGACCATACCAGGCACTGCATTAAACTGGAGGTGGGATGGGGTAAAGAACAAAGGATTGAGGTAAGGTAAGGGGAAGGATCTTGTTTGGCCAAAGGTCAAATATTTTGCTTCACAGGACTTTTTTTTTATTGAAAGGTACATGTTACATTTATTATATTTGTTACTACTATTCTTTTGATGCTATCCCAGTAAAAATCCCTGTTTTGAGTTATTTGGGCCAACTGGCTAACTATTCCAAGTGAGTACACCAGATGGTATTAGTGACTTATATAGTTTTAGGTTTGTGAATCACAGTTTGTGAACTCTAGTTTTAGGGGTATGTGTACCTTTGAAAATGGTGAGGGCTTGCTACTGGCATTTGGTCTGCAAGATTTTCAAAGGACTTTAGAGATTACCCAATTCAACTCCTTGGTTTTACAAATGAGAAAATGGTCCCAGAAGAAGGGATATTGCTGGTGGCAGAGAGCTAAGACTAGAATCCAGGTCTCCCCATTCCCAGGATGGTCTTCCTCGTGCTATCCCATGCTGCCTTTCTTCGGAGAAAAAAAACAATACTAAATGTGAGAGAGTATGGGATGGAAGGAGCAAAGAGAGAGACAGAGGCAGACAGAGAGGTCATAAAATCATTGGGTTTAGAGTTGAAAAGGAACATAGAAATCATCTAGTCTTTCTATTTTTTAAATCAGTTTTATTGATATATGTTGCTGTAGTTTTTGTTTTGTTTTGTGGTTTGTTTGGTTTTTTTGTATTCTTAGAGCTTAGCACAGTGCCTGGCATGTAGCAGACATTTAATAAATGCTTGTTGATATTTTTTACTTTACCAGAATTTCTCCCAGGATCCCTCCTCCCTCCCACCCCCATCCAAGAGTCATCTCATATAACACTGTTTGTTGTTGTTGTTTTTTTTTTTAAGCAATTGGGGTTAAGTAACTTGCTCAAGGTTACACGGCCAGTTATTTCTGGGTGTGGTGCTGAGTATCTGAGCCTGGATTTGATCCAGGTTATCCCGTCACTGGAGCCGGTGCTCTTACTCGCTGTGCTACCTGCCCACCCCTATAACACTGTTTTTTAAAGAAAAATGAGAGAAAAAAATCAGTAAAACTGATGAATACATCTTAAAAGTCTGAAAATGTGTGCACTCTACCTCACCTGTGACTGGTGGTGGCATCTTCTCATATCTCTTCTTGGAGACATTTATCCAATCCTATCATTTTACAGAGAAGAAACAGGTTCAGTGATGGGAAGGGACATGTCCCAATTCACATGGGTAGTGAGGAGCAGATCCACTCAGGATTCAGTTCTCAGACCACCTTTGCCAAATTCAGGGCCCTTTCCAATGACTCTCTTAAAATAAATGACATCAAAATATTCAATGACCTTTGTTAAGTGACCTTTCTAGAAATGATCCTGCTTACCTACTTGGCTGTATCAGTTACCCATGTGTCTTCTCCCTTACTCATAGTGCTGGGGGCACTGGGGTTCTTCTTAATGTGGACCGGGTTGCAGAGCAGTTAGAAGAGTTGGGCTATTCAGCCATCCAAGTTCGGGGCCTGGCTGACTCTGGTTGGTTCCTGGACAACAGGCAGTACCGCCGAACAGACTGCATTGACACCATCACCTGTGCTCCCACTGAAGCCATCCGACGAGGGATCAGGTGATAGCTTCCTCTGCCTTCCTTCACCTCCCCTCCCCAAGTTATTTACACCCTGCTACAGGTGCCTAGACTTCTTCCTCTTCCTTAGATTGAGACATTGCTGCCCTTTGATCCCCTGTTGCCCAATACTGAGGACCCACACAGCCCATGGTGCAGCTGGGGCTTGAAGAATGATACCCCAACCCAGTGCTAGGAGTTGGCAATGCCTTGCATTTCCATTCTAGGTCAGGGATGAGAGCCTAGAGGGAGACTTTCAGCAGTACTAAAGGCTGGATCAGGTACAAATTCCAACAAATGAGTTCTTTGGGTTTGGGATAGTACTGAGTCAGATCAAGGGCCCCAGTGATGGGAAGTGAGTGCCCATGGAATGTGGATCTAATCACTTCCAGTAATGGTAGCCTGAGTCCAGGTAGGCAAACTTGACTAGAGGTTAAAGTACCTACCTGTCACCCTCTGTGGGATCCTCCTTCCCCCATCCCACAGTTGAGGTACTGGAAGAGGTTCTCAAGAGCTGGCCTGATCCCAAAGCTCCTGGCCTTCCAGGTACTGGAACGGGGTCGTCCCCGAGCGCTGCCGGCTGCAGTTCAAGGAAGGCGAGGAGTGGAACTGCTTCTTCGGATACAAAATCTACCCTACCCTGCGCTGTGAGTGGGGGTGGGAGCTTGGGGCTTAGGAGGAGGCATGATGGCAAAAGACCCCCAAATCCCCATTTATTCCCCTTGAAAATTCAGAGAGATCAAGTTCTGGGAATGTGGAGTGGGGCTCATAGTCAGCACAGAGTCAATACTCACTGTGGGCATTGTCTAAGGGATATAGAGGAAGGAAAAGACTCGGTCCCTATACTCAGGGAACTGACAGTCTAGGTTTGGTTTGGTTTCTTTGGTGCATGGGGATTATTTTGTTTTGTCTTGTTTTAATCTGGACCTGAACTTTCCTCAGTGTAGAAGGAATGCCCATAGTGAAAACTCCCTCCATTGATGTAGCTAGGCAACTCATCTATAACTTGGACAGTTATCGAAGAGGTTAAGTGACTTACCCTTGGTCACACAACAAGTATATGCCAGAGGCAGGACTTGAACCCAGGTCTTCCTGATGATTCCAAGACTAGCCTTCTACCCACTGTGCTATACTTTTTGTGTGTGGAGGCTGTTGTGGTTAATTGACTTGCCTAGGGTCACACAGCTAATCAGTGTCTGAGGCAGGGTTCCAACTCCGCTGATTCCAGGTCCAGTGCTCTATCCACTGGGTTACCTAGCTGCCTCCACACTAATTTTTTAATCCTTTTTTTTTTAATGGGACATATGATTTGATTGCTGTAGGGAGCTCCAAATGAGGAACTTAATGCAGATCTATACCTTCTCCTTCAATTTACAACCTTAGAAAGCTTATTATTATTGTTTTTATTTTCATCAGTATTGATAACTGGCATATACATAGGACTTTAAAGTTTGTAAAGCACTTTCATATACATTATCATTTGATATATCATTTGTATACATTATCATGGGCATTAGTGTCCCCATTTCTCACATAAGGAAACTAAAATTCAGAGGATTTGTCAATTGCCCAGGATCACACAGCCAGGCATTATCTGAGATAGGATGTGAACTGTTTGCTAAAGGAGGCTAATATATCTCAAAGGACTTTGTGCATACTTACCAAGGACCAAGAAATTGCTAGCACCTGGAGCTATCTGGCAGTCCCCTGTGGATGTCAGTGTTTAAGCAGGGGCTGAGGGTGTTTTAGAAGGGATTAGAACTTAAGCAGATGAGATAATAGATGTGAAGCACTTTGCAAACCTTAAAGTACTACATAAATGCCAGTTGTTACTCTTATTAGTCTCCAATCTGGTGGTGATTTTATTCCCTGAGATTTCTACTGCACACAGTCCCTGATTTGCAGTGATTGCCTATTTCTAAGGCTCATACTGAAAATTTAACAGTTGCCTCCAACAAGCCAGTTGGAGCTGACTCCAACGCCCCCCTGGGATTAAGCCACGAATTCTTTAAGCTTCCTTTCAGAGCTAATATTCTGTGTGTGTGTGTGTAAGAGAGGTGTTGTGGTAGAATGGAAAGGACTCTTGAAATTAGAGTCCTGAATCTTGGCTTCAAGTCTCTGTTTCACCACTTATCTAGTTGTGTGACCTTGGACAATCACTTTCCTTTCCATTGCTTCTATTTCCCTATCTGTCAAACAAAGGAATTGCATTAGAACCTTCTAGTGCAGACTTTCTATGGTTCTAAGGTTCTGTAGCCTAAAACAAGGGAAAATTGGGTTTGTGTACATAAATGGGGAGGGTGGGATGGGGTTGGGATGCAGGATGAAGGAGCAATCAAAATGGGTAAACTTCCTGAGAAGATGAGTCTTCACAGTAAGATGTGAAGCAAGGAGAGGATGCACCTTTTTTGAATGAAGTTGGGAAGATCTTCCCAAAAAAGGGTATGGAGCAAGATAATGGTCTTAAAGGTGGGAATAATTTGAGTTGTAGGCAGAGGACAATGCATACTTCC
The DNA here is from genome assembly GCF_028583685.1 of Petaurus breviceps papuanus. Lineage (NCBI taxonomy): Eukaryota > Metazoa > Chordata > Mammalia > Diprotodontia > Petauridae > Petaurus > Petaurus breviceps. The sequence goes on from NW_027187287.1 coordinate 2,090,961, forward strand.
CACCCCTAATACTAGGGTAGGAGAAGATTAATAGGGAATTAGGAGGGAATACCTGGAGCTGCCCCTGAGAAAAAGCAGGAGGGTTTGGGGGGATAAGGGGGATGGTGGGGTAGACTATGCTCTGAGCCAATATATGTCCCTACCTTGTCCTAGGCCCTGTGTTTGTGGTACAGTGGCTATTTGATGAAGCCCAGTTGACTGTGGACAATGTGCATCTGACCGGGCAGCCTGTGCAGGAAGGACAATGGCTCTATATCCAGAACCTTGGCCGGGAGCTTCGGAATACACTCAAGGATGTGTCGTGAGTGTCTTCAGTGTAGGGGGAGAGCATACATGGGAAGAACAGGACCAAGAAGGATGTAAGGGTAGCTGACCCCAATTATCCACCATTGAATTCCTAAGTAATCAAGCAGAGGGAGCCTTAACATCAGGAATATCAAATATTTGCCCTAAATTGAGACAGAGTGGTGGTAGCAGGTGAGAGCCAATGACTGATGAGTCACTACTTCTAGTGCTCCCTGTATGAAAAACTCTGTGCTGAGTACCCTGGTTAGGAAAGTCTTTTAGAGTCATTGTCTCTCAATCATCCAGATAGATGGAGTATTAGACCTGAAGTCAAAAAAGACCTGAGATTAAATCCAGCCTCAGATGTTTCTTAGCTGTATGACCCTGAGTAAATCACTTAACCTCTGTTTGCTCAGTTTCCTCAACTGTAAAATGGGGATTTTAGTAGCAACAGTGTTGCTGTGAAGATCAAATGAGATTCTGCATTGTTCAGTCATTTTTGGTCATGTCCCAACTCTTTGTGATGCCATTTGGGTTCTTTTTTGGCAGATAATGGAGTGGTTTGCCATTTCCTTCTTCAGCTCATTTTACAGATGAGGAAACTGAGGCAACAGGGTTGAGTGTCTTGCCCAAGGTCACAAAGTGACAGACAGTATCTGAGGCCAAATTTGAACTCAGGAAAAGGCCCACAACTCTACGAGCTATGGTGCCACCTAATGGCTCCAACAACAATTGAACCTCCCAGGGCTGTGAAGATCAAATGAGGTTAAAGCTCTTAGCACAGTTCTTGGCACATAGTAAGCAATACATAAATGTTTGTTTTATTATGATTATTATCCCTTGTCATGTGTCCCCAGTTCAATTCAGCAAATTCAACAAAGATTTATTAAGCACCTATTGTATATAAGGCATTATGTTGGGAACCAGACAAAAACAAAACAATTCCTGTCCTCAAGTGACCTACAATCTATTAAGTTACATGAGAACTCTTTAAAAGCACATCGAATGAGAGAATGAAAATAGTACTTACTGAGTGCCTATAGAAGGACTGAGCAAGGTCCAGAGTAAAGGGATAAGATTAGGTAGGGTAAGTCAGATAAGGTTTTCAGGAGGAATTTCAAACAGAAATTTGAATGTGGTAAAGAATACTGGATTAGGGAAAAAAGGCAGGGAAAGGTATTCCTATTGTGGGGAATAGCATGTGCAAAAGCATTGATGTAAGAAAAACAAAATTCATATGTGGAGGTCAGTAAGCAGATTCAGACGAATGGAAGGAAATAAGAGTTTATTAAGCGCCTGCCATGTGCCAGGGATTATGCTACACACTTTTTTGGAGGCAATCTGGGTTAAGTGACTTACCTAGGGTCACACAGGCAATAACTATCTAAGGCTGGATTTGAACTCAGGGCTGATGCTCTATCCATTGTGCCCCTCAGCTGCCCTGCTGTGCTAAGCACTTTATAAATATTACCTCATTTGATTCTCACAAGAACCTTAGGAGGTAGTTGCTATTATCAACCCTATTTTACAGTTGAGGCAGACATTAAACGACTTGTTCGGCATCACGCAGATAGTAAGTGTCTGCGCCTGACTTTGAGCTTAGCTCCTCTAAGGCCCAGAGCTCTACTTATTCCACCACCTAGCAGCCTCTGACTAGAAAGAAAGATCCATGTAGAAAAGCAACAGAAAATGAAGTGGGTGACAGTGTGGTATAACATAAAGCACACTGGATTTGGAGTCAGAGTATCCAAGTTCAAATCTTAGATCTATCAGTTGTTAGTTGTGTGAACCTCTCTTTCCTTATCTGTAAAATGAGGGCATTGGACCAGTTTACTTCCCAAGTGAACTTTCCAGCCCTAAACCTGTGAAAGGGCATGAGAAACAGGCTGAAGAACTTAGATAATAGAATGGACATCTGGGTACATCACAGTGAGAAGGGGGTTGAAGTTGGCACCAGTGGGTGACTGATAATCACTGATCATATATCTCTTCCCCAACACAGGGCTAGCTTTGCCCCTGCCTGCCTGTCCCATGAGATCATCATCCGAAAGTAAGTGTCTCAGTGCAATAATTCAGTTCAGTTCTGCCTACTATGTGTGAGGCCTCAACCCATAGGCTTCCCTCTGCCTCTTCTCCTCACCCAGCTTTCTTCTACTCCTCCTATTTACCTGTGTGCCTCAATCTTTGCAGCCATTGGACAGACATTCAGGTGAAGGGTACCTCACTGCCTCGAGCGCTTCACTGCTGGGACCGAAGTCTTCACGAGAGCAACAAAAATGGCAAAGCACCCCCCCTGAAGGGTTGTCCTGTTCACCTCATTGACAACTGCCCCTGGCCCCACTGTAACCCATCCTGTCCCACCATCCGAGACCAGTTTACAGGACAAGAGATGAACATAATCCAATTCCTCATGCACATGGGCTTTGATGTACAGAAAATGGCCCAGCAACAAGGGCTAGAGCCCAGCAAGCTGCTGGGGATGCTTAGCAGTGGGAGCTAAATGAAGTCAGCATGTGGAAATGAGGAGAGGGTGACCCCTTGCAGACCCTTTGCCTCCCTCCTTTCTTCCACCTCACTTCACACCACGAGGCTCACATTCTTGCTCTGTGCCCGATGCCCCTTGGACCTAGACACATGTGTCTCACTGGGGCCAACAGAGCCCTAAGCCACCTCTTCCCCCTCCTTGAGACACTTGGAATCATGGAATGTTCAGAGTTAGAAGGGTCTTCAGTGGCCAGTCTAACCCATGACCCCCCCCCCCAAAAGAATCCTTATGATAACATTATCAACGTGGGTCATCCAGCCTACTTCAAGACCTCCAATGGGGGTAAGGAAGGGAACCCATCCCCTCCTGAGGCTTCCCATTTCACTTTTAGATAGCTTTGTTAGGAACTTTCTTTTCCCTGACATTGTCTAAATTTGTTTCTTTGTAATTTCATCCCACTGCTTCTGCTTCTGCCCTCCGAAACCAAGCAGAACACATCTAATCCATCTTCCATATGACAGCCCGTCTAATACTTGAAGCTGTCATGTGTTTCCCCTATCCCCAACCCCACCCAAAGTCTTCTCTTCCCTAGGTCAAACATTCCTAGGACCTTTGATGAATCCTGGTCCTCTTACCCTGGTCACCCTTCTCTGGACATTATCCAGTCCATTCTAAACTATGTCACCTAACATTGAATACAATATCCCAGAGAGGGTCTGACAAGGGCAGAGTATACAGGCCCACTCTTCTCCTTATGCCTTATTCCTCTCAATATAGACCAGGATTACACTGCTGACTCATCTTGAGCTGGCAGTCCAACAGAACCTCCAGATCATTCTCCAACATACTGTTGTCTAACAATGTCCTTTGCCCTCTCCCATCCTTGGGAAGTTGACTTCTTTAACTGAAAAGTGAGTCTTTACATTTATCTCTGTTGAATTTAATCTTATTTGATTCCACCCAATTGGTTTCTGTCTAGCCTATCTTTTTGGATCCTGCCTGTCATTTAGAGTGCTGTCATTAAATTCCCATTTTGTGTCACCTAAAAATTTGGTAAATATGACTGTCTTAGTGATAAAAATGTTTAACTGGAGGAGGCCAAGTACACATCCCTAGGGTATTTCCCTGGATGTCTTCTTCTAAGTTTTGTCATTGAACTCTGAAGGATCACTCTTTGATTGAAGGATCACAAATTGAGTTTGGTCACTCAATTCTACATCCATTCAATTGTATTGTTACTTAACCCACATCTCTCCAGCTATTCCACAAGAAAAGCATGGGATTTTTCATCAGATGCTTGACTTAAATCTAGGTAAATTATATCTACAGCATTCTAATTTGCTACTCCAGTAACTATGTCCAAAAAAAAAAAAAAAAGGAAGCAACATTTGTTTGGCATGACCTGTTCTTGACAAAGCCATGCTGGTTTTTGTGATTGCTGTCCCTTTTTCAAGATATTCACTGATCATTCCTTTAATGATTCACTCTAGAGTTTCCCCAGAGATTGAAGTCACACTTGCTGACCTGTAGTCTGCAGACAATTCTCTTATCTCTTCCCCCTTTTTTTTAAATTGGGATAACAATAGCCCTTTTATGTCACCTTTTCCTTTTTACATAGTCTTTCAAGTACTGTTTACTGTGGTTCTGCCGCCATTGACACTCCCTTCAGGAGCCAAAGATGGAGTCCATTTTGGCCATGGGACTTCAATTGATGAAGTACATCTAGTTATTCTCTTACTATCTCCTTATTCCTCTTGGACATCTACTCTCTGTTAGTCATTTTATTCTCTTATTATCAGTTCAGAGTTCATTCTATTTGCCAGAGAACATAAAAGAAAATTAAAATTAGAGAGCCCTACTTTCTTTCTGTTTTCAGTTGTTTTATTTCATCTATCCATCCATGCCCCCAAGAAGCAATCCTAGATCCTATTTAATCTCCCTTTTTCCTAATATGGTTTTTAAAATACTATTTTTATGTCATCTTTAGCTTTCCTAGCTAGCCTCAGCCCATTGTGAGCCTTAGCACTCCTGATACTATATTTATGGGACAATGTCATGTAATCTCAGTTGACTGGTGAGTTCATACTATATCCACACTGCTCTCTTTGGACACCTATTTATATTCATTGGAATTGTTTCCCTTGGTGGTTTCAGTCATCAAGAAATTCTTAAGAGTGTCTCATCCCTCCTGGGCAGATTTCCCCTATAGAATTTTAGTCTATAGGATCCTACACAGCCTTTTCTCTGAGCCCTTTGAACTCTATTATCCAAAAATCTAGGATACATGTCAGATCCTACTTGGCTTTCCTCTTTTTCTCTATCAAAAATTCTAGGAGGGAATAGTCATTTTCCCTATAATATCCCCATTATTTCTACTCACCCTTCCTCCTCCCTTCCATGACTGAGCTCCTCTGGTTTCAACTCTTCCTCCCATTGCTTCCAATGCAGTCTGGCCAGAGACTGGCTGCCCATCAAATGAAGCAACATCCTCATGACCCCCTCCTGGCTCTGCCTCTGTCACCAGCATGAACTCCCCTATTATCCTTTCTTAATCTTTCTTCCCAGAGCCTTTGGTCCATGGGGCAGAGCCTAAAGCACTGGATTCCTCAATTCCACCAGAAGCCCCAACTCATCCCTTTCCATCCTCACCTCCCAGGCCTTTTCATGCCCTTTTGTATTATTTTATAAAGTGACTTTTTTATTACTTTAATTTTTTAAAAAAGAAAATAAGCAAGAATATAAGATGAATGATATTGTTTTGTAACATATTTTTTTTAAATAATAAAAAACCAAAGAACCTCATCCTACCGATTTCTTTATTTGAAAGTACAGCTTTGTTTCCCACTGGTTTTTCCCTTAAGAGATACTAGCAAAGAGAAGCTTGATTCCCTCCCTAAAGCCTGGCTTGGAAAGCCTAAGATTAGAGGATAATCCCATAATAGGTTTATGGCATCCTTGGTACTCAGTCATTAGAACAGCATTCACCTCAAGTGAAACTCTCTTGCTTTCAAACCACCTCCCTTTTTTTTCTTGTGAGAAGTTCTACTTTGTCAAGTTTCAGATAATGCTTACTCTGTTAGTTCAATTGAACAGACATTTATTGTGCATCTCCTGTGTGCAAAATATTGTCCTAGGTTCTGTGGATACAAAGATGAAATAAAACAGAGTAGATGAATGCTAATAACTGTCAGAAATGGCTAGATTCTTTGGAGAAGTTAGAGTGCACTGAAGTATTCCAGGAGGATGGTTCACTTTTGACTAGCCAGATCAGAGGATGTTTCATGGAGGAGGCAGCACCTCCATGAGTGCTGGAAGAGCTGGACTTTGAAAGATGATAAGACTATTAATGGGCAAACACAGGTATACGTGGTAGCAGGAAGACTTTTCCAGATATGTTTAGCGTGAATAAAAGCATGGGAGTAATGGAGGGCAGAGTGGTATAGGAAAAAAAGTATTAGTCTAATCTGTTTAGAGGCAGACTATTGAGGGCTTTGAATTTTATTCTATGAGGAGCTACTAAAGGATTTGGGCAGGGGAGCGATGTGTTTGGACCTATACATTAAGAGGATTGCTTGCTGCATGAAGGATGAGAGGAGAGATTAGAGTCAAGGAGGTCAGTTAGGAGACTGTTTTAAGAGTAAGAGGGGTGAGAGCCTCAATTAATGGTGACAACAGAACTGGAAAGCAAGAGATAGGTGCTGGAGATGTGGTGATGATAGACTTGACAAAACTTGGCAACTAAATGGGTGAATAGGAGAGGAGAGAAAGAAGAGTCAAGAATTACTGTCTAGTTTTAATCCTGGGTAACCGGAAGAATGGTCATACTATCCACTGAAATAGGGAAGTTAAAAGGAGAGACAAACTTGGAGAAAAGATGGTAAGTAGAGTTTTGGATATACTGAGTCTGAAGTGCCAGAAAAGATATTTAGGCAGTTAAAAAAAGCAGGCCTATAGCCCAGGGAATAGATAAGGACTATATACACACATTTAGGAGTCATTTGCACAGAGGGGATAACTGAAGGCATGTGAATAGATAAATTTGCCAAAGGAGAGAGTAGAGAAAGAGAAGAGAAGACGGTCAGAAACAAAGACTTTGGAGATACCCACAATTGGGAACTGAAAGGAGAAAGGAACCAGTGATGGAAAACTAAGAGGAATTTGTTAAAGCAGAATAGGAGAGAAGATAGTCATAAAAGCTCAAGGGAGGACAGAGTATCACGGAAGAAAGGGTTGTTGACAGGAAGATGAAGAATGAATGGATGATAAAGTTGTACCTAGCAATTCTGGTCCCTGGGGTAAGTGTACAAAAGATGCTCAAATGAACTTTTCCCCCCCAGGTTCCTCATCTTTATTTTTCTTAATATTTTATTTTCCAATTTCAGGTAAAAATAATTTTAACATTCTTTTTTTCAAATGTTGAGTTCCAAATTCTCTCTCCCTCCACCCCCACATTGAGAAGGTAAGCAATTTTACATAGGTTATATATATGTAGTCATACATGTAGTACATCCTTCATATGTAGTCTATGTAAGTCATGCTGTGAAAGAAAACAGAACAAAATTTTTAAAAACACACACAAATAAAAATTTTAAAGACAAATTCATTGGGGAGCAAAACTCCTCAGAACACAAGGTCTTATTGAGGGGAATCTGAGACCTGGGACACTATCCTTGCATGTGATTCATCTGCCAGGGGCAAGAACAGAGAAGACTAGACTAGGAAGGAGCTCACCTAGGGGGATGGGAAGGAAATAGATTTCCATTTATACTAATTATTCTTGCTAACTAGTGGCTAAGCTCAGTTACTTCTTCCTTCTGAAGGAGTATACTGTACTATCAGCACCCTCTTAATTTTATTGCCTAGCAAAGCACCAGTCAACTTGGCCTGGTTATGGCTCTGATGATTGATGAGGAAGTACAGACAGAAAAGTAGAATACTCTTTCTAGAAGTTTAACAGTCAATGGAAGGAAAGAGAAAGTAAGGTTGATAGCTTAAGTGGGTAGCAAGTTGAAGAAAAAAAATTCTAGAGGTCTAAGTTTGTTGATAGATACAAGGGAAAGAGAAATTGAAGATGAGTGTTGGGGGAAAGGACCAATGAAGCAAGGTTCTGAAGGAGTTGGAGGAGATGTGATTAAGGGCACAGGGAGAGAAGTTAGCTTTGGCAAGGAGGACCATTTCAGCTATTCCCACCAACCCCAAATGGCATAAATTATTGTCCATCTTGGTGATAGCTTTCAGTGATTTGATCTGCTGCCTTACCAGGCATTAATTATCACCCAATTCTCCTGAGTACAGCATCCAATATCATGCCTTTTTCCATATCATGACCAAATCCATATCCACTCATCTCTATTAGAGAAGAGAAGGAATGCTAAGCTGTTATCTGCAAGGTGGGCAAAAACCACATCTGTCTTCCCTGGGTCCTAATGAGTCCTGTTAAAGGCTCTGCCCATCACTTTATACATAAAAGGATCTCAAATGATGCTGATAATAATGTAGTCTTCTCTATGTAACAGGGGTACCGGAGCTAGGTGTGTTCATTGGCCTCTTGCTTAGGGTCACACACTTGTACTTCTGGAATAAAGTAACCCTTCATTGGTTTTGTGATTAGAGGTTATGTTAAAGAGTATTGGCAATCAGACCAGGGAGAACTGCCAGTTCTATGGGCTTTAAGGAACTAAGAGAGATGACTTCCACCCTCTTTGAAAGTGACTCCTTTGAATGCCTGAATTAGCTGTATATGATTGTGATGGAATACTGTTGTGCCATAAGAGATGATGAGAGCAGGATGCTCTCAGAAAAACCTGGAAAGATGTACATGAACTGATGCAAAGTGAAATGATCAGAACTAGGAGAATATTCTATATAGTAACAGCAATGTTGTATGAGCTGTGACTGATTTAGCTGTTTTCAGTAATGCAATGATTTAAGACAATTCTGAAGAATTTACAATGAAAATTGCTATCCATCTCCAGAGAAAGAACAGATGAAGTCTGAATGCAGGTTAAAGCATACTTTTTATTTATTTTCTTTATTTTCCTATCTGTGTTTTTTTTTCACAACATGACTAATGTGGAAATACGTTTTGTATGATGGCACATATATGACAGCACCTATATCAAAGTGCTTGCCTTCTCAGTGCGGGGAGGAGGGGGAAAAATGAGGGAGGGAGAGAATTTGGAACTCAAAAGTTTTTTTAAACTCATTAATTGTTTTTACATGTAATTGTGGGAAACAAAATATTAAATTAAAAGAAAAAAGGAAGTGACCCCTTTTGTTGAGCCATAGTCAATACCTGCTCTCCCTTGGATTCCAGCTAGAAGAGAAAGAGGATATTTCTTTCTCTTCACCTTCCAGGGGCCATTGCAACTTGAGCACATACGCCTCCAAAAAAGAACATCTATTCACCTAGGTGAAGCTGAGACTGATCAGACTAGACAGATTTGGCAGAGAAGTGGCGCAAAATACAGAGGATGCAGAATTTAGAAATCAATTAGACCTAAGTTCAAACTCTGCCTTAGACATTTACTGGCTAGGTGACCCTTGGCAAGTCACTTATCGCTTTCATTCTTGGTTTCCTCATCTGTAACATAGAGATTATAATTGTACTTATCTCCCTATGTTGTTGTGAGAATTAAATCAGATAATATGTAAAGCACTTTAAAAACCTTAAAGTTATATATATGAGAGAGAGCTGCTACTACCATGACTGGACCTCAAGTCCCTGTCTGCCTTTTCTGCCTTGTTTTATGTTTATTTACCTGAGTTCAGGTTACCAAACAAAAATCCCCAAAAGATGGACAATTTCCAGCCTTAGTTATTAACCTGTAAGTTTCAGAAATAGGAGGCTCCTGAGTCAGGAATGACTGTCCAAGACAATGTAACTGCTAGGAGAAAGGACTGAGAAATCCCCAGTCATCGTCTGGCTTGCCAGGAGAGCTAGACTTGTGAGTTTTAAAGATAACCCAGGTCAGAGGGAAAAATGAAATACTTATTTTGTATTTCCACAAAGTGCCTTTACTATTTGGGAGAGTATAATAGGAGTCAGGTTATCGTTTTTGTATTTTAAATATGTGTAACTGCGCTTGGGGCAGCTAGGTGACACAGTGGATAGAATGCTGGAATTGAAGTCAGGAAGATTCATCTTCCTGATTTCAAATCTGACCTCAGATACTTACTATCTGTATGACTCTGGGTAAGTCACTTAACCCTATTTGACTCAGTTTCCTCATCTGTAAAACCAGTTGGAGAAGGAAATGGAAAACCACTTCAATATCTTTGCCAGAAAAACCCCAGATGGGATCACAGGGAGTCAAACACAGCTGAAAATGACTGAACAACAGCTGTATTAAAACGTGTGTTTCAAGCCTTTCTTTTGTAGTAGAGAAATAAATAGCTGTCCTGTACCTTATATTTACTTTATATATGAGTGTCTTTTTTTCCAGAGAGATCTGGTTTAATCCATTTTAGAGGAGATTCTCAATGCAAGCTATACATAAGTTTTATTTAAAGGATTTTCCCCAGAACTCTGATGTGGAGGACATAATAAGCCAGAGTGCAAGAAAACTTTGATTCCCCCTTTGGGGAAGTATCCAATAAGAGTCCAGAGCAGGAACCTTTTGGGAATAAAGGAGTGGCCTCTGGACACTATATTTGAAAATATCGCTGACCTATATATTACTGAGGCAACCAGGTGGCTCAGTATATTGAACGCTGGGCCTAAAGTCAGGAAGACCTGAGTTTACATATGGCTTCAGATAGTTACTAGCTGTGTGGCCCTGGACAAGAAACTTAGTTTCTGTTTACCTCATTTCCTTCAGCTATAAAATATGGATCATAGCAACACCTACCTCACAGGGATGTTGTGAAGATCAAATGAGACAATATTTTGTAAAGTACTTAGCACAATGCCTGACACACAGTAGGTACCATATAAATGCTTATTCCCTTCTCTTCCCTTTCCACTTACCACTATTGGTAAAATAAAGTTTCATCCATTTATGAGAAGTCATTCAACTGAGTCTCACGCTTAAAATTTATAATCCACATTTTCATGATGCTTTGCTGGGGTTAGGATTAGAACAGGTAGTCTAGGGATAATTTTTCTCTGTGTTAGTGCTACCTTGGCCTCATAAGTATCATGGAATAATCCACTGAACTCAAGTGACTCAGAAAAATGCTAACAAAAAACATGGTGATTAGAAATTATAAGGGAGTAGAGTATAAGGGGGAGAGAAAAGAGGGGAGAGATAGGGAGAAAATTTGGAACTCAAAATCTTGTGGAAACGAATGTTGAAAACTAAAATAAACTTTTAAAAATTTAAAAAAATTTTTTAAAGAATTTCAACCCCCCAAAAAAAATTATAAAGAAGGGGAGGAACTCATCCCAGGGGACAGAACTGGTTTGGATGTGACCCAGAAGTTCTGTCTGCCAGCATACTGTGCCTTTGAGGTCTACACAGAAGGAAGGTTGAAAGAACCCCATGCTGTTGGAACACAGTTCTGTTTTCCTTGAACTTGATTTCCCAGAATGCTAAGGACTTGGTTTCCCAGGATGGTAAGGACTAAAAGAAGTAGACAATGGGAAATGAATCCAAGAGAAAAGTCAGTGGGAAAAGCCGAGGTTTGAGAGGTGGGAAGAAAGAAGACTCAATCAATAGACCCTTTTTATCTAGTAGACCCTGAAACTACAACAGATTTCATGGTCATATCCAGAGGTAGATGTGAGAGAAATGTCCAGAGCCAGGAAAAACATTTTAAGACAGTACTACTATTCACTTGGATACTTTAATCCACTGGCAATCCCCATGTGTGAACTTCCTCCAATAATACAGGTTGCAACCCATCCACAACATCTTATCTTTTATAGCTTTCACCTATGTCCTCCAGTAAATTCTCCAAAACAGGTCAATCCAGAGTAATGACCTTCATCTAATCTCTTGTCATTGCATGGTTACCAATGTACATTGACAGTTCACTGGTTTATTGTTCTTGCTACATGACCAGTTCACCTCAGAAACCAATTATTCTTCAGATGTTCTCTGGAATATTGGCAAACTACCATCAATGATATCAGTGCAATTAGAAAAAACTATTTCTTCAATGAAGTAGTCTGAAAAGACCATGATGCAACTTTATTCATTTTATGCATGCCAAGTTCACAATTCTTGGAATTGTTTATCAAGGAAAGAAGAAAGGACCTCATGCCCCAATCCCTAATTCCTTTCAAATGATGGTTCCTTTCATGCTCCCTTATCTATGTTAAGTTCTATGGAAAGAATTGAGTTCAGTGATTTACAGACAAAATAGGGCAGAAGTCATTACATTCTTCTACTTTCTAGAGGAAAGTCACTTCTATACACTGAATTTTTCATATTTATAAAGATATTCTGATTGCCCCCATCTACCAAGTCACCCACAAATCTACTTCCAAATGGAGCACAGAATAGTCTATAATCTTAGAAGACCTATACTGTGCCATTTAGCAGTCTCTCCCCATAGGCTTAATGGAGCTGTGACTCTAATGCCAGGTCCTTGTTAGTTCAGGTTCAGTACTGGAATGAAATGAGGCATTCATAAGTCACTGAACATTTAACAAAGTTTATTTTTTTCATCAGTACAGCAAGAATATTCAACTAGGATACAATGACACAGCTTCTCAGGCCATGAGGGTTCCCTTATCTCCAAATAATAATGTGTCTGGTCAGTAGATCAGTAAGTTATGGTGACTTTTGTGGTCTCAGGCACCAAACTACGTCTGAGAGACCTAGATTGCAAGTGGTTGAGACTTTTTATGCCTATCTATCAGGAATTTGTATCAGAAAATCTGAGGCCAATCAGGTTTCACATAGAAAAGAAGCTTTAGGGGCATCTAGGTGGCACAGTGAACAGAGTACCAGCCCTGGACTCAGGAGGACTTGAGTTCAAATCCGACCTCAGACACTTAACACTTACTAGCTATGTGATCTTGGGCAAGTCACTTAACCCCAGTTGCCCTGCCTTCACCCCTCCAAAAAAAAAAAAAAGCGAAAAGAGGATTTATCAGAGAAGCCTATAGAAGGTATGTCAGGAAAATACTGGTCCTATCATATGGCCTCTTTGATCTGGTGAGCTCATGTTTTTAGAGGTCTCTGTTCATAAAGACCAGATTGAATGGAGTCTGACAAGCACTCAAGGATGCCATACCAAAGAACCATTAAGGCTATGGAGGTACAAGCTCCCCAAAGTGGACATTTTCTATACCATTTTTTTTTTGTTGCAATTTGGAGGGCAATTGGGGTTAAGTAACTTGCCCACGGTCACACGGCTAGGTTTTTTTTGTGTGTCTGAGGTTGGATCCGTACTCAGGTACTCTTGACTCCAGGGCCAGTGCTCTACTCACTGTGCCACCTAGCCGCCCTGATTCTATACCACTTTTGAAAAACAGCTGCTCACCTGTTTTAGGACCCTACTTGCTACTGAATGAATATATGACACAAGGTCAAATAATCGTAATCCATCCAGAGTTGCCTATTATGAATAGGATACTACAAGACGACCTCTAAAAAGTTGAGTAGAACCCTATTATTGAATGTAAATTCTACATTCAAAGTCATGCTCAGTAAGGTGTCCCAGGTTTTAATGGCCTTCAGAAACATTGTCACTTTGCTAGAAGCCCTGACACCTTGTATCTTTAATTCGATGGACTTCCACCTATAAGGAAGTGGCTTTTGGGAAATATCTGGTTCACAGCAGCCTCCCACTATGAAAGGCTTGTGAAACTGGACTTCATTGACCTTTAGTCTGCAAATGGGTAATGTTGCGAGGGATGGGGTCTTGACAAGTCTTCCTAGTGGGCTAAGCTGTAAACCTCAGCGCTGAGAAGTCAAAGAGTCTTGATAATTGGGTCAGATAAATCTCTATCTATGCTGATTCTTAGGTAGTTTCAAGGTCTGATCCAATGGCCTGGGGCCTGGAGATAATGGGACTAGACAATCAAAGACTCTTCCTTTTGGGGTCAGGAAGAATTTTGCCAAAACTTCTAACTGCATACCATTATTAATAAGGTGTATCAATATTACTCAGAGATATCCTAGTCATTCTATTAAACTAAACAACCAGATTGAAGCTGTTATGAAAACAACAGAAAATGAGCAGTGGCTCCATAGCTAATGTGAAAATGTTGCATATTGTGTTGAGCGTAGGACCATGTAATCCTCCTAACTAAGGATGATGCTGCTACTTATGTCCAACAGGGCTCCTCATCCCAAGCTTTTGTGCTAATATCCTTCAAGGTATTTGACCTATTCCCAACTGACTAAGAGGTATGACTCCGCTAAAAAAAATAGTTTTGTCATTATGCTCCTAACTATTGTAGTTGTGTGACATGCATCCCTGAAGCCATATCCATGACAATTCAATGACACCCTATAAAGGAGGAGAACTCTCAGGCCCAGCCTCCAGGAAGCTTTACACAATGAGGATGGGCTGTCTTTAGACAGCTTGCTGTTGACTGTTTCCAGTTCTTCCTTATTCTGTCCCTGGCTCAGACTCTCCCTGGCCTTGAGTTTCTTACTCCCTCCTCTCAAAAGATCCATAAACCCTAGTGATACAGTTCAGGTATCCTTCAATTGGAATGCTTTTTTTCCCCTCTTTAGATAGTTTGGATATTTACTTTCCAAAATGGCCACAGTGACCAGGATGGTATTATTGGGAAATGCCTTTCTTTCTAATGCCATGGAAAAGGAGAGATCATCTCTGCATAACTATAGTGAATGTATAATTTTTCTGGGAAAAAAAGTGGATCCTCTAACCAGCCTGGTTGTAGCAGTTTCCTCAGTTTCTGAATGAAGATGAGGGAGAGTCCTTACCTAGTTCTTGTGAAAGAAAGGGTAAGTCCTTCAGGAGACGCTTCTAAAGGAAGAGAGATTTAGTATTCTCTACCCACTATGAGGCTCCTGGTGGGAGGCCAGGGAACATTAAGGGGGTAGTGGTAAGGAAAAGATTTAATATTAATACTGGCACTGGGACAGGCTCCAATCTATTTTATTGAAGATGACCCTGGCCCATGATGCAAATTGGTGACAATGCCAGAAGTGACATCATCTGCGCCATGGCCTTGATGTAGCCTGGATTTTTCTGAGGACGAACTTGCTCATTGTCACTCCTTTATAAAGAGAGATCCACTGTGAAATTCAAAGATTTAACATTATCCACTGTATGGACTACATCATTAAGATACAAGACTTGATTATTCAGAAGTGAAAAGCAAAGCCTGGAATTTCGGATCTTCATTCTTTTCCATATTTGTCCATTCATTCATGGGACTATTATATTGCTGCTCATCTTTATTGCTGTCTTTCTATATTGTTCTAAGCTCTTTCTCCAGTGCTGCCTACATGCCAGGCTTCATGAGACCCCAAGATTAATATTGTCAAGTAAACAGCACTAAAACCGATGGTAAACGGTAGTAAGTTCTCTAGAAGAGAGGTGTCAAATTTATAGCCTGGAGGCAACGAACAGCCTGCAAAACTTCTAAACAGAACACAAACCAAACTAAAACCTAATTGGGAAATATTTAACAAAATAACTAAAAATACAACACAACACAGATAATGTTAATTTGTGATTTTTTCTAAGTCAATTTGCAGGCCACAGGGATCAATTTCTATTTCAGTCTGATATCTTGATCTAGAAGACCATTATGACCTTGCTGTCAAGGGATGTAGTAGTACTAGGTCAATGATGTATCCTTGCTTTGGCAAAATAAACCTCCTCTTGTTAAGAAGAACAGTGTTTACAAATACTTCAAAATTGTTTATTGTATTTTTTTATATGTAAGGTAAAGAAAATAGATATAGGATGGAAATTTTTATTTCAAGATAAGATGATAATATTTGCTTACAATTATTTGTATTTAAAGTGAATTGCACAGGTAGGAGAAAGAAAATATTTATTATCAAATATATATCCTTGTAATCACTAATTTAGGAATCACATTTTTCTGATCATATATTTTGTACATTTGCTATAAGGTTGTTTTTTATTTTGTTTTGGTTTTCATTCAAAATGGAGCATACATCTGTGGTCCTGAGAAGGTACTTTGTAGTGTTACAAATATGGCACATTTTTGGCTTAGAAGAGCATTTGTGTCTTCAACCATGGTTGTAATTTCCAATTTGCTACTTGGACAATCTCTAATAAGCTCATTACTTACATTTTGGGTGTAATCCTGATGGCTAATTTTTGAATTATAAACTTTAAAAAAATATTATCCAGCTATCAATGAGGTTCATATCTAGAACACTGTAAGACTTTCCTCCTTACTGCTTTCACCTTTCCATTTGCTCGAGAACATCTATCTCTATGCTATCCTCATAAAATAGCATAAGATAGCTGGCTTCTGTTTTGGATTGTTCTCTGCTGGAATTTGAACATCTGGATGGAGAGTAATAGCAGAAAAATAGAATAATTCCATATTTAGCTCTCTTATACTGGGATAAAAATCAGGGTCACTGTTGGCTTCTTTATGGATTTCAAAACCAGAAGTTCATACAGTGAATTATATGTCCTTTTTGCTTCTGAAAGTTCTCTATGGTTCTGACAAATAGGCCCAACTATGCTACATCTTTACTTTGCAAATCTCAAAGAAATAACAAGAGATATAAAATAATTGCCCTATATTATAGCCTTTGGTTAAATAGTGAGTTCATGAGTTTCAATACTATATCTGTGGGCATACTATTCTCATTGCTCCTATATTGTATTTTCCCAAGTAAGGGAATCTATTGCACAGGTTTTTGTTTTTGGTGTTTACTGCCAACCAAAATTTCAAGTCAAATTTGTCTGGCTTGTTTGACGTATATTGGATAAATTTACAGTGTACCTTGCAAGGCAGCAATGGCTCACCGATCATTATGTATGCAGGGAATAGAAGTTGTTGACTCGTTTGTCATGTCTGACTTTTCATGACCCCATTTTGGGGTTTTCTGGACAAAGATACTGGAGCGTTTTTCCATTTCCTTCTCCAACCCATTTTACAGATAGGAAAACTGAAGCAAACAAGGTTAAATGATTTATCCAGGGTTACACAGCTAGTAAGTATCTGAGGCCAGATTTGAACTCAGGAAGATGAATCTTCCTGACTCCAGGCCCTGAATTCTATACACTATGGCGCCATCTAGCGTCCTTCTGACAATTTTCAATAAAATGATTATATAGCAAGGATGCTAGAGAAAACTTGTTCTGAGGTAGATTTTGCTACTTTTCAGGTCAAAGAGAAGGTACCTCTTTATATCTAGGAACTGATTACATGACATAGTTTTACTGAACAAAAGATATACCCAGATGCTATTCTACTTGCTTTTTATGGGTAGGTTTCTTTTACTGATACCATCACAAGCAACAATGAGACCAACACATTTTCCTAAATAATCTAAAGTAATGGACCAGTTAGCATTGCTTGTTGCTTGCTGGCCCTCAGAATTTATACATTTTTTAATAATCCTAAACACTGACTCACTAAATAATATTATTTTTCTGTCTCACTCTTTGAAAATGTAGCATTTATATCATTGAATTCATTATCTAAAAGTTCACCATTGGATAAATTGGATGAGGTTTCTTATTAGTTCTAAAATCTGTTCATCAGAGAGTCTCTTGGACATTTAGCAATAAGAATATAAACAAGGCTAAATTATTCTGAAATAGCAGAGAAATAGAATAAATAAATTTGCAAAATGGTGGGTGTTACATGAGAAGATAAAATTTCATTTTATTCCAAAAATGCATCATTCACAAAGTTTTATAAGTATTTAATGAATTCTACCCATGCTCCAAATGGGAAAAAACTAATATGGGGAGAAGGAATGATCAATGTAAACAAATGTAGGGGCATTTCCTCTTATTTACAACAAAAGCATAAAATGTTTAAGGATATGGGTAATTTCTCAGCAATATCACTACTAGATCTATATTCCAAAAAAGATAAAAGAACAAAAAGGAAAAGGACCTATATGTATACAAATATTTATAGCAGCTCTTTTAGTGGTGGCAAAAGAACTGGGAATTTAGGGAATGCCCATCAATTGGGGAATGACTGAACAAGTTGTGATATATGACTGTGATGTAGTACTATTGTGCTATAAGAAATGATGAGCAGGATGCTTTCAGAAAAACTTGGACTTACATGAACTGATACAAAGTGAAATGAGTAGAACACAGTAACAGCAATATTGTACAATGATCAACTGTGAATGACTTAGTTATTCTCAGAAATACAATGATCTAAGACAATTCCAAAGAACTCATGATAAAAAATGCTATTTGAATACAGATTGAAACATACTTTTCAAAACTTTTTTTGGTCTGTGTTTTCTTTTACAATGTGACTAGGAAATGTGTTTTGCATGACCACATATGTATAACCTATGTAAAATTGGTTGCCTTCTCAATGGGGAAGGGAAGGAGAGAGAAGGGAGAAAAGAAAATTTGAAACAAAATTCTAAAAAATGAATGTCTGAAATTGTTTTTGCATGTAATTGGGGAAAAATACAACATTAAATTAAAAAGTATATAAGGTCATTTGTTGCATCTGGTCCTTATAGGCAGAACCATGTGTTAAATTTCTTTTGTTCTTTAAAAAGTCTTCATAATGCTAAGGAATATTGACAACAAAGATGTAGAAAAAGCCACAGAGTAGAAATACTTAAGTCTTTCCGAGTTTCTTTTGTTTGTTTGCTTTTTTGTCTTTCTTTTTAGGGGGGAAATCAGGGCAGTTGGGGTTAAGCGACTTGCCCAAAGTCACACAGCCAGTAAATGTTAAGAGTCTGAAGACAAATTTGAACTCAGGTCCTCCTGACTCTAGGACCAGTGCTCTCTTTCCAAGTTTCTAAAACCAGTTTTGCCTCAGTTGATGCACTTGGCACTTCTTGTATTTAGATGACCTACAAGTATCTCATTTTATTCCAGTCCTGAACCTGAGCTACAGACTAGATCAAGTCAACTCTGTCCTAGAGCAATGGAAGAGCCCTTGGACTGAGCAGAGAAGTTACTTGTACAAGTATCCTCATCTAAAAAGGAGTTGGAGCTGAAGAGCAGTAAGGGACAGTGCCTTATGTGTAGAAGCAAAGCTGGACTTAACTCTTTTGGCACTATGAATTCACTCAACCATGAACCTGAGTCAAACAAGTTCATGCATTGTAAAGATTTGAGGAAAGGGATATTGTTAGTAACTCTTGAGTGTTTTCCTTTTGCCAGAGTTGGATAGAGATGGCAATATAAATGTAGAGATAGACTGTACAAGTTTAGAAAACTACCTACACTTCTGTATTAATTACTTGGGACAAGCAATAATTTTGATACAATTTCTTTTTCTAATAGCAGTGGTTATGTGTGTACTTCTTTTTTTCTTTCTTTTTTTTTTATTAATTTGTTTGTTTACTTTTAGTTTACAAGATTCAATTCCACTGTTCCTCGAGTTTCACATTTTGTCCCCTTCCTTCTCCTCCCCCCACATGGCGGCATACAGTCAAATATAGCATCTGTAAATACTTTCACATTATACATTACTCAGGTTATAAAGATGGATTGTATCAGATGGAATGAAAAATGGTAAAGAGGACATAAAACCAAACAAGAAAAGGAAAAAGATCAGGTATTTTGCTTCCATCTGGATATAAACTCAGTTCTTTCTAGTTCTTCCTCTGGATGCACACGTTTCTCTCCATCATGAGTCTTTTGGGATTGACTCATATCACTGCATTGCTGAGAAGAGTCCAGTCTATCAAAGTTGGTCATCACACATACATTGTGTCCGTAATTAGGTACAAATTTCTCCTGGTTCTACTCTTCTCACTCAGCATCAGTTTGTATAAGCCTCTCCAGGTAAATATGAAGTCCATCTACTCCTTGTTTCTTATAGCACAATAGTATTCCATAACATGCATATACCACAACCTGTTCAGCCATTCCCCAGTTGATGGGCACCCCCTTAATTTCCAATTCTTTGCCACCACAAAAAGAGCTGCCATAAACATTTTTGTATATATGGGTCTTCCTCCCATTTCTATGATCTCTTTGGGACATAACCCTAGGAGTGGTATTGCTGGGTCAAAGGATATGAAATTATTTATAGCCCTTTGGGCATAATTCCAGATTGCTCTCCAGAAAGGCTGGATCAGTTCACAACTCCACCAGCAATGCATTAGTGTTCCAATTTGCCCACATCCTCTCCAGCATTTGTCATTTTCCTGTTTTGTCATCTTAGCCAATCTGACTGGTGAGATGTGGTACCTCAGAGTTGTTTTGATTTGCATTTCTCTAATCAATAGTGATTTAGAGCATTTCTTCATGTGCTTATAGATATCTTTAATTTTTCTCTGAAAATTGCCTGTTCATATCCTTTGACTATTTATCAATTGGGGAATGACTTGTATTCTTTTTTTTTTTTTTTGCCTTTTGGAGGGCAATTGGGGTTAAGTAACTTGCCCAAGGTTACACGGCTAGTTTTTTTGTGTTGTGTCTGAGGCCGGAACCAAACTCAGGTCCTCCTGACTCCAGGGCTGGTGCTTTACTCACTGTGCCACCTAGCCTCCCCCTGTGACTTGTATTTTTATAAATTTGACTCAGTTCTCTATATATTTTAGAAATGAGTCCTTTGTCAGAGACATAGGTTGTAAAAATTCTTTCCCAATTTCCCACCTCCCTCTTAATCTTGGTTACATTGGCTTTGTTTGTACAGAAGCTTTTCAATTTCATGTAGTCAAAATTATCCATTTTACATTTTACAAAGTTCTCTAATTCTTGTTTAGTCATAAAGTCTTTCCCTCTCCACAAATCTGACAGGTAAACTAATTCCTTGTAAAAACTGCTTACAGTATCATATGTGTGTACTTCTAATAATGTGAGGCTGACTCAGAATGTCTGATCTTGACCAGATGAAATTAAATTGAGCTGGTTTCTCCAGAACTTTCCCAACTTTAATTAGTTCACTATCAGTTTAATGCTAGATTTTGTGCCATATAGAATGTATTTCTTGTTCTTTTCTGTTTTTTTTTAATTCTGTGGGTTTTGAGAATGTGTAATACTCCAAGATAACATGTAAAAGTTGTAACTCTTAAAGAGCACACTGCAATGTCTATTATAGATATTACTGCAACTTTAGATGTGTTTCCCAATTTAAACTCCATTGAAAAACCTGTAGGCTATGATCAAGGTTAAACTTGAAAAAATGGACAATTCTTCAAAGTATACTTACAATCCAACATAATAAAAATGTAGTTTCATAATGAAAAATTAAAGAATATGCAGCAAATCTTATGAACACAATGTCAAGCAAGAAACTGCAGAAAAAGAAAGATATATTGCAAGTTAAAAAGTTTATTTATAGATGTAAAAAGTTATAAGGTGTTTTTTATTCTATAAATTCTAATTATTTTATTTTGTCTCAAATAATTAGCAAACTATTATAGGCTCATGAGATATGGGATTCAATAGAGGGACAGGTATCTCTATATCACCTCATCTTTCCCTTTTTGAGGGGATCATTAGGGTAATACTGTAACAGCTTGATTCAATATTTGCTGGGGCTTTTGGCTGCATTGGAATCTAAGGTTGAAAGTGACTCTTCTCTCTGAGCCATTGAAACCATGTGACCATGCAGTTAGAGGGAAGGGCTTTCTCCCACCCTCCCTCCACTTAGGCCATGGGGCTCCAAGAAATGAGCCTAGGTCTTTGGCCTTTTTGTTCATTCTTTTCTCTTCTAGGTACAGGGAGTGGGGTATTTGATATGACCAAGAACACAAGACATGTGGTACAAAAGACCAAAAATCTAGATCAGAAGTTGTAGTCATCCCAGTAGTGACACATTTAGGAGCATGGTTCTAAGAGTCCAGCCAAGCAGAATCCAATATTACCAACATCGAACTTGAACTTGGTGGAACTAATACTATGCAGGAATTGATCTAAGCTGTGAGCCTAATTCTCATGCCCCCTCCCCAGAAACCAAGTGTTATGGAAGAATTTTGCTTCTAAGGTACTGGGGGGAAATTTTTTTGTTTTGTTTTTTCCATAGCTTTAAAGTAAACACCCTTTTATAAAAGTTAATCCCATGTTAGGTGATTAAATGGAACTGGGTTCTAGTTACCAGCACCTTTAAAAATGGGGGAATACAGTCAGTAGGGATTTGATTTAACAACAGAATTGACAACCTGAAATTTTCCTGTGCCTGGGAACATGGAGGGAGAGATTATATAACAAACCTGACTACCACTGTCAAGTCCCAAAGATTTAATCTAATCTGTGTAAATGCAGAACTTCAGATTTCTCTGGGTCATGGGTTATAACTACAAACCAAATGTCTCCCCAAAATTAATCTGTATATTTTTTGGAACTGTACATTTGGAAAGCACATTTTCTCATAAAACATTTTCAGTGGGAGTATTTTCCCAGGCTAGTCTAGTTAACCCCTAAGACAATTAAACTATGGTAGTAATAATGGCACAGTTGAATGGGTGGGGTAGTGAGTAGGCTAGGGAAGGAAGCAGGGGAAAGGGGAGGGAAATTCATAGCAAATGTGGTAGCAAGAACCAGTTTGGCAATACCAGTTTCTCCAAACTGGAATGTAGTTAAGGGAGAGCTGCAATTAACAATGGCATAAAATGTCCCGAAGGCAAGCCACACAAAACTCAACCTGAAATTAACTTTTTAAGACAAAATTTAGTTGTGTGGGTAGGGTGGGGAAGAGACCCTATGTTACTGCCTAAAGTGGAGAGGCAAGAAACCTTGAGATACCCCTTCTGGGAATCTCAATCCTCAAAGAGGAGAGGAAGCAAGGTCTGACTGGACTAGGCCAGGAAGAGCTCCCCTGGAGTTTAGCCTCACAGCTGAATGCAGTGAGGAGGTACAGTGTCTGGTAGCTTCCTATTTTAACTATTCTTTCAAATAGGTGTTAAGCTATGTTGTTTGGATACTGTGGTTCTGCTTGTACCTCTAAATTTCAATGCCTTAGCCTAGAGCAAAGTACAGGGATTCTATATGAGTGACTGGCAAGTCAAATATTTACTAATTGTGGATTGTCTATATAGAAAAACAGAATTATTATGGCTCAGAAATTGTTGGTTATAAGACAATATGGGAGAAAAGCACCAAAATATTCTGAAAAGACAGGGGGAAAGCACCAAACTTTTGCCCCTCAGAATTTCATCTGATCAACTTAATTTTTGAAGCTATCATTATCAACAATTTCTGCTTCATCTGATGCTCATTTTTACCATCTTCCTGAAATTCTGAAAACTAGAGATTTGTCTTTATTGAGACAAGATTCTCTATATTTTTTCTTCTTTGATAATTGCATGATTTCAATTGAAGCATCTGCTCTGAGATAATTCTGCCAACCACCACTGGCACTGGCAGTTTGGGTCCCCAAAGGATAGCTAACAACTTAGACCCTAATTGGTCTAGAGCTAACTAGGAAGGGCTTCTAGTACTGTACTGCCACTTGAAAACCTACACCAGTATATTTTTCATTAACATTTAGTTCACATGCATAAATTAGCTTTTAAAAAGTCATATACCTTCTTCTCCTTCATCTACTCTGTGATCCAGTGACACTGGCCTCCTTACTGTTCTGTATATATAATACTCCATCTCCCAACTCCAGGCATTTTCATCAACTGTTCCCCAAGCCTGGAAATTTCTCCCTCTTTATCTCTATATCCTGATTTCCTTGGCTTTCTTCAAGTCTCAGTTAAAGTTCTACCTTCTATAAGAAGGCTTTTCTGATCCTCTGATCTTCTTGTCTTCAGTCTGAGATTATCTCCAGTTCATCGGGTATATACTGTGTAACATGTACATGATGTACCATGCGTAATGTGGAATAGTTATTTGCATTCTTCTCTTCCATTAGTCTGTGAGGTCCTTGAAACTAGGGGCTGTTTTTTGCTAATTTCTTTGTATCCCCAGTGCTTAGCACAATGTCTGGAATGTAGTAGGAACTTAATTAATCCTTGTTGATGTGACAAAGGGTTCAGTGTGGAAATACAAACTCAACAGGGAAATAGGCAGGCACAGAGAGAAAGAGTGGCAGTAGGGGATGGTTAAAAGGGACGCTAGTATTGGTGAGGAATTAATCATAAGCAAAACAAACTCTATATTGGAGGACAGGGAGTGAGGGGGACCAAAACATTTTAAAAGAATAAATTGAGGGCAGCTAGGTGGTGTGGAGAATACAGCCCCAGCCCTGGAGTCAAGAGGACCTGAGTTCAAGAGGACCTGAGTTTGAATCCGGCCTCAGACACTTAACACTTACTAGCTATGTGACCTTGGGCAAGTCACTTAACCCCAATTGCCCTGCCCTCCCCACTCCAAAAAGCAAAAAAAATAAAAAAATAAACTAAAAGAGTAAAAAACTTGTGATCAGGAGTCGGTAAGAAGAATGATAGTGAAGTAGAAACAAATCACTTCAATTATAGATCACTAGTATTAATTCTCTTTTTACCACTTTCCTTTTCTTTGTAACAAACAACATGAGGAACAAAGAGAGAAAAAGCAAAAAAAGAGAGGATGGAGTGAAATACACAACAATAACAACCAAGAATATGAATAAAATGAATTTATGCATAAAATGGAAGATGAGAGAATGGATAAGAAAGTAGAATCCAACAATATATTGTTGTAAAGAAACCTACTTGAAACACAAAGATTCGCTCAAAGTTTAAAAAAGAAACTCAAACAAAAACAATTATATTTCAGGCAAGCTCAAAAAAGCAGAGGTAGCAATCACAATCTCAAACAAGGCAACAGTAAAAATGTGTTGTTCAGTCATTTCAGTCCTGCCTGACTCTTTGTGACCCTATTTGGGTTTTCTTGGCAAAGATATTGGAGTGGTTTGCCATTTCCTTCTCCAGTTCATTTCACAGATGAGAAAACTGAGGCAAATAGAGTTAAGTAACTTGCCCAGACTTGCTCACTGCTAAGAAGGAGACTGGATTTGAGCTTGTGAAGAGGAGTCTTCCTGATTTGAAGTTCAGTGCTCTCCCATGATTAAAAAAGAGAATAAAATAGAGAAACTACACTATATTTAATGGAATGATAGACAATGAATCAACATTAATAATGATATAACACCAAAATACTTAAAGGATTAAGTTAATAAAATTGCAAGGAGAAATAGACAGTGATACTATGATAGTAGAGGATGTTAATGTACCCCTTTCAGATATAAACAAATTCAACAGTAAAATAAACAAGAAATAATTTTTTTTGCTTTTTTTTTGGAGGGGGGAAGGGTCACACAACTAATAGGTGTTAAGTGTCTGAGGCTGGATTTGAACCTAGGTCCTCCTGACTCCAGGGCCAGCATTCTATTCACTGTGCCACCTAGCTACCCCAAAAGAAATTAATAGAATAGAATTTTAGAAAAGTTAGATATAGTAGATCTCTGGTAATTACTGAATGGGAACAGAAATGATTACACATAGTTCTATACTAAGTATGGTACCTTTACAAAAATTGACCTTGTATTATAGCATAAAAACCTCACAAAAATGCAGAAAACCAGACATATTAAATGTATCCTTTACTGATGACAATACAAAAGATTATGTTTAATTTATTTGGTTATATAATATATGAATAATATAATGTATTTGATTATATTTAATAAAATTATATTTAATTGTATTTAACAAAATTTTAAAAATTCTTTGTAGAAAGAATTTAAAATGAATTTGAGTCAAAATAATTTAATGCTAAAATATTAGTAGAACAAAAAACAAATCACACAAATAATAGAAAATTACTGTAAAAGTGATACTTTGGGGATGCAGCTAAAGCAGTTCTCAGGAAAAATATTTTATTTCAACAACTCAATGAATTTATCATAGGACTAAAAAAAAAAACCCTACAAAAACAGCAAATAAAAATGACTCAATTAAACATGGAAGTAGAAATTCTGAAAATCAAGAGACCAACAAAATTGAGTGGAAAATCCATTTAACCGACAAATAAAACTAGGAACATAAAGGAAAGTAATAAAGTGAGTAAACAATTAGCTAGCCTGATTATAAAAGGGATAGGAAAACCAAATCGTTGGTATCAAAAATAAAAAAGAATTCACAACAATTGAAGATGAAGTAATGAAAATTCTAAGTTTCATGCATAACCTTTTTCTGTTCTACCTTGCCTAAGGATGTACTCATTTTATTTGATGTTTATTAAATTTAAATTTTTAAAATAAAGTTTAAAAAATTAAAAATAACTGAATGCTGTTGCCAGCGTCCACTACTCCTGGACTTTTAAGACCCAGTTAGAAGGGCTGGTACTTACCCAACCTAGATTAAAAGGCAAAAGGAGGGGGCCAATAAGTAAAGAAAGCCTGTAATTCTTCTGCTGTTTCTCCTGAAAATGAATATACCCTCTGGAGGCAAAAATTTCCCATGGCCTTGCATTTGAGAGTCATGCATCTGTACAGACCCATCAAGGTATAGTAACTGCAATTTTCTGATACTGTAGCTAGCTTTAAACAAACTATTATAAAGGTTCTGGAGAAACCATTTCGGGTCAGTAAAGTATGAGGAGCAATATAGTACACCTTATCTTAAACCAGAGTAGTATATTTGTCTAACATTTAAAAAGCACTGTTAGACATAAGGTCTAGGTGGTACAGTGAGCACAGTCCTGAGTATGGAGCCAGGAAGACCTGAATTCAAATCCAACCTCAGAGATTTGCAAGTTCGGTGACCCTGGGTGAGTCACTTAACCTCTGCTGCACTTTCATCAACTATAAAAGCAGCTACCTCGCAGAGTTGTTGTGAGGATCAAATGAAATAATATTTGTAAAGCACTTAGCATAATACCTGGCACATAGTAGGTACTATATAAATGCTTATTTCCTTTCCCTAATAACCCACTTCCTCTCTCTAAGAGTGATAGAATGAGTATATCCATATGTAAGGTAGAATAGAAAAAGGTTATGCGTGAAATTAGGACTTTCATTATTTCATCTTTAATTGTTGTGAATTCTTTTTCATTTTAGATAACAACAGTTTGGTCTTCCCTTTCTCTAGAATCAGGCACACAGTTGGAACCAGCTTCAATCTTGGCAGATCCTGGTCTCTAATGAAAAAGAGGTAGGCTCTCATTTCTTACACTCTTTAGCTAGTTAAGACCCACATCCCAGCACTTTAGAAAAAATTGCTTAAGATTTAGATTACAATATCTAGAGTTTTCTCAAGAAGGCGGAAGTATAAAGTTATTCACTATACAATATATGCACAATATATTCACTATCCAATATACAATTCCTATACTTATATTGCCCATTGTCAGAATAACTTAAAACAGGATTCAGTAACTTACATTACAACTACTGTTATAATGTACTGGGAAGTTGGTATTCACCAGAATATAAATCTATTTTCAAGACTACTGATTAGGCATTTAACATTTCACCTGGGTTCTGCACTTCTTCTCTCAGAATCCATGACTTTTGACAAGTCAGGTTGAAAGCTTGGCTCATCCTTTTGCTGGTAGTTGTCAGAAGCTTCTTTTGCTGCCCCTCATTGGAATGAGGACTGCTGGTACTCAGAAGTTTGCCTCCAAGCTTCAGGAATAATGTTTGCTTGTCTACTCGGGAAAGAAAATGCAAAGCATAAAAGGTAGCCAGGGACCCAGTTGTGTCTATGCTCCCTGTGAGAGGAGCTGAGTGATTGGGGCAGAGGTGGGGAGGGCGCTGCTTCTCACCTTACCTGCTCATAGGGAATTTAGTGATAGAAAGTTGCCACATAGAAGAATCAAAGCAAAGGAAGGAACTAAAAACCATCCCTTCTTTATAACTGATTCAGAGCCCTGCACCCCTACTGGTTTCACAAGGCAAAGGAAGAACCCATGGACCACCTAGGATTTTCCATGTAATACCAAAACAAGTCCTTTCATTCTGAGTCACCACCCCGCTGGAAACCACCAGGGGATCTTCATCTTCATCCAATACACTCAACTGCTGAGCATGAGACTGGCAAGGATCAGGAAGAGAAACTCTAAGCCAGTTCCATGGGATGGTTCTCACTAAAATCAAAAGACTTAGTTGAAATCCTGCTTTTGATATATTCTAGCTGTATTTTAACTCATTTTTTTTCATTTGTAAAGTGAGGATTATAACCCTCACCTAGAAAAACAAAGTACCTCTGAGGTACCATCTTATATCTGTCAGATTTCCTTATATGACAGAAAAGGAAAATGACAAATGTTGGAAGGGATGTGGGAAAATTGGGACATTAATGCACCTGTTGGTAGAGCTGTGAATTGATCCAACCATTCTGTAGAAAAATTTGTAATTACAGTTATCCTTTCCACGTTGGGGGGGGGTAGCTAAGGGGTACTCCAGAAATGTGGAAAATCTGAGTAAAATTTTTTGGTCCTCCCTTTGTACCAGAGCAGAAGTCTGAATTTTTCCTTTTTCTTTTATGGGATGTTTACAGTATTAAGAGATAAAATATGTTGATATTATACAATACTACACATATATTTTATGAATTTCTGAGTTTTTAAACTTTTTCTGTGTCGTCTGTTGACCTTATCATATTGTCTATGGCTTCCACAAAACTCCGCCCAAATTCCCATTTAATTTCTTATGTCAGACGATATTTTGATACCATGATGGGGAAAGTTGTGATGTGGAATAAATATATGCCCAAAGGACTATGAAACTGTGCATACCCTTTGATCCAGCAATACCACTACTAGGTCTATATACCAAAGAGATCATAAAAAAAGGGAAAAGGACCTACATGTACAAAAATATTTATAGCAGCTCTTTTTGTGGTAGCAAAGAATTAGAAATTCAATTGGAGTATTGCTGAACAAGTTGTGACGTTGTTGAGTTTGTCCTTTGTTTTTGAAGAGGACCATGGCATCAGGGAAATGATAACATGACTTGCAGTTGACTTTGATTTGAGTGAGGGAGGGCTGTGCAAGGTCACCAGCCTCATTTTCTCCTCCACAGCCATCTGGATCCAGTGACCTGATGGTCCTCTCCCTCTTCCTCTCTCTCTCTCTCTCTCTCTCCCTTTCCTTTCCAAGGGAAGGTAAATTTTGATGGCCAGAAGCTGCCAACTTAATTTAGGGTTTAGTGGCTTGATTCCTTCCTTCCTCCCTTTGTCTCTTCCTCCCTCCGTCCTCTCTCCTTCCCTTCCTCTCTTTCTTTCTTTCTTTCTTTCTTTCTTTCTTTCTTTCTTTCTTTCTTTCTTTCTTTCTTTCTTTCTTTCTTTCTT
>NW_027187287.1:2119986-2138313 GCF_028583685.1 Petaurus breviceps papuanus
CTTTCTTTCTTTCTTTCTTTCTTTCTTTCTTTCTTTCTTTCTTTCTTCCTCTCTCTCTCTTTCTCTCTTTCTCTCTCTCTCTTTCTTTCTTTCTCTCTCTCTTTCTTTCTTTCTTCCTTTTTTTCTAACTAAAGGCACCATCCCATGACTCACTTCTTAAAGAGGTCTATTTACTGAATGGATGTTACCTCACTCTAAATAAGTACCTGAAAAGGTCTTAGCCTAAAAGGGCCAGGGTCTCCCATTGCATCCTGGGTCATCTCCAGTCATCCTGATGAATATCAGGTCACTGGATCCAGATGGCTCTGGAGGAGAAAGTGAGGCTGGTGTCCTTGCAGAATCCTCCCTCACTCAAATCAAAGTCAACTGCAACTCATGTTGTCATTTCCCTGATGCCGTGGTCCTCTTCAAAAACAAAGTTGTGACATGATTGTGATGGAATACTACTGTGCTATGAGAAACAATGAGTAGGATACTTTCAGAAAAAACTGGAAAGATCTATGTGAACTGATGCTACGTGAAAGATTAGCAGAACCAAGAGAACTTTATGCATGGTAACAGCAACATCATACGGTAATAAATCTGTGAATGACTCCGTTATTCTCAGAAATACAAAGATCCAAGACAATTCCACAGGATTTATAATGAAGAATGCTATCCACCTCCAGGAAAAAAAAACTGGTGGAGTCTGGAGGCAGGTCGAAGCATATGATTGCTTACTTTTTGTGTGTGTTTTTTTGTCTGTTTTCTTTCACAACATGACTAACATGAAGTTATGTTTTGTTTTACTGCACACCTATAATCTATATCACATTGCCTGTCTTCTCAATGAGGGGGGAGGAGAAGGAGAGAGAGAATTTGTAACTCAAAATTTTAAAAAATGACGTGTTAAAAATTGTTTTTACATATAATTGGAAAAAAATTTAAAAAGAAGAAAAACAAAGTAGCATAGTGGAGAGAGAGTCAGCCTTGGTGTCAGGTGCTAATGAAGGCCTCACTATGTGCCAAGCACTGTGCTAAGCAATGAGGATGAAAAAACAAAAGCAAGACAGTCCCTGCCCTCAAAGAGTTTATATAGTCTTATAAGTGGAAACAATATAAGGAGGCAGAACAACTAGATGGTGAAGTAGATAGAGTGCAGGGCCTGAAATCAGAAGATTAGTCTTCCTGAGTTCAAATCCATCCTCAGACACTTACTAGCTATGGGACCCTAGGCAAGTCACTTAATTCTGTCTGCCTCAGTTTCCTCATCTGTAAAATGAGCTGGGGAAGGAAATGGCCAACCACTCCAGTATCTCAGCCCAAAAAGACCTCAATGGGGTCTTAAAGAGTTGGACATGATTGGACAACAAAAGCCTGGAAAAATTATTTTGGTTTGGAAAGTCACAGGGATGATCCCATTTGGAAGCAATGGTAGAATTGATTTGATTGTTATTCCCAGAGCAAGGGATGAATACCTGGAGAGAAGGGTAGTGGTCAGGGATATTGGGGCAGGGTGAGATGACCAGGGTAAATGGTCAAATGGGATGTAAAACATGTTCTGGAATTGGGAGCAACCTAGATATAGAGGGCCACAAGCATTTCCATTGGTTTATTCACTTATCAGGACAACACAGTCCCAAGGTTATAGTTCCCAAACTAAGTAGACTAAGTCAGCTAGGGCATAGCTTCTAGAGGTCTGATGGTTCCGTAGTGTGGAGGGAGTTGGTGTAAGGCAGATGGCAAGGAGCTGTCTGGGGTACTTGGTTAGATGAGATGTAAAACCTGATCTAGATCAGAGTCCAACCTCTGGTTTTCTATGACTTGGGCCAGTAATTTAATCTCTCAGCATCCTAGGCAGCTCCCTAAGAGGGTATATTTCCACTTTGGTATAGAATGTTCCCTTGCTGGAAATTCCCTATTATGTCAGTGAAATCACAGGTCTGGTCCAAAAAAAGACAAAGTAAGAAAAAAAAAAATCCTAGGACTACCTCCTTCATAAGAGTTGTGAATAAAGGGCTTTGTAAACCTTAAAGTGCTTTACAAAAGTGAGTTACTATTATTTTTAAAATTACAATCCAAAATTTAAAACATTTCAGCATTTCACTGAGATAGAAGTCCTATAAAAAATAATACGTATGCAGTGATGATAATTATTTTTGGTTTTTGTTTCCCCTTTCAGTCTTCACATTTTGAGAAAGACCAGATAGATCAAATAAATGCCCCACCAAAAGTAATAATAGATAATAAAGTAGGAGGACAGGGACATAGGGACCAGAAAGGGAGGGAAGAGAGAAGATCATTTTAGGGAAATCATTGTTGTTGTTCAGTAATGTGCAAATCTTCGTGACCCCATTTGGGGTTTTCCTAGCAAAGATACTAGTGTGGTTTGTCATTTTCTTTGCCAGGTGGTTTAAGGCAAGCAGAGGTTCAGTGACTTCAGAGTGCTCAGGGTCACACGGTTAGTGAAGGTCTGAGGTCCTATCTGAACTCAGGTCTTCCTGACACCAGGCCCATCACTCTATTTACTTCACCACCTACTGTGTTTCCCCGATAATAAGACACTGTCTTATTAAATTTTTTTGGAAAGAAAAACACCAGAGGGCTTATTTTCAGGGGAGGGCTTATGTTGTCCTGCCTCAGCTCTCCTCCGTGGCACTGCTCTCAATGGCGCCAGCAAGCAAATCACTGGGGAAGAACAGGATGACACGCTCACTGCTGCAGCTCTGATTGGATGCAGCTCGGAGCGCAGCGTGTACTACAGTAGCAATCTCAATAGGGCTTATTTTCGGGGGAGGGCTTATTTTAGAGGAATCTTACACAGTAAGGGGAGGGCTTATTTTCGGGATAGGTCTTATTATCGGGGAAACACGGTAAGTGCCAGGGAAATCATAGTGAGATCTCCCATATAGAGATTCGGGAATTATATTCTGCAGTCTAGAAAAAGGGGGAGTTGTTGAAGATGTGGAGGTGGGAAGGTTAGCCAAAGATAAGAGACTTCTGTGATCAGTACAAGGCTGTCCAAAAGGCTAGCTAGGGTAAGAAAGAGGAGAGGAAGGACAGATAAGGTCAAAATGGAACAGACCTCTTAGAGCTTAAGGCCATCTGCCCTGTCAATCTCATCCCACAGAACTGTCCTTACCCCCAGCTCCTAAGCCCAGAGGCTGGTTCTCCCCACAGTCCTTTTACCAGGAGCCCTGTGGGCCCCTTCCACGAGAATGGGAGTGAGTCAGAGCTTGATGTGTTCCAGGATCAACAACCTCCTCCTGTCCTTGGCAGAGATAAACAATTTCTGATAGCACTAAGTGTGACTGTTCAGCAGTTAAAAGACTCTGCTCCAGCCATCCTTGGGTTAACAGGTCTGGCATAATTAGGAGAAGAGAGTGAGGATCGGGTGTCCAAACCCCCCAGTCCAAGCTGGGTGGGGGCTGGGCTTTTCTGGGTCTATGAATACATATGCCTATTTATACCACCGGGGTGGCCGGCAGCCTTCTGCAGCAGAGAACTACGCAGAGCTGCTGCTGCTGCTGCTACCAAGCTGGGTTGACTGCAATGTCAGGACAGCAGCCTGAGACTACAGGAGGAATCTGGTGCCAGCCAAGAGGCCACTGAAGCAGCCCAGTCCTGGCGGGATTTAGAGGTCCTTAAACACCAGCAAGATGAAACAGACTGGCTAAGTACTGCCCCCCCCCCCAGGAGGTGAGGCTGGAGTCCTCTGGTTGGAGGGATGGGGAGTACCATGGATCCCCCAGGGGGTCCATACCTGAACCTGGGAGCTGTCACATCCCCAGTGGGCACCACCCGTCTGCTACAGCTGGCATTTGGCTGTGCCACCTTCAGCCTCGTGGCACACCGGGGTGGCTTCAATGCTGCCTATGGGACCTTCTGCATGTCTGCCTGGTGTTTCTGCTTTGCCCTCACTGGCCTCGTGGTGGCCTTCGAGTTCACCCGACTCCATGGCTGCCTCCGTCTCTCCTGGGGCAACTTCACTGCAGCCTTCGCCATGCTGGCCACCCTTCTGTCAGCCACGGCCGCCATTGTCTACCCTCTCTATTTCACCAGGCTCGAGTGCCCCCCAGAGCCGGAAGGCTGCACTGCCCGTGACTTCCGCCTGGCCGCCAGTGTCTTTGCAGCTTTACTTTTTGTAACCTACGCTACTGAAGTGGTCCTGACACGTGCACGGCCAGGCCAGGTCACCAGCTACATGGCAACAGTGTCAGGCCTACTGAAAATTGTCCAGGCTTTTGTGGCCTGCATCATCTTTGGGGCCCTGGTCCATGACAGCCGCTATGGGCGCTTTGTGGCCACTCAGTGGTGCGTGGCCGTGTACAGTATATGCTTCATAGGCACCGTGGTGGTGGTAGGCTTGAGTGTGACTGGCCGGGCTGGAACCCTGGGCTTTCCCTTTGACCGGATAGTAGTCGTGTACACATTTCTAGCTGTGCTGCTTTACCTAAGTGCAGCTGTGGTCTGGCCTGTCTTCTGTTTTGACCCCAAGTATGGGACTCCCTCAAGGCCCTCAGGCTGTCCTCAAGGAAGCTGTCCTTGGGATAGCCAGCTGGTAGTGGCCATCTTCACTTATGTCAACTTTCTCTTCTACGTTGCTGATCTGGCCTACTCCCAGAGGATCCGCTTTGTGCCCAGTCTGTAGGCCCAAAAGAACTAATGCCACCCTCCACCCACCTACACACAGACACACATATTCTCTGTGTTGTGATTGACCTTTCTCTTTCTGATTTGAGGACTTCTGGATTTATCTGAGGGAAAGAAAGGGTGTGTGGGGAGGGGAAGAGCAGAGAGAGAATGGGATGAAGTTGCTAAGCCTTGAAGAAAGGAAGACTGAGGCAAGGAGGGCAACTGGCATAGACAAGACTTAGGAGACAAACAATCAAAGAATGGATTAGGGGAGAATGGTCCATGTGAGGGAGTTTAGTAACCTAGAGGAAAGGTGTGACTCTAAATGGGGAAGAAAGAGTATTATATTGTCTATCTAGAACTTAAATAGCTAGAATAGGACAATTTACCTAAAACCTATTTGCCTCAAAATTATTTGTTTTATGGTATGAACTCATAGATCAGTATGTATATGGATTGTAAGCTCTTTAAAGGGACTGTTTCATTTTATTTGTCATATCCTCAGCATTAGCACAGCACAGGGCAGCTAAGTGGTACAGTGAATAGAGCACCGGCCTGGAGTCAGGAGAACCTGAGTTCAAATCCCGACTCAGACACTTGACACATTTACTAGCCAGGTGACTTTGGCCAAGTCACTTAACCTCAATTGCCCTCCAAAAAAGGAAAAAAAAAATTACCACATCACACATAGAAAGCCCCAAATGTCTATTGAGCTTCATTGGTTTTCATTATTTTAATATCACAGTTTCAGTGTTGCTGTTATTATTGTTGTTTTAAAATTTATTTCTGGAGAATTGCTTTTTAGCAGATGATGGGTCTTCTAGTCTTCCCTTCTCGGGGACTCTTTAGTCTAATCCTCTCATTATACAGCAAGGAAATGGAAAGCTAGAGAATTTGAATGACTTGCTCAATGTTACACTTCTGATTAGTGGCAAAGCCCTAACCAGGATTGCTGACCTCTGGTCCAGCACTCCTTCCATTTTTGTTTGCTAATTCTTGGCTCTTCACTGAGATAACAAGAAGTAAAGGTTGGATCTGAAGAGCAGCCAGGAAGAGGTTGGGGATAGAGATATGGTCTATTTCTTACAGAATGAGAACCCAGCTTAGGATACCCTGGACCCAGATCCACTACTGCCTGGCAAGAACATTTGGGGACACAGAATGCTATAGCCATGAATTGCAAGAAACTAAAATACTCTGGGACCTTTCCATCTCATGAAGACCAATGTCTGGGGTCAAAAAGAATGGAGTATCTTGAGTAGCTTCCCCCTTAACCTTAGTTTCTGGACTTCTGAATTCCCAATCAGGAGTAACAAGTTTACATACAATTAGATCAGTACCTCACTTTCAAGAGGCCACTACTAAAGAATCCAGGATGACCAGACACCATGGAAAAGAGCTGACCACATCTTCCTCTGACTCTGTCTTGGCTTCACTTCCATCATTCTTCAGCCTATATATGTCTCCAGACAACTTTGACTAAGCAGCTGCTAAGGCCCTCTTAGTCTTTCAGGAAGTACCTAAGAATGGAAATAAAGTAGAAGTTGATTTGTGCACTGATTCTGACTGCATCATTTCATTGAAGCGTCTCTCCCTCTGCCAAGCATGTTATAGGCTCAGTGTCTGAATACTAGAGCTAAAAGAGAGACTTCGACACACAATTAGATATATCCTCTTCATGTCCTGTTCTCTTCAGACCAAAGGGTTCTGCATACAATCAGCCACCAAGAAAGGGAGGAATGGAAAGGGGAATTCTGTCCTCCTCTGAGCACTCTACTCTGGCAAGACCTAGGGCCTCTGGCTAAGCTGTCTCTGAGTCTGTATGAGGAAGATTTATCCCTTCATTAAGTTAGTCTGCCTGGCCTCTCTAGTCTCCACTTCCATGAAAGCTCATTCTCCAGTTCTATCATGATCATCACCAATAAGCATGTATTAAGTGCTTGCTATATACCAGGCTAAACATTGGGCATACGAAAAAAAGAAAAGAAAAAAAAGCAGGATTCCTGACGTTAAGGGGCCCACATGCTAATGGGGTTTATCTCTGAGAGTCAATGCTCTTTATCCCTCTCCTGGTAAGGAACTGCCTGGTTTCTATAACAAGCTGGTTCTCATAGTTCTTACAGCTGTTTCTGGATAGGCAGGGCAGAGCCTGCAACAGAGTAGGTGTGGAATGTGGCCCCAGTTCAGGGAGTTTTCCCAGTGATTGCTATGAAACCCTGCCAGTACAGTGTCATATCTGTTCTATTTTCACAGCTTCAACTATCACCCTATGCAAATGAATCACAAATTTCTAACTCCA
Source organism: Petaurus breviceps papuanus (assembly GCF_028583685.1). Taxonomy (NCBI): domain Eukaryota; kingdom Metazoa; phylum Chordata; class Mammalia; order Diprotodontia; family Petauridae; genus Petaurus; species Petaurus breviceps. The sequence continues at coordinate 2,126,900 of NW_027187287.1, forward strand.
GTCTCCTAGGTGCTAGTCCCATATCTCAAACTGCCTTATACTCAGCTCCCTCCCTCTCTTCCTTTCTCCCTCCCTCCCTCTCTTCCTTCCTTTCTTCCTTACCCACCTTGCATCCCCTATCCACAAATCTACCTGGTTTTCATTTCAAAATGTCTTAGAAAAGTTGATTTCTTTATAGGTTGCAACAGCTCTTTACATCACCTTCTCTTACAGACAGAGGAAATTGTCAGGAGCCTTGCTAAGAATTCTGGGGCTAGGGGCAGCTAGGTGGTGCAGTGAATAGAGCACCCGCCCTGGAGTCAGGTGGACCTGAGTTCAAATATGGCCTCAGGCACTTAACACTTATTAGCCTTGTGACCTTGGACAAGTCACTTAACCCCAATTGCCCTGCCTTCCCCCCTCCAAAAAACAAACAAAAAAAGAATTCTGGGGCTTATAGTGTTTGCTGCTATTCCTAGTTTTAGAAAAGTGGTAGAAATACCAAGCAATTTAGAATTGGACTATGTGGTATTATGCCACCCCATAGGAAGCTTGAACAAGATGGGGAGAGAAAATACAGAAGAGAGGAAGACAGAGACAGGTACAGAGTACTCAGCAATAGCAGCAGCTGTGGTAGTAACCATGTCCTAACCTCTGACTCCTGGAGAGGAGAGAATGTAAGAATGGAGTGGTGATTAGAAAGATGGAGATTGCCTCCAGTTGTCCTTTGTGGCTTGAGGGTGTCTAATTATGAGGAAATACCTCTATGGGGAAAAGTGGAGGAACTGAGCTATTCCTCTACTAAGATTAGAGAAAAGTCAGCCAATCTTCTCCCTCCCCAATTCCCCTTTCCCTCTTCATGCTTATTCATCATTGGATGACTACAAGATTCTCCTTGCCCCTTGTCTTTCCTTAAGCTGGGTTTATTCTGATTTTGGATTTTCCCTTTCACATAAAATTATCTGACTATACCCAGACTATATGTGTATGTGTGTGCACTGTGTGTGTGCATGTGTGTGTATGTATATGTATGTCTATACACACATATACATATATACACACATTCACATATATATATTTTTCATGGTTACTTCCATCACAAATAGAGAGTACAAGCAGGGAAGCCTCTGGTTGGTTACCTTTCCATCTTAGTGTCAGCAGCTACTTGGTACTTTACAAGTTTTTTTCATTCTGTAAACTCTCTAGAGTCAGAGCTTTAAAACTGAATCTTGGTCATTGATTTTGTTGTAAGCCAAGAGAAGAATGCAGAGGCCCAGAGGAAAGACCTTGCCATGAGCTAGCCCCACTAGGTGCAGAGAAGACCAGTCCAGGGAGGGTTCTATTCTGTCCCTTTCCTTGGAGGGAGGGAGGAAGGGAGGAATGAGGAGCAAGTATAGCAAACCAGCTTTGCTCTCCATATGACACCTGCTAGTTAATTAGGCAAAAGGTTTACAATCAACTGCTGAAGTGATGAGAATGGATGAGTTAGTTTCATTATATGTAATTTGAGGACCGTGTGTTCTCTAAAGTTCCCTCTATCTTAAAAGTCTATGATTTTCTTTTTCTTTTTCCTTTTTGGAGGGAGAAAGGAAAAGTTATTGGGATTAAGTGACTTGTCCAAGGTCACATGGCTAGTTTTTGTGTTAAGTGTCTGAGGTTGTATTTGAATTGAGATCCTCCTGACTCCAGGGCCGGTGCTCTATTCACTGCTCCACCTAGCTTAGAATATGATATTCTGGAGGTCAAAGAAGCTGGGATTAAAACCAAAAATCACCAGCAAAACTGAGTATCATGTTTCAGGGGAAAATATGGTCATTCAGTGGAATAGAGGACTTTCAAGCATTCTTGATGAAAAAACCAGAGTTGAATAGAAAATTTGACATTCAGATACAAGAAGCAAGAGAAGCATGAGAAGGTAAACAGGGAAAAGAAATCATAAGGAATTTATCAAAGTTGAACTATTTACATTCCTACATGGAAAAACGATAATTGTAACTTATGAAACTTTTCTCAGTAGTTGAAAGGAATAGAAATATATGTGTGTGTGTGTGTGTATGAAGGTATATGGGCATATGAATACATATGTGAATGTGTGTATATATGTTTACAGATATACATAGATAGAGGTCACAGGACCAATTTAACAGAAATGGATGATACTTAAAAGGTGAAATTAAGAGGTGAGAGAGGAATATAATGAGAGGAGATGGGGAGAGGCAGAATGGGGTAAATTATCTCATATAGAAGAGGCAAGGGAAAATGGTTACAATGGAAAGGAAGAACAAGAAGGCAAAAGGGAATGGGTCAACCTTATTCTCATTGAATATGGCTCAGGGAGGGAATGACATACACACTAAATAGGGTATCTCACCCTACAGGAGAGTAGGGAGGAAGGGGATGATAAGGGGGATGATGGAAGGGAGGGCAGGCTGGGGGGGAGGGAAGTTGGAAGCATCCACTTTTGAAAAGGGACAGGATCAAAGTAGAGAATAGAACAAGTGGGAGGTGGAATAGTGTAATGGGAATGCAAATTTGGAAGATCTTCCCTGCCCCTAGGCTAAAGTGCACCTGAAGCCTAGGGTGGGAGGCTTGTTTTTCAGTAGATACTTCTTGATTGGCCAGTGAGTCAATAAGGTTGTTACATTCTCTGAGCCAGGAGAAGGCTATATAAGCCCTGATGTGTAGCTTTGTTTTGGGGGCTCACTTTGAGAAGTGTTCTGTGATTTGATCTGTATTCTGGGAAGCTGTTGTCCAGGGCCCCCCCCGGCTTTGAAAAACCCAGATGTGGAAACCCAGATGTTGACTGGGTATGGATGTAATGGTTGGACAGTTTGGAAATCTGTCTACTTGATCTGTTTCTGTCTTGATAATTCTGCCTGTATACTTTGAAGCTCGGGGTGCTGACCTTTTCTCCTGAACAAGGTAAACGATATATGTCTGACTGATTAAAGTAAGCTTGTTAACCCATTTTGAGTTGCTTTCCTTTAACAAAGCAGATCCAAGAACCTGTGGTAGCAGCAAACCCTGAGGACGTGCTTGGGGTGCTTGCCGCTACAGATAGGAGGGAGGGAAATATAGTCAGTCTTTTACAATATATCTACAATGGTAAAGTTTTGCATAGCTATACATGTACAACATATACTGAATTGCTTATCTTCCCAGTAAGGGTGGGTGACAAGGGAGGAGGGGAATGAATTTGGAGTTCAAAGTTTTAAAATCAAATGTTTAAAAAATATATATATGTATACTATTATTAATACTACTTTACATGTAATTGGGAAATAAAATAAAACTGGGGCATAGAGATCCACCATACCCTACTGGAAAAGTCGGAGGGGTTATGGGAGAAGATATGGGAGAGAGCAGATTGGAGGAGGGGATATCCTGTGGGACCACTATTTTGGGGTGGTGGGTAGGGGAAAAAAGGGGAGAAAATTTGTAACTCAAAATCTGGCGGAAATGCATGATGTACACCAGAAGTTAATAAAGCATTTGAAAAAAAAAAGATGATAGCTAGTGGGTGTAGAAGGATCAGGTCACACTACTCCAGTGGACAAGAGTCAACTCTGAAAGACAACAAGAACAACTCATTTACAGAGCATTTTAAAGTTTTTCAAATGTGTTATACATATTATTTCATTGGGTCAAACTAGAGAGTTTGAATTTTATTAAATGGGTCATGATGAACCACTCAAAGTTTTTGTCCAGGGAAGGGATATAAGAGCTATGCAGTAGAAAGATACAGATGCAGCTGGGTGGCTATTAGATAGAGTACCAAGCCTAGAGTCAGGAAGACATGAGTTCAAATCTGGCCTCAGATACTGGCTGTGTAACCCTGGGCAAGTCATTTAACACTGTTTGCCTCAGTTGCCTCATATGTAAAATGAGAGAAAGAAATGGCAAATCACTCTTTGCCAAGAGAACCCCAAATGGGTCACAAAGAGTTGGACATGACTGAAACATGACTCAACAACAATAACAGCTAGAAAGATTGATTTGCCAGTGGTTCCTTAGATGGATTCAAGAGAAGAGAGATTGAAGAGAGGGCTGCCAGTCAGAAAGCAATTGTAATAGTCTGAGAAAGAGGTGATAAGATAGTGGTAGTAGAGCTGGAAAAGGGGGTATAGATACCAGAGCTATTCTGGAGTCAGTGGGGCAAGAAAGAAAAAGTACCAGATTTCAAGTCAGAGGACCTGGATTAAAATTCTGGTCCTGCCATTTTATCTGTGTGAACTTGAACATGTATAGTGCTAAGGGGATTTGAAGATCTTCCCTGCCATTTAATGGGCCTCACTTGGAGCCCAACAAGAGAAGCTTGCTTAGGGGAGACTTGTTTTTCAGGAAGGCACACCTTTTGTTACTTTGTAATTAGGCAGTGGGTCACAAAGGTTGTGATATCTTCTGACCCTGGAGAAGGCTATACATATACACCCTGACATGAAGTTTTGCTTTGGGGCTCACTCATGGGAAGAGTTATGTGACTTGGCCAGATGAGACTCTGGGCAGCCATTGAGGCACCTGGCTTTGAAAACCTAGGTGTTGGTGCTTCTCTCTCTGATAACTAACTATGTAGGTATGTGATGGTCAGACAGCTAGAAGCCCTGTCGGTTGGTCTGTTAAATTATGTTATTTTCTCTGTTTGAATTTTTTTGTTTGCTTGTAACTTGTTTGTATTTTTTCTGAAGTTTGGAGTGCTAAATTTTTCCCCTGAACTAGGTAAATTATATATGTTTGATTAAACTAAGATTGTTAGCCCCTTTTGAGTTGCTTTCGTTTAGAAAAAACAGATCAAAGAACCTGTCCTAGCAGCCATCCTAGGTATGCTAGGGTGCTCACTGTTACAGCATGTTACTTGCCTTCTTTTTCTTCATGAGAAAATGAGAGGGATGAATTAGATGATTTCTAAGATCTAGTCTAGTCCTAAAACTATGATCCTAGAGTCAATGAAATGGCCAACCACAATGCTAAGAGACCTGTGCCCACCTCCTGGCAGAGAAATGATAGATTCAAGGTACAGGTTGAGATACATTTTTTGGACATGACCATTGTAGGTATGTGTTTTGCTTGACTATGTAGATTTTTTACAAGAGCTCTTTCTCCCTTTCTTTCTTTTCTACTGGAGAGGAGAGAAAGAGATAAAGTAGATTTTGATTAATTAAGAAAGTATATTTTTAAAATTTGACAACTGTTTGGATGGTGTAAGAGAGTAAGAGAGACAGAGAAGTCAAAGATGAGGTTCTGAGACTGAGTGGCAGTGATACCCTCAGCAAAATGCATGAGATCAAAGCTTATCACGTGTTAGCTAAATTTCAGTGAACTCTGGGAAACACCTTAGCCTCCTCAGATCCATTTGCATGAAGAAGCCATGAGTATAATGCTTTTCATTTCATGTTGAGTCTTACTTCCATGACAAAGAGGCATATTTTCCGACTGTCTTGGATTGTGTCTTATTTGCAGTCAGAAACCCCATATGCCCTTACTACAAAGAGATGCAATACACTTACAACTCACCAGGTGGTGGTGAGGAAAGTTGAGCTATCAATCATCCTTTAGGGCTGGGAAACTCCCTCCTTCCTTCAGGAATGTGACTTTCTTATGCTGAAATACACACACACACACACACACACACACACACGCACACACACTATTTCCATACACACAGCTGCACATCAACAGCGGATTCTTTTTTGAAACCATTAATTTCTATTTCATACTGCTTGCTTTTTTTTTTTAAGTACACAATAAATTCTACATATAACTTTTTTTTTTCCTTTTGGAGGGCAATTAGGGTTAAGTAACTTGCCCAAGGTTACCCGGCTATACATGTAACTTTTAAGACTCTCCTGCCTGTCTGTGCTTTCTTCTGAGCTTCATTCTGTTCTGTGAAGTATTTTTAAAATGGCCCTCTTTTTTTTTTTTTTGGCATCACTATTATATATCACTATTGTGTTGCTTCCCTCCCTTGGCCTTCCCATTAAAAATCAATAGAAAAAAAATAAGTTTATAACAGATAAGCATAGTCAAGAAAGATAAATTCACACACTAGCTCTGTCAAAAATATTTATCTCTGTTGCTTACACTCTTGGGGGAGGGGGAAAGGAGGAAGGGAGGGATAGAATTTGGAACTCACAACTTTAAAAAACCCAAATGTTAAAAATGGTTTTTACATGTAATTAGAGGGAAAAGAAAATACTATTTTAAAAATATGTATATCTCTGCACCTTGTACCTATTACCTCTTTGTCAGGACATGGGTAAGCAGAGTCATGCTAGTAGATGTTTAACAGCCAGTTTTGGGGGGGACGGAGAGGGGAATGTATGCACACTTTTTCCCCCATTTTTCAAATGCTTTATTAACTTCTGATTTACATCATTCATTTCTGCCAGATTTTGAGTTACAAATTTTCTCCCTGTTTTTCCCCTACCCACTGCCCCAAAATAGTGGTCTCACAGGATATCCCCTCCTCCAATCTGCTCTCTCCCATATTTTCTCCCATACCCCCTCCGACTTTTCCAGTAGGGCATAGTGGATCTCTATGCCCCATTGCCTGTATATATTATTTCCCAATTACATGTAAAATTGTATTAATAATAGTATATATATATATATATATATATTTAAAATTGTATATATTAAAAAATTTGATTTTAAAACTTTGAATTGAAGATTCATTCCCTTCCTCCCTTGTCACCCACCTTTACTAGGAAAATAAGCAGTTCAGTATAGGTTGTATATGTGTAGCAAATGCAAAGCAATAACATAGTAGATATATTGTAAAAGACTAACTATATTTCCCTCCCTCTTATCCCACCTCCCACTTGTTCTATTCTCTACTTTGATCCTGTCCCTTTTCAAAAGTGGATGCTCCCAACTTCCCTCCTCCCCAGCCTGCCCTCCCTTCCATCATCCCCCTTATCATCCCTTTCCTCCCTACTCTCCCTTAGGGTGAAATACCCTATTTAGTGTGTATGTCATTCCCTCCCTGAGCCATATTCAATGAAAATAAGGTTGACTCATTCCCTTTTGCCTTCCTGTTCTTCCCCTCCATTGTAACAGTTTTCCCCTGCCCAAACTATATGACATAATTTACCCCATTCTGTCTCTCCCCATCTCCTCTCATTATATTCCCCTCTCACCTCTTAATTTCACCTTTTAAGTATCATCCCTTCCTATTAAATTGGTCCTGTGCCCTCTATCTATGTATACCTGTAAACATATATACACACATTCACATATGTATTCATACTCCCATATACCCTCCTAATATAGACATATATATATATTTCTATTCCCTTCAACTATTTTCATACTGACAAAAGTTTCATCAGTTACAATTATCATTTTTCCATGTAGGAATGTTAATAGTTCAACTTTGATAAGTTCCTTATGATTTCTTTTCCCTGTTTACCTTCTCATGCTTCTCTTGCTTCTTGTATCTGAATGTCAAATTTTCTATTCAACTCTGGTTTTTTCATCAAGAATGCTTTAAAGTCCTCTATTCCGCTGAATGACCATATTTTCCCCTGAAACATGATACTCAGTTTTGCTGGGTAGGTGACTCTTGGTTTTAATCCCAGCTCCTTTGACCTCTAGAATATCATATTCCAAGCCCTTTGATCCCTCAGTGTAGAAGCTGCCAGATCCTGGGTTATCCTGATTGTGTTTCCATATTATTCAAATTGTTTCTTCCTGGCTGCTTGTAATATTCTCTCCTTAATCTGGGAATTCCAGAACCTAGCTATAATATTCCTAGGAGTTTTCTTTTTTTGGGATCTTTTTCAGGAGGTGATCAGTGGATTCTTTTGACCTCTATTTTGCCCTCTGGTTCTAAAACATCAGGGCAGTTTTCTTTGAGAACTTCCTGGAGGATGATTTCTAAGTTCTTACTTTGATTATTGTTTTCAGGTAGTCCAATAATTTTTAAATTATCTCTCCTGGATCTATTTTCCAGGTCAGTGGTTTTTCCAATGAGATATTTCACATTGCTTTCTATTCTTTCATTTGTTTGGATCTGTTTAACAGCATCTTGATTTCTCATAAAGTCATTAGCTTCCATTTGCTCCAATCTAATTCTGAAGCAATGATTCTCCTCATTGAGCTTTTGAGATTCTTTCTCCATCTGGCAAATTCAGCTTTTTAAGTCATTTTTCTCCTCATTGCCTTTTTGAGCCTCTTTTGCCATTTGAGTTAGTTTATTTTTTAATGTGTTATTTTCCTCAGTCAGGCTGTTGACTCTCATTTCATAATTTTCTTGCATCGTTCTCCTTTCTCTTCCCAATTTTTCCCGCTCTTCTTTTATCTGCTTCTTAAGGTCCTCTATGGCCTGTAACCAGCTCGTATTTTCCTTTAAAGCTTTTGGTGCAGGAGTTCTGACTTCACTGTCTTCCTCTTGTTCCATGCTTTGCTCCTTTTTGTCCCCAGAATAGGAGTCTAGTGTTGGAATCTTCTGTCTGCTTTGTTTCCTTTGCCTGGTCATGTTGCCCCTCAATCACTTGACCCCTGGGCTTTTTGCCACAGTAGGACTCTGCCACCAGACGGGAGCTTTCGTCCCAAACACTGGGGTTTTCTCAGCTGCGGGAGGTATGATATGGATGCCCTTTCTGAGGCCTACACATGCTCTGGCAAGCTGGACACATGCCCCAGGACCTCCACCCTAGACTGCAATCCAGATCCAAGCAGGTTAAAGCAAGAGCGATTACCCCTCAGACTGGTCACATGGTCCCCCTACACTCTGCAGACCAGAAACTGAAGCTGTCAAGTGGCACTGGCACGTGGTGCTGGCTGGCTGTGACTGGCATCTAAATGGCTTCTCACCCAGGGGCAAATACCTATGCACTCCCACTTACTGGGTCCCAAAGTCCAGACTGCACTGACCTCTCACTTTGTCCTTTGCATCTATGTGTTGATAATTCTGTAAACGGCCACAGCTGCTGCTGATCTGGAATCCCTCTCGCCAGGGGCTCATCAGACCCGACCTGGGGCTAAAACCTCCAGCTAGGCTCCCAGAGCACTGCGCTGGCTGGGCTGTCCTCAGAGGGAGGTTAGCTTCTCTCTGTCATTTTGTGGGTTCTGCAGCTCCAAAGTTTGTTCAGAGTTCCTTTCTACATTGATTGAGGAAGCTGGAAGCCGGAGCTGCTTGGAGATCGGGCTTCTACTCCGCCATCTTCACTCCACCCCCTGTATGCACACTTTTAATGATAATCAACATTGTTCATGTTTTCTCTATCATTTCCTTTTATTTTCCCCCCTTTTTGGAGGGGGGAGGGCATTGCAATTGGGGTTAAGTGACTTGCCCAAGGTCACACTCTAGTAAGTGTTAAGTGTCTGAGGTCAAATTTGAACTCAGGTCCTCCTGACTCCAAGGCTGGTGCTCCATTCACTGAGCCACCTAGCTGCCCCTCTCCATCATTTTCTCAAAAGGTAGACAATCAATAAGACAATGAGTCTATAGCATTTGCTAGCTTCTGAAGTGTCAGTGCCTATACTGAAATTTTAACAATCAGCACTTTTGAGTCAGTTTAAACTGGTTCTAGCACATCAGGAGGTATAGTTTTTCAATGCATTGATCAGAATTCTTAAGTTTTTAAAAGCTGTTCTTCTTTGCAATATTGCTGTCATCATAAATTGTTCTGGGTCTGCTCGCTTCACTCTGTATCCATTCCTTTTTTTAAATTTTTTTTTGGAGGGGGTAAGTAGGGCAGTTGGGGTTAAGTGACTTGCCCAAGGTCACACAGCTAGTTTTGTGTTAAAATGTCTGAGGCCGGATTTGAACTAAGGTCCTCCTGACTCCAGGGCCCGTGCTCTATTCAGTGCACCACCTAGCCGCTCCTGCATCAGTTCTCATGACCTAAGATTTTCCAAAATAATCTTTCATGATTTCTTATGGAGTAACAATAACATTTCATTACATTCATATACCACAATTTGTTCAGATATTCCCCAATTGTCTAAGATGCAATTTAAGGCACCCCCTTAGATCCTGGTTCTTTTCTCTCTTTTTTTCCCTTCTTCCACCCCTTCAGAATCAGGAAATTTGCTTTGTTTATGACAGTTCCATTGCTAATATTATCCTCTTTCTTAACACTCCTACCTGACATTCCTACTTTCCCCCACTCCCTTTTAGTTTGATTTATTAATTTCCTACACTAAACCCTGAGTGTGTGTGTGTGTTTTCAGCTTACCTTTGTCCATTTCAGATGAGTCAGATTTGCCTGATGCCTTCTCCCCTGACTCCTGCGTCCATGTTTGTATACTCTTTTCTGATATACCCCAACTATGAGAAACAAGTTTCAATCTTTTCTTCCTCCACACTGTAATAGTCATTCCTCCCTTTTCTTTCCTTTACTGTCCATTCTTAAAGCCTTAAAAACAGAACTAATCTATTCCCAGGAACTGTGTTTTCCTTAAGCTTCCTCAATAACTGTTGATTAAGATTCTAAGAGGGCACTTATTTCTTTTCCCCTAATAAGAATGTTAGCACTAAATCACCATTCAACTCCTTTCAATCACACAAATAAATTTGCCTTTCTATGTTTCTCTGTTTATATTTATATATTTGTTTTTATATAGTTTATATATTTTTTATTCTCGTATTTATATTTCAAAGTTCCTCCTCAGCTCTGATTTTTTCATCAGAACTGCTTGAAAGTCTTCCCTTTCGTTAAGTTCTATTTTTCCCCCCATAGGGTAATACTCAGCTTTGCAGGCTAAGTTATTCTTGGTAGTAAGCCTATCTCTTTTGCATTTTAGAATATTGTATTCCAGGATTTTCTCTCATTTTAATTTTTTTAAAAGCAATCGGGGTTAAGTAACTTGCTCAAGGTTACACGGCCAGTTATTTCTGGGTGTGGTGCTAAGTATCTGAGCCCAGATTTGATCCCCAGGTCATCCCGACACTGGAGCCAGTGCTCTTACTCGCTGAGCCACCTGGCCGCCCCTCTCATTTTAAATTAGAAGCTTCCAGGTCTTATGTGATTCTTGTTCGTAGGTATTTGAACTGCTTTCTTCTGCTTACAATATCTTTTTTCTTTATATTTATTTCTTTATTATTCTTTATCTGAATTTTGGCTAAGACAGTCCTGCAACTTTCTTTTTGGGGTTCCTTTCAGGAGATAATTGGCAGGTTCTATCTTTAGATTGTCCTCTGGTTCTAATATATCTAGGCAGTTTTCATTTATGATTTCTATAAATATAAGCTAGGATTTTTTTTAAAGTCATGCTCTTCAGGGAGTCCAATGATTTTTATATCTTGACCTGTGAATGGTCAATTGTTTTTAATATTAGATTCCTCTGTAGAATTTTGTCTTTGCTTCATGATGAATATAAAACTGTATGCTGACAAAGCTTGAATAAACCAGATTTTCATAAGATGAAACTCTGCCCCCTTTGGATCTCTCTCTCTCTCTCTCTCTCTCTCTCTCTCTCTCTCTCTCTCC
>NW_027187287.1:2138413-2199858 GCF_028583685.1 Petaurus breviceps papuanus
CTCTCTCTCTCTCTCTCTCTCTCTCTCTCTCTCTCTCTCTCTCTCTTTGTCTCTCTGCTTATCTGGCTGTCTCTCAACCATGTTCACATAATTAAGAAATTGTCTATGACAAATGTGTGCCAAAAGAGGAAAGTATTGAGTTATTTTTTCCCCACACATCTAAAGCACATATTACATGGAGAACTTACAGACATTCACAACCAGGTATATCATGGGATATAATATAATCTGCAAAAGACTTCAAAGCACAGTTCAAAAGATAGGAATGATTCTTGCCCAAATATCAGCATGTATAAACGAATGAAGAAGCCTTTATTAAGTGCTTACTCAGGTAAAGGCACTGTGTTAAGCACTTGGGGGTACAAACAGAAATACATATAGCTGCCCTAATGTAAATCACTTTTGAGAAATTTCAGCTGTAAGTCAGAGAAAAAGACCTAAGGTAGACAGATGGCAATGCATTTTATTTAGTGTCATATCCATTAATAAAACAATCAATCAATAAACATTTATTAAATTCCTACTATATGACAAAAACTTCGTTAAGTGCTAGGACTATAAGAAACGCAAATAGCCCCTTCCCTTAAGTAGCTCACAAACTAATGAGGGAGATAACATGTAAACAAATGTATACAAATAAGCTATATACATAAGAGATAATTAACAGGGAAGTCATTGGAATTAAGAGGGATTGAGAAAAGCTTCCTGTAGAAGGTGGGATTCTAGTTGGGACTTAAATAAAGCCAGAGAGGTCCAGTAGTCAGAGATGAGGAAAGAGAGTGTTAGAGAAAGAGAGTGTTAGAGAAAGAGAGTGTCCTTCAGGACAGTTATAGAAAATACCCAGAGATGAGAGAAGGATTGTCTTGTTAGTTGAACAGCAAAACTAGTGTCATTGGAATGAAGAGTACATGTTGGAGAATAAAGGTGCAAGAAGACTGGAAAGGTAAGAGAGGGTTAGATTAGGAAGGGCTTTGGATGCCAAAAAGAACTTATATTTGTTTCTGATATTGATCATATGGTGATGCCAAAGATTTTAGTATTAAGAATTCTCTTTTCTGGGTCTTGGGTGGAAATAGCTGTTGACAGGACCGGGAAAAAATTTAGCACACCAGGCCCTTCACTATCTCTTGAAGTCTGTCCAAGTGCATATTCATTGTTCTCATGACACTATCTATCTATTTCACCTTCTATCATCCCTTTTCCTTTTGCCTTCAAACTTACCCAACATCAGGGTCTTTTCCGATGAGTTCCATCTTCTCATTATGTGACCCAAATATTTAAGCTTCAACTTCAGTATTTGACCTTCTGGTGAATAGCATCAATTGATTTCTTTAAGTACTGACTGATTTGATAGCTTTGACTATACAGACCTTTGTTAGCAAGATGACGCTTTTTAGTATGCCATCCAGATTTACCATCGCTTTCCTTCCAAGAAGAAAAGCATCTTTTAATTTCATGGCTGCAGTCACTGTCTGCAGTGATCTTTGAGCCCAAGAATATAAAATTTGACACTGCTTCCATTTCTTCTCCCTCTGTTTGCCAGGAAGTGATGGGACCAGTTGCCAAGATCTTAACATCTCTGATGACTGTAATGGTATGGTTACTGATCTAGAGCTATAGATCCTGGAGAATGAAGGCAAGTGGGCCTTAGGAAACATTGCTAACAATAAGGCTAGTGGAGGTGATGGAATTCTAGCTAAGCTATTTAAACCCCAAAAGATAATGCTATTAAGTGATGCACTCAATATGCTGGTAAATTTGGAGAGGAAAACAGCAGCCACAGGATTGGAGAAGAGCAGTTTATGTCCTAGTCCTAAAGAAGGGCGATGCCAGGGAATGTTCAAATTACTGCACATTTGCACTGATTTCACATGATAGCAAGGTTATACTTAAGGTTCTGCAAGCTAGGCTTCAGCAATATGTGAATTACTAGAGGAGCAGGCTGGTTTTCAAAGAAGCAGAGGAACTAAAGACCAAATTGCCAACATTCACTGGATTATGGATAAAGCAAGGGAGTTCCAGGAAAACAAATCTACTTCTGCTTCATTTACTACACTAAAACCTTTGGCTATGTGGATCGCAACAAAATATGTCAAATTCTCAAAGAGATGGGAGTACAAGATCATCTTATTTGTCTCCTGAGGAGCCTGTATAAGGGTCAAGAAGCAAGAGTTAGAACCAAACATGGAACAAGCAATTGGTTTAAGATTGGAAAAGGAGTTACAACAAAGCTCTATATTGTCATTTTATTTATTTAACTTATATGCAGAGTACATCATGCAAAATGCCAGACTAGATGAATCAAAAGCTGGAATTAAGGGTGCTGGGAGAAATATCAACAATATCAGACATGCAGATGATACTACTCTGATGGCAGAAAGTGAAGGGGAATTAAGAAGCCTCTTGATGAAGGTGAAAAAAAAAGATTGTAAAGCTGGCCTGAAACTATCACTTTGATGCTCTTTGTTTTGTGGTTGCTATCTTTCTGGGTTTTCATTTTCCAGTGCTAGCTATGCTCGCTACAATTAGGGCTTTCTAATAACAGCGTTAATACCATTTAATTGATGGAAAATCTTCCAGAAGATTTTTAAGATTTTGCTACCATGAATTAGAGGCTGGTAAAAGTACTATTTCCTAGAGCCTTGTCGTATTAGCTGGGCTTAGTTTTCCCAAGTGTCTGTGCCATTCAGATTAGGTTAGTTTTCTTTAAAATTGTCCTTAAGAATTGATTAGTCCAAGAGACTAAGGCTTGGGCCATTGCCATAGTTTCCTGGTCACTTCAGTAGAAAAGCCAACATATAGAGAGAATGAGTCCAGGGCTCTTCCCTGAGGCTTCAGACGAGATCAGTGTCACAGTGAGAGATTGCATTACCAACCTTAGAATATCCATGTACACCTCCATACCTCTACATTGAGATATGGGGCAGAGATTCCTAAAGCATTGCTTAAACTCTCAGGCCAAGGTTGGAGAGTGAAGTCATCATGAATGGACCACATTCAAGAAATCCTGAACCTCAGAGCATGCTCTGTCCCATTAGAGTATTTTGGCCAATTAGGCAATGTATTATTTAATAAGAAGAGAATCATTATTTTGTGGTTGCTTAGTGCAGAAATTATATAGAACTTTCCTAAATCCACCTACAACTGATTCAGTTGATCTCCCATCATAACGTCAATAGATGGTTCTAATTGCCCCAACTAGTGGTCCCTTTCCAAGCCTTTCTGTATATTCTAGATTGAGAATGCAGTTTTGGCTCCATCCCAGAATTACCTGTTAAATCTCATTTAGCTTTCTTAGGAAGTATAGACCCTCAGGCACTAGCCTCAGCTGTAAGCCATGCCAATCAGATAACTGCCCCTTGGAGCAATTATGGTGTCAGGAAATAACATGAAAAACTGTCAAGGGAAGAATAAGCTCCCAGTACAGCATTTATAACTATCCATCTTCTTGCTCTTTCTCTCCTCAGTGGGAGGGTAGATGGGGAGTGGAGAGTGGAATACAACCTAATTTACCAAGTTAGCTCTTTCTTCCTACACTCTGTCTGTATGTGAGGGACGCTTTCCTTCTTGGCTGGTCAGTCTCCAGATTTCTGCCACAACTGATCCAATAGACAATAGCCTGCTACCCAGGTGCCAGGGAAAGGGAAGATGACATCTGTATCTTACAAAGCCCCAGCGCTAAAGGAAAAAAGACACAAATAGGAGGCAGTCCCATCCCAGACACAGGCTGAAAGAGACCATGATCTCACAGTGGGCAGGGCATTCTTCCCACTGTCCCTTTGGAGCTCAGAGAGTTATCTTTTTTTTTTTGCCTTTTGGAGGGCAATTGGGGTTAAGTAACTTGCCCAAGGTTACATGGCTAGTTCTTTTTGTATGGGTGTTAAGTGTCTGAGGCTGGAACCAAACTCGGGTCCTCCTGACTTCGGGGCAGGCGCTTTACTCACTGCGCCACCTAGACACCTCTCAGAGAGAGTTATCTTTAGATTAAAATTACCATTTGACTATAAACTCCTCCATTAGATTATAAACTCCTGGAAGGCAGGGATTGTGGTTTGCCTCTTTTTGTATCCATAGAATTTAGTATGGTTCCTGGCACATAGCAGGCATTTAATAAATGTTGATTGATTAATTATTGATTGATTTTTATACTTTGAAGCCAGAAAGAAGAGGCCTGGGGGTAAGGATGGCCTGCTTAGTATATTCACACTAATTAAAATAATCATCGGACAACAGGAAGCAGAGGCTAGCTACACTTACTACCCTATGAAGTTGTAATGGGAATGTAAATTTAAAGATCTTCCCTGCCCCTAGGCTAAAGTGCACCTGGAGCCTGGGGTGGGAGGCTTGTTTTTCAGTAGGTATTTCTTGATTGGCCAGTGAGTCAATAAGGTTGTTACATTCTCTGAGCCAGGAGAAGGCTATATAAGCCCTGATGTGTAACTTTGTTTTGGGGCTCACTTTGAGAAGTGTTCTGTGATTTGATCTGGATTCTGGGAAGCTGTTGTTGAGAGCCCCACCTCAGCTTTGAAAAACCCAGATGTTGATTGGGTATGGATGTAATGGTTGGATAATTTGAAATCTGTCTACTTGATCTGTTTCTGTCTTGATAATTCTGTCTGTATATTCTGAAGTTCGGGGTGCTGACCTCTTTCCCCTGAACTAGATAAATGATACATGTTTGACTGATTAAAGTAAGCCTGTTAACCCATTTTGAGTTGCTTTCCTTTATCAAAGAAGATCCAAGAACCTGTGTTGGCAGCAAACCCTGGGGTAGCTTGGGGTGCTTGCTGCTACAGAAGTGAGGAAGATGGGCCCTTCCATCACATATCTGGGCATAAGGGATGCTATATACACATTTGGGGGGCATAAATACTTAAAAATACAGTTGAGTTTCAGATAACCATGAAGATGGACAAATTTACTATTATTTATATTTACTACACCATAAGAGTTGGACAAATTGGTAAATGTCCATTTCCAGATTTCTTAACAGATGGATGTTATAAGAAATAGCATCTGGAATTAAGATACCTTGTTTCAGAAATGTAAAAATAACCTTCCTGAAGCCAACTTCTTTATCTAGACAGAGAGAAGACTGGAGAACTCTGGGAAAAGTTTTGGAGCATTCAAATGAACCTTAACTGGTTCTATTCTTAAAATTATATCCGACCTCATTAGTATGCTGGGTCCACAGACAGAATGAATCTAGTTTAAGAACTGACCCCCATACATCAGAGGCTGCTGAAGGTGGCTGCTCTGAAAAAGAGCCAAAACAACATATTCATTCTCTGCTGAAGCATGAAGAAAAACTGTCTGCAGGGCAGTATATTTCAGCCTGCAATGGAGATCTCTTCCCAACAAGTTACAGGGGAGGACAGCCAAAAAGGCATACTGGAGAGAAATAGGTTCTATGGTGATAGAAAGAGTTCAATAAGTGGCTACGGAGCTATCTAGTTAGGAGTCAGGGACACCTTGCATTTTGAAGGCAAATGAGGGTAAACTTCAAATCTATCAGGCAGGAAATTCCAGAGCCGTCAACTGAATATTGTACACATGGGCTGGCTTTATCAATTGGCAAAAAGTGGGCCAATGACAAAACCCTCAGTCTGTGCTAGCAAAGGAAGTTTTTAGGAGGAGGTGGAGATGTCTCATGTGTGAGGGAGGTGGTGAGGGCACTCCTTTTCTCCAATGATCAAGCTTATTGCAACCAAAACACAAGCATATGTTTGGGGAGTGGAAATAAGAAAATGAACCACATGTGATCCTGTTTCTGGCACCAATTTTAGCTATTTCCCTATTTCCTGGACTATGCACCAAATAGATGGGAGGCTCAGGAGGTAGAGACATTAATTTTGCCTGAAAGGCATCTTCTTTCTTGTTCTTATAAAAAAGACAATAGTCTGCTACTGCTACTAATTCTTAGAGACTCTTGGAGGGCCACCCAATACTAATACCACCCAGTTTGGGACTAAAACAGCCCCCACCAGTTCCCTGGCATTGTTGACCGACTCATTCACTAATGCCAGACTGCCTTTCAAAAATTTCCTTTAGACCACCTGGATAGATTCTGGGAGGGGGGAAGGGATCTGTGAGCTTAGAAGGGGGTAATTACATCTTTATTTCAGTATAATTGGCTTCCTCTGTAATATTATGTATTTTATTTCATTCATTTAGAAACATTACAGAACATTCAACCTTATTAAAAACATCATCAAACCAAAGGGATCTATAATAAAATAACATTAAGAACCTCTATTTTAGGCAATTTAAGTAACCTTCTGGATGCTCATCCTTATCCTGCTTGCAATTATTTAACTTTTCCCAGTCTGTTTTCTTAGGACATACCACCAAAATTACAATGACTAATTATCGTCAGGTTTGAACAAGGTTCTGACCTTGTCCGGGATCTGTATTTGGAGACTGTGCCTCTTCTCCTTGCCTTTTGCTAACTTCACTGAGCATGCAAAATCAGGAATGCAAAAGCCAGTTCCAATTTGCCCAGGTGGGATTATAGCAATTAATGACAGTAGTCAATTCTTTCCTAAATCTCTAAGGTACTTTTCTTATAGGAGGAATTTCTTGAACCAAGTCGTAAAAGTCTCCTGGGGTTCAAGGGATATGAACTGTAACCAAATCCTCATCAGCTCCCGCGAGTTGGCAGAGAAGGGTTACTTACCAGCTTTTTATTAATAAATTGTCAAGGAACAAGTCTTTGATTCTCAATTTTTCAGTCTCTTCAACTCTAATGATAAATTATTTAATTATCAAAAAATCTAATTATCTTCAACCCCACCTCCATTTTTAACACATCCATACTCTTATTTATATCCTTAATTATTAATAGTGGAACAGCTAGGTGGCATAATGGATAGAGTTCCAGCCCTGGAAGTCAGGAAGATTCTTCTCTGTCAGTTCAGATTCAGCCTAAGACATTATGTGACCCTGGGCAAGTTCCTTCATCCTCTTTGCCTCAGTTTCCTCATCTGTAAAATAAGCTGGAGAAGGATATGGCAAACCATTCCAACATCTTTGCCAAGAAAACCCCAAAATGGGGCACAAAGAGTCAGACATGACTGAAAAAGGGTTGAACAACAAAAAAACTCATCATGAAGTACAGGTGTTGCACCTTCACAATCTATAACTCTGAAATTCTTCTGTCTAACAATAATCTTTTCTTCCAGATCTTTACACTTCACACCTCCTATGCCAATTCTGTTTTTATTGCAACCTCCAATCACTCCACCTGCTTTCCAAAGCCCTGCTTCACTTTCTTCCCTTCAAAAACCTTAACCAGTTCAATTTGATACTCTCCTCTGCCTTTACATGCCTTAGACCTTTGTCTTGATATTGCACAGTCTTTTCTATTTATTTATTTTTATTTTTGTTTTTTGGAGGGCAATTGGGGTTAAGTGACTTGCCCAAAGTCACATGATTAGTTTTTGTGTTAAGTATCTGAGGCCGGATTTGAACTCAGGTCCTCCTGACTCCAGGGCCAGTGCTCTATTCACTGTGCCACCTAGCTGCCCCTGTTCAGTCCTTTCTAGGTTTCAACATTGGATTGCTCCCACTGTATCTGCCTTCTCTGCTCCTACTCACATGCTACCAAATGATACTGGAGAAGGTTATGCAAGTATGCTGACTTGGTCCACTACAAATTTGTTATCCAGTCTCTTTTTATCCAGTAGGGTCTTCCCTACTGCACACTGATCTTTTACACTCCTACTTTATTCTCTATTACACTCTCTGGGTTGGGGGAAGAGCCAAGATAGTGGTGTAGAAGCAGGAAAACTCCTTGTGCTCTCCCCATAACCACCTCAAATACCTATAAAAAATTACTCTAAACATACTTTAGAGCTGCAGAACTCATTAAGTGACAGAGAGAAACCGACCCCCCACTGAAGACAGCCCGGCAGGCAGACAAGAAGGGTCCATTTCAGCATACTGGGTGCAGAGCCCAGCCCTGCGTGAGCCCATGGTTTCAGCCCCAGGGTGGCTGACCAGCCACAGCTGGAAGGACATTGGGAGAGTGGATCACCAGCAACTGTGGCAGTTTTCAGAATTATTAACCCATAAATGCAAAAGATAGAGTGAGAAGTAAGTGGACTTTGGGAACAAGGGTCTGGGAGTGCAGTCCAGCCTCTGCCCCCTGGAGGGAGAAGCGGCTGAGGCACCATGGCCATTCAGCCACCACTGCATGACTGCTTCAGAGTTCCTGGCCTGCAGATTGTAGCAGGACCAAGTAACCATTCTGAGGGGTAACCACTCTTGCTTTAGCCTGCTTGGATCTGGATTGCTGTCTAGGGTGGAGGTCCTGGAGTGGGTGACCAGGTGCCAGAGTGTGTGGAGGCTTCAGAGAGGGCAGCCAACTAATAGCTCCAGCATCTGAGAAAACCCCAGCAATTTGGAGCAAAGCTCTCCTCTCTGGAAGCAGAGTTATACTGCGGCAAAAATCTCAAAAAACAAGTAACTGAGTGGCAACATGAGCAAGCAAAGGAAGCAAAGCAAGCACAGCAATCCGCCTTTGGATTCCTTTTTTTGGGTAAAAAAAGGATCAAAACATGGAACAGGAGGAAGAAAACAAAGTCAGAACTCCTGCACCAAAAGCTTCCAAGAAAAATATGAATTGGTAACAGGCCATAGAGGAGCTTAAGAAGGATTTTGAAAACCAAATAAAAGAAATGGAGGAAAAATTGGGAAGAGAAATGAGAATGAGGCAAGAAAATCATGAAAAGAGTCAACAACCTGACTGAAGAAAATAACACCTTAAAAATAGACTAACTCAAATGGCAAAAGAGAATCAAAAAGCCAATGAGGAGTAGAATGCCTTAAAAAGCCAAATTTACCAGATGGAAAAAGAATCTCAAAAGCTCAGTGAAGAGAATCATTCCTTCAGAATTAGATTGGAGCAAATGGAAGCTAGTGACTTTATGAGAAATCAAAATACTACACTCTCCACAGCAGTTATGCTAAACTTTTTCTCAAGCCACCATCACCACCCTCTTCCCTCTTAGGGGAGGACTTCTCAAATTTCACTGAAAAAAAAAAAGAGATACTGAAACAGAGTAAGCTTTTCATAAATACTTATGGAGGTGGCTAGGTGGCACAGTGAATAGAGCACCAGCTCTGGAGTCAGGAGGACCTGAGTTCAAATCCAGCCTCAGACACTTAACAGTCACTAGCTGTGTGACCTTGGGCAAGTCACTTAACCCTAATTGTCCTGCCCTCCCCCCTCCAAAAAAGTAAATAAATAAATAAATACTTTTGGTTTGATTGATTGATTCCTGACTCCAAATTTAGCCCTCTAACCAGTATACCACACCGTTCAGTTCAAATGTGCATCAGTACATTTTTATGAATGTGTGAAGGGTTGACTTAGAATGGTTTCTTTAGTACTTAAAGGAGTGATGTAGGTACTTCCTTTATTAACTCAGAACACATCATCAAGATAACTGTGACCCAAAAATTCCTCATTCTTCTGCTACTCTGTTGATGAATTTTTCCAAACTTGCTTAAATTGGCCCGTTAACTGCAAACATACATTGTCATATGCCTGTGAAAACTAGACAGTATACTAGCACCATGCCAGGAAACTGAATCACTTCCATTTGAATTGTCTTAGAAAGATTCTGAAAATCACCTGGCAAGATAACGTACCAGACACTCAAGTCCTGACTTGAACTAAACTGCCAAGCATTCAAACTCTGCTTCAGAGAGCGTAACTCCAATAGGTTGGCCATGTTGTTCAAATGCAAAATACATACTTGCCAAAAAGACTATTTTATGGAGAATTCTCATGGGGCAAGCATTCACATGGTGGTCAGAAGAAGTGATACATGGACACTTTCAAGGTCTTTCTTAAGAACTTTGGAATTGATTGTGTGACATAGGAGACATTGGCACGAGACTGTTCAGCATGGTGAGCCCACATCAGAGAGAATGTTCTGTGCTCAATGAGCAAAGAAGAATTAAAGCAGCTCAAAGGAAATGCAGGATATGCAAATTGAGAGTTTCCACCCCCAATGTTCCCATGGATTATTTGTGCCCAACCTGTGGTAGAGCATTCTGAGCTCCTATTGGCCTGATCAGCTACAGCTGGATACATTGAAACTTGACTCTAACATAGTGATGTCATTTTGGTCCTCTTCAAGAACACAGGACAACCAACCAACCCAACAGTCCAGCACCTAATGCCAGACCTAGAGCTCTATTGTCAGAGGCTTGGAGAAGTCATCATCACTTCCTCTCTATCGTGAGGTATCAGTGAAGGACTTCAGTAGAACTTAGGAGGTTAAATAATAATTATTATTCATCTTCCAAAAGTCCATATTCCCAACAAGCACACCACCATCTTTCTAGTGGCCTAAATTCATAGCGACTATTTCTACCCAACCAGTGGTAGGGCCTTCTAAGCTCATACTGCTCTGATCAGTCACAGTCAAACACCATATACTGTATTTGATTACATAATCACTTCAAATTTTATACCAGTTTTTTTGCAAAAAAATAAAAATAAAAAGGAACCATTATGTGAAGCTTTTAAAAAATTGTGCTTGGAGGGCAGAGCCAAGATGGTGGAGTAGAAGCACAAACTTGGTGTGAGCTCCTGCTCCAATCACTTCCAATACATGTAAAAAAAATGACTCTAAACAAGCTTTAGAGCTACAGAACCCACAAAGTGACAGAGAGAAACGAACCTCCCGCTGAAGGAAGCCTGGCAGGTGGACAGGAAGGGTCTATCCCACTGAGCTGGGAGCCAGCCTGCCACACAGTTCTGGCCCCAGGACAGCCCTGACCAGCAGCAGCCAGAGCAGACTTCAGGAGAGTGAATCACTAGCAGCTGTGATGGTTTCCAGACTTTTCAACCCAAATATATAGTAAAAGGTCAGTGTGGAACTCTGTTGGAATGAGGGTGGACATAAGAACACGGTCCAGCCCCTGCCCCCAGGGCAAGAAGCAGCAGAGGCATGGTGGCTCCACCACGTGGCTGCCTCAGGAGCTCCTGGCCTGCAGATCATAGGGGCACCAAGGAACTATTCAGAGGGTAATCACTCTTGCTTTAACATGCTTGGATCTGGATCACGGGCTTGGGTAGTAGTCTTGGGGTGTATGGCCAGTGAGCTAGAGCTTGTGGGGGCTGAAGAGAGGGTTCCCTCATAATAGCTCTATCAGCTGTAGAAAAAAACAATAATTTGGGACAAAGCTCTCTCCATTCCGGAAGCAGAGTTCTACCATGGCAAAGAGCTCAAAAGTCAAGTAATTGGCTGGCAATATGAGCAAGCAGAGGAAGCACAAACAGACCATAGAATCCTTTTTTGGGGACAAAAAGGATCAAGGCATGGAACAGGAGGAAGACAGTGAAGTCAGAACTCCTGCATCAAAAGCCTCCAAGAAAAATATGAATTGGTTACAGGCCATGGAGGAGCTCAAGAAGGATTTTGAAAATCAAATAAGAGAAGTGGAGGGAAAATTGGGAAGAGAAATGAGAATGATGTAAGAAAATCATGAAAAGCGAGTCAACAGCCTGCTAAAGGAAACCCAAAAATGCACTGAAGAATATAACACCTTAAAAAATAGACTAACTCGGGGTGGCTAGGTGGCACAGTGAATAGAGCACCAGCCCTGGAGTCAGGAGGACCTGAGTTCAAATCCAGCCTCAGACTCTTAACACAAAACTAGCCATGTGACTTTGGGCAAATCACTTAACCCCAACTGCCCTACCTTCCCCCTCCAAAAAGCAAAAAAAGAAAAATGTAGGTTAGCTCAAATGGCAGAAAAGGCCCAAAAAGCCCCATTCTTCCATGAGGAGAAGAATGCCTTAAAAAGTCAAATTTGCCAGATGGAAAAGGAATTTCAAAAGTATCTGAAGAGAATAACTCCTTCAAAATTAGATTGGAGTATGTGGAAGCTAATGACTTTATGAGAAATCAAGATACTATAAAACATATCCAAATGAATAAAAAAATAGAAGGCAATGTGAAATATCTCATTGGGAAAACCACTGACTGACCTGGAAAATAGATCCAGGTGAGATAATTTAAAAATTATTGTACTACCTGAAAGCCATGATAAAAAAAAAGAGCCTAAACATCATCTTTCAAGAAATTATCAAGCAAAATTGCCCTGATATTCTAGAACCATAGGGCAAAATAGAAATTGGAAGAATTCACCTCTTGAAAAAGATCCCCAAAAGAAAACTCCTAGGAATATTATAGCCAAATCCCAGACTTCCCAGGTCAAGGAGAAAATACTGCAGGCAGTCAGGAAGAAACAATTTGAGTACTGTGGAAACACAATCAGGATAACACAAGACCTAGCAGCTTCTACATTAAGGGATTGAAGGGCTTGAAATATGATATTCTGGAGGTCAAAGGAGCTAGGACTAAAACCAAGAATCAGCTATCCAGCAAAACTGAGTATAATGCTTCAGTGAAAATATGGTCATTCAATGAAATAGAGGATTTTCAAGCATTCTTTATAAAAAAAACCAAAGCTGAACAGAAAATTTGACCTTCAAATACAAGAAGCAAGAGAAGCATGAGAAGGTAAACAGGAAAAAGAAATCATAAGGAACTTATTAAAGTTGAGCTATTTACATTCCTACATGGAAAAAACAATAATTATAACTCTTAAGACTTTTCTCAGCATGAGGATAGTTGAAGGGAATATATATGCATATATATATGTATAGAAAGGTATATGTGTATATAAATATATATATATGTAAGTGTGGATATATGTATGTTCATGTATACATAGACAGAGGGCACAGGATGAGTTAAATATGAAGGGATGATATCTAAAAATTAAAATTAAGAGATGAGAGGGGAATTTATTGGGAGAAGGAGAAAGGGAGGGATAGATTAGGGTAAATTATCTCATATAAAAGAGGCAAGAGAAAACTGTTACAATGGAGGGGAAGAGCAGGGAGGTGAAAGGGAATGAGTCAACCTTACTGTCATTGGATTTGGCTTTAGGAGGGAATAACATGCACACTCAATTGGGTATCTTACCTTACAGGAAAATAGGGGTTGGGGATAAGAGGGGGGATGGTAGAAGGGAGGGCAGATTGGGGAGAGGGTAGTTAGAAGCAAACAGTTTCGAAAAGGGATAGAGTCAAAGGAGAAAATAGAGTAAATGGGGGAAGGGATAGGATGGAGGGAAATATGGTCTTTCACAATATAACTGCTATGGAAATGATTTGGGTAACTGCACATGTACAACTTACATTGAATTGCTTATCTTCCCAGTGTGGGTGGGTGAGTAGGGAAGAAGGAAAAAAAATCTGGAACTCAAAGTTTTAAAAATAAATGTTTAAAAAATTGTTGTTGTTGTTGTTGTTTATATATGCAACCGGGAAATAAAATATATAGGCACTGGGGTATAGAAATCCACCTTGCCCTACTAGAAAGTTAGGGGGCTGCTGGGGAAGGTTATAAGAGAGAACAGAGGGGTGGCTAGGTGGCGCAGTGAGTAAAACGCCAGCCCCAGAGTCAGGAGAACCAGAGTTCAGTTCCAGCCTCAGACACTTAACACCCACGCAAAATAACTAGCCACGTAATCTTGGGCAAGTTACTTAACCCCAATTGCCCCCCCCAAAAGCAAAAAAAAATAAAAAGAGAGAGAACAGATTGGAGGAAGGGGTATTCAGCAGGCTTGCTATTTTGGGGTGTGGGTAGGGAAAAGATAGGGAGAAAAAATTTAACTCAAAATCTTGTGGAAATGAATGTTGAAAACTAAAAATAAATAAATAAATTTATTTTTTTAAATTGTGCCAGTATATTAAAAATAATTTATTACCAAAATGTCTTTGGTGCAAGATTAAGATGCACTTGTGAATATACATTAGAATTGGGAAGATAAAAGTCTTACTGTAATACTTGACTTACTCATGGCAGCTTTGCCTATCCACCCACTCCCTTTATACCTACAGCTCTTCATTGGATTGAATGACAATACTGTTAGTACTGTAGTGTTCTAAACAAACCATGCAAGCTGACTTTCACAAATATACTGACAATGCACATGCACTGAGAATTCTAGGTTCATGGCTAGAAATGTGTGAGAGATAAATGCATATCCATATGTCACTGATGAATACATTGCTGCTGTTTACCTTTTAAGCAGGGTGAGGAACAGAATTATACCATGTGATGATTGCATGATAAAAGATTATAACCCAATTTTTGGACTAAAAAAAAAAACAATAAAAAAGCATTACCCCAGGTCTGATGATTATGTGGTGAGAATGGTATTGACTCTGACATAGTGATGTCATTTGCTCTTCTTTGAGTACAAAGGATAACAACCAACCAACCAACCAGCTCTCACATCACCAGGCAGCTGCCAAATCTTGTCAGTTCTGTCTCCACATCTCTTGTATCTTCCTTTTTTCTCCCCTCAGTCACCACTTCATTTAGACCCTCATCTTTTCTTGCGTGGACTATTGTAATACCTTCTAAGTTCCCTCCTTACCTCAAGTCTCTCCCTCTCTACTCTATTCTCTGCATCTACCAAATGATTTTCCTTAAACCACAGGTTCATTTATGTTGCTCAATAAAATCCAGTGATTCCCTATTATTTGTTATAGGATAAAGGGCAGCTATAGATATAGAGCTGGGCCTGGAGTCAGGAAGACCTGAGTTCAAATCTGGCCTCAGACATGTCCTAACTCTATGACCCTGGGCAAGTCACTTCACCTTGTTTGCCTCAGATTCCTCATCTGTAAAAAAAGCTGGAGAAGGAAATGGTAAACCACTCCAGTATCTTTGCCAAGAAAACCCCAAATGGGATCACAAAGAATCAGATATGACTGAATAACAACAGATGTAGATGGTTTTCTGGCCTCTCATTTCTGACCTGGCTGTACTACTTTGGGACTTCACTGACTTTTTCATCATGTCTCAGGAAGCTCATTATTGAGTAAATCTCATCATCCTGCAAGATCTCATCAGCCTTGGAACTCTACCTCATCACCACCTTTCGTTTCTCTGATTGGTGGAACCATCCAAAACTTCCTTTTAGGGAAGAACCTCAGCTCAGAATTCATTTTTCATTTGGCTGCACGACATTGTGACTTCTCTGATTTTTCCACCAAGTTCTACTCTTGGGTACCTCCTCTCTCCTCCCCCCTCCCAAACTTTTCAGCTTCCCTTTATATGTTTTCTTCCACCATTATACTGTAAGCACCTTGAAGGCACTGTCCTTTTTTTCATATTTATATCCCCTGTAATGTACCTGGTACATTAAATAATTATTATTATTTATCTTTCAAATGTCCATATTAAGTAGGTACTTAATTTTTTTAATTGAATAGCATTTAGACCCCTTCATTCTTATTTTTTTTTCTTTTTGGAGTGGGGAGGGCAGGACAATTGGGGTTAAGTGACTTGCCCAAGGTCATACGGCCAGTAAGTGTTGTGTCTGGGGTCAAATTTGAGCTCAGGTCCTCCTGACTCCAGGGCCTGTGCTCTATTCACTGTGCCACCTAGCTGTCCCTAGAGCCCTTCATTCTTACTACAGTAGTGATCAAAGGGATTTAAGAGACCATCTTGCCCAGGAATCCTCAATCTGGGGTCAACGAATTTATATTCTCTCTCTCTCTCTCTCTCTCTCTCTCTCTCTCTCTCTCTCTCTCTCTCTCTCTCTCTCTCTCTCTCTCTCTGTCTCTGTCTCTCTGTCTCTGTCTCTCTCTCTCTGTGTCTCTCTCTCTCCCCTTTTTATTTGTATCTCCAGGGCTAGCACAGTTTAATAAATGTTTATTGAACTGAACTGAAAATTAGTAAGACTTGCACTTTGTTTCAAATCATACCATTCTTAAATGGGAGGAGTAGACCCTAGACTCCCAGTCTCCTGACACCCACAAAGGAGTTCTTTCCAATATGTCCTGCCACCTTTGTTCAGGGACCATAGATTTAGATCTGGAAGCAACCTTAGAGGCAATGTAGCCCAATCCTCTCATTTTACAGATGAAGAAACTGAGGTCTAAAGAGGTTTAGTGACTTGTCCAAGGTCTCACAGAAGTCAGCATCAGATTCAGGGTATGAACCTAAGCCTTCTGACCCTACAACCCCTTCTTTTTCCACTGCCTTTGGACTGTAAGAGACACAGCGACCAAGTGTGTGTTGAACTTTGTCGTGAGGTCCTGTCTGGAGTCCTGGACCCAAAGACGCTAGATTGGGGTTTTGCGGTATAGTAGAGTCAGGCAAAGCGCAGCAGGCTGAAAATGAAGTGAATGATGCAATCGCACATCCCGGGATCCAGCCCCACACTTCGATTGGTCCTGACGTGGCTCCTCGGCCTTGGATTGGCTGAGTCCGCCTTGACTGGGGAAGGAGCTTGGTGGAGCCTGGGATTGACACGTGGACCTGCTGTATTTCTTCTGTTCTTGAGGTTGGTCCTATTGTGAATAACAGGGAGGAGGTAGGGATGGAGACCAGGGGAGGGGGCTGCTCTAGGAGGTGACGGCAATCAGGCGGAGAACGCGGAGGGGGAGTGGTCTTGCTTCCAAGAGAAAAGCTTTTCCTTCTCCATCACCCCCACTCCTATTATCCTCTGTGACTGGGAGAAAGCACTTCCCTCTTTCACCTCTCTTTCCTTTTCTGCCGCTAGTTTGATTGTTCTAGTGAAGAAACGGACGCCCTCCCCACCCCCCAGCCCCGCCTTCTTCCCTTGGGTGAGCATTCCTCTAAGGAGCAAATCTGGGGGACCTCACTTTTCCGAAGAAGAGGGGAAGGTGGGAGGGAAAAGGGACCATGGAGCCATCAGGTGGGTAGCCTAACGGTAAAGGAGGGCACCGGGCCAACTCCTCTGTGGGCTGGGCATAGAAATGGCTGGGGAGGAGGAGTTGCTCTGGCATGTAGCTGTGCTTTCTTTCCCTGTGCAATCCAGCCCCATCTGTGTAGTGGCAGCTTCTTCCTCTGTACTCACTTCCAGCTGTTAACCTTTCTGCTGACTGAGCTGAGTCTCTGGGACCATGAGTGTGGGCTTCATTGGAGCTGGTCAACTGGCATTTGCCCTGGCTAAAGGCTTCACATCGGCAGGTAGGAACTGTGGCCCTAGAAGATAAGCTGGTCATTCCCCAACTGAGCTAAAGTTTAGGACTGGGCTTAGTTGCCTTTAATGCTTTGTCTGGGGTCCCTCACCCCCAAATGCCTACTAGGGCCTTCCCTTCCCCCTACCTTGTATTTAACTACTTTGTGGGTGGGGTGTATTTATTAACTTTTTATATTTATTCTGTATATATTTTCATATGCACTCCCCCATTTAAATGCAAGATCACTGTGAATAGGGAGTTTCTTTTTTTTTCCACTTTATTTGGACCCCAAAAGGTACCAGTCACATAGTAAATAATAAATATTTGTTGACTGATTGATAAGTTTAGGGGCAGTGAGAAGAGGTTCCTTATTAGAAATTGTATGAGAGAGAGAGATCTGGGTCACAAGTCAAGATAGGGAGAAATAGATATATCTTTATATATGTATCTATAGACCTATGTTTGTAGATATTTGTAAAGATATATATATCTAGTCATAGATATATATGTATATATGTGTGTATGCATACATACATAAACACATGTGTGTGTGTGTATATAAAGAGAGAGAGGTATAGAGAGATTTTTTTTCCTCCAATCTAGACCTATAATTTCAGTCCAGTGAAATACAACCTGGATGAAAACTCACTCCATCAGAAACTAACCTGTAACTTATAGATAGCCTTAGAAAGTTGTCCTGTTCGGGCAGCTAGTTGGATAGAACACCAGCCCTGGAGTCAGAAGGACCTTAGTTAAAATTTGGCCTCAGACACTTACTAGCTGTGTGACCCTGGGCAAGTCACTTAACCCTAACTACCGCCAAAAAAAAAAGTTGCCTGTGTCTATACAGCTCATATGTATTAGGTAAAGGAAGGACTTGAACTCAGATTTCCCTTTACTCCAAAACTGGTCCTCCATCCTCTTCATCAAACATCATGTGGTTCTACAGGGAATCAGTGCTTGTTCAGTATTTGAACTTGAATTTGAAGTAAGATTCAACTCTGATTTTTCCAGATGCTACAGAAGCCCCCAGGATGAGAAGTGACATTTTTACTAGTAATAGAGACACACATAGCTTAGTTTTGTTGTTTTATGAAGGATACAAGATAAGGGATGAGAAGTAGAGATTCCTGCTGGAACCCTGAACATTCTGGGGAGCATTGGCCTTGAATTGAAACAACCTTACCTTTCTCACTAGGCGTCCTGGCCGCCCATAAGATAATGGCCAGCTCACCAGATATGGACCTGCCCACAGTCTCTGCACTCAGAGTAAGTCAAAGTAGAATTTAAGTGGGAGGGAGGAAAGAATGTTGGAGTCTATCAAGTGGTGTTTTGACTTCCTAAACCAAACTGAACTCATTCAAGGACAGGCCAGGTCTGCATCTTTGTATTTGTGGGTTGGTTCTGGCCTACTTTCTTAAACCTGGGAGCAGAGACCAAAGGGGAAAATAGCCCCTCCCCTGCCATAGAGTCTTTATACTACTGACTTTCCACCCAGGCCAAGTCATTGATCAGACCAATCTGACCTGTGGGGATATCTCAGTGTAAGTATATTTGAAAAGTATTCTTCTTCAAAAAAAAAAGTATTCTTCTTTTTACCTAAGAACAAGAGACCACAGATTCTTCCTCTACCCCTTGTAGCTGCACTCCCCTTTCGCAAACTGTTATTAAGGTTTAAGAGAGTTTAACTGGGGGTTCAGTTGGTGAGATATTAGGTATCTGTATCTAAGGCAGAGATTCCCAAATTTATTTGGCCTACAGCCCCCTTTAAAAAAAATTACTCAGTGCCCTCCTAGAAATCTACTTTTTTTTAACCCTTTAATGTTTTTTGTGTGTCATTTTAAAAAATATAAAATATTTTAAAGGACTTCTTAAATTTAATAATTTTTTATAAATTTGTGGAGGTTTTCCTGCATTGAAATTTTGATGATACAATATTTCATCATGTAACCACATAGTATCATTGTAAACAAGTCATTACATACACATACTCCTACTAATGCATGCTGGACTTCCCAACAATGTGTGACACTCTCAACTGTCAACACTTGCTAGTTAAGACCTATCAGCAGACTTGACCACTGATGGATTATAACTTGCATTTTGTGTATTTATTTGGAAAATAATGTAATCACTGAAACTTGAACTCTGTTACACAACAGATGAAACATGTATGAATGGTTTTTTAAATTTTATTTTTAGTTTTCAACATTCATTTTTATAAAATTTGGAGTTCTAATTCTTCTCCTTCCCTCTCCTTCCACCCCTCCAAGGCAGCATGCAATATAATATAGGCTATACATGTACAATCATATAAAACACATTTCCACATAAGTCATGTTGTGAAGAACACGAAAGAATCAGAGCAAAACAGAAAAACCATGGGAAAGAAAAAAAGAGAGAGAAATAGTATGCTTTGATCTGCATTCAAGCTCCATTTTTCTTTCTCTGAATGTGGATGGAATTTTCCATCATGAGTCTTTTGGAGTTGTTTTAGGTCTTTGCATGGCTAAGAAGAGCTAAGTCTATCAAAGTCAGTCATCACACAATGTGGCTATTACCATAATATGCAATGTTCTCCTGGTTCTGCTCACTTCATTCAGCATCAGTTCATGCAAGTCTTTCCAGGTTTTTCTGAAACCCACCTGCTCACCATTTCTTATGGAACAATAGTATTCCATTACATGTAAGAACATTTTTTTCAAAATTTTTTCTCTTCTTTTGTTATGCTTCCATTGCCCCCTTATTTTTATTCAACACCCCACAACTGCACCCAGGCCTACTACTAGACCCTGGATCGTTCTAGTGCTCCCCCGCCCCAGAACAATATCACCCACTTCGGGAACCTGTGATTAAGCAAAGACACTGAGGATATGGTTAGTGACTCTGACACTGAAGTTGTAAAGACTGATTACTAGCATGAGAAGTCCCTGGCAAACCACAAAACTACATCCTGAAGGCAGTATGTTTTGGTGAACAAGGTGCCTGGGGGAAGCAGAAGCACAGTAGGGGAAAGTGCTCCCTACTTCGCCACACAGTAGCTGCGATGGGTACTCTGTTCCTATGATACCAAGCTCAGAACCCTTTCCTATTTCACCACAATGTTTCTTCAACTCATTGCCTGGCTTTTCTTCTATGCATTTGAGTCAGTGTGATGGAGTAAAAAGAGCATTGTCTGTGGAGTCAGAATCCCTGGTCTTTAGTGCCAGAATATATTCACTATGTGCCCTTACACAAGTCTGTCAATCTTTCTGAGCCTTAGTTTTCTCATCTGAAGAAGGGAGATCAAAATACTTTTAACACCTTCATAAGAGGACTATTGTGAAAAAGGGCTTCCTTCCAATAATGTATGATCATAAGATATTTCCAGCATCTGGCCTGAGCCTATGCACATAGATGCTTAATAAATGTTCATTGACATAAGTTGGGTAAAGAGTTCACAAACTAGGGTTAAGGGTTACCCTCTTTTGCCCCAGAACTCAAGCTATTCATCTGCCTAATAACTGTAGTGACAGCAACCTTTGTAGGACCTATGAAAGGACAGAATTTTAAATAAAAATCTTAGGGAGAGCTGCAACAGTGACAGGGTTATAGCTGTGAGCAAGGGTCTGGCTGATAATCCAGTTATTCCCCAAGGAAGCTCTGAAGCCTGAGAAGAACCAACTGTTCTTAAACATGACGTTCTTAACCATGATCTCTATTAATTTCGGCAGAAGATTGGTGTAAACCTAACCCCCCGCAACAAGGAAACAGTGCAGCATAGTGATGTACTTTTCTTGGCTGTGAAACCTCATATCATTCCCTTCATCCTGGATGAAATTGGAGCTGATATTGAGGACAGGCACCTTGTGGTCTCCTGTGCAGCTGGAGTCACAATTAGCTCCATTGAGAAGGTACCACTCCCTTTGCCATTGCCCATCAAGGTGGGAGGTGGATGTTTCCAGGTGCTGGTGGGCTTCGGAACTGGTGGAAAAATAGTGTAATGACAAAGTGAAAGGGGAACAGAGGGGGCAGCTAGGTAGCGCAGTGAATAGAGCACTGGCCCTGGAGTCAGGAGGACCTGAGTTCAAATGAGGCTTCAGACACTTGACACACTTACTAGCTGTGTGACCTTGGGCAAGTCAGTTAACCCCAATTGCCTTGCCTTCCCCCCTCCTCCAAAAAAAAGGGGGAAAAAGAAAAGGGAAACAGGGTAAATGGTACAGAAGGATTGCTTGGAAGCTTAATCTGCTTTCTTTCCCCAGAAACTGACAGCCTTCCAGCCAGCCCCTAAAGTCATCCGTTGCATGACCAATACACCTGTGATAGTACGGGAGGGTGCCACAGTTTATGCCACAGGAACCTATGCCCAGGTGGAGGATGGGAAGCTTTTGGAACAGCTAATGAGCAGTGTGGGGTTCTGCACTGAGGTGGAAGAGGACCTTATTGATGCTGTCACAGGCGTCAGCGGTAGTGGGCCTGCCTATGTGAGAACTTATGGTGTGGGGCAGGTTATGGAATGGAGGGGTTAGGCAAGAGCTAATGGAGGGAGGGGGAAATTACTCAGGTCATCTCCTTTAGCCTAAAAGGGGAATACCAAGGGCCTCTTCTGTTTGACAGGATCACCAAGGTCCCTTTTTCTTTTCCCAAGGCTCAATAATTATCTCCCCTGCAGGCATTCACAGCTTTGGATGCATTGGCAGATGGTGGGGTGAAGATGGGGCTACCTCGGCAGCTGGCAGTTCATCTGGGGGCCCAGGCTTTATTGGTTAGTGTCTTTCTGACCCTTGGACTTTATAAAAAGGAATTTTTCTCTTAGATTTGGGGCTAGAACTTAAGGCTCTGTTTCTGGGCTAGTAGAAAGATGGGATAGGGGCAACTCTATTCCCTAAAGGAATTCTTTGTAGGAATCTAATGGATTCAGGGAACAGAGGACTTTCTCACAGAAAGTCACTATGGTCCTTCCTCTGGTCTAATCTGTCTTCTTTCTATTGCAGGGAGCTGCCAAGATGCTCTTGGCAACAGAAGAACACCCTGGACAGCTCAAGGACAATGTCTGCTCCCCTGGGGGAGCCACTATCCATGCTTTGCACTTCTTAGAGAGTGGCGGCTTCCGTTCCCTCCTCATCAATGCTGTGGAGGCTTCCTGCATCCGTACGCGGTAGGCTTCCTCTTCTTCCCATTTCATTTTCTTCAGGCAAGTCTCTGGTCCCAACCTACCCTCCAGGAGCTTAGGTAGTAACAATTGAGATTAGTCAAATGTGACAGAAAGGAAAAATAACACATCACTCATCATTTATTTGAATAGTTTGTTGTAGGTCTGTTAGTCCTTGTCCTGCTTTGTTTTATACCACTACACTACAAACTTTTTTTTTTTTTTGCTTTTTGGAGGGCAATTGGGGTCAAGTGACTTGCCCAAAGTCTCACGGCTAGTTTTTGTGTTAAAGTGTCTGAGGCCATATTTGAACGCAGGTCCTCCTGACTCCAGGGCCGGTGCTCTATTCACTGCGCCACCTCACCACAAACTTTTGGTAAATTTGGGGGGGTAATTATCCATGGATCAGGGGTGGACAGATAGTTTTTAGGTGATCTGTGATTTTTTTTTTAATTTTAAATTTTTAAAAATTTTAATATAATTATTTTCCTTTGTAATCCTATTATTTTATACATTTAAAAATATTCTGAGAAGGGATCCACAGGCTTCACCAGACTTCCAGAAGGGCCCATGACATAGAAAAGATTAAGAACCTCTGCTCTTGGTCATCTAGGTAAAATGCTACAGTTGAGAAATACTGGATTTGAAGTTAAAAGATCTTCATTCAAATCCTAACCCTAACACTTATTAACTATATGAGCTTGGTCAAGTCACTTAGGCTAAATGAACTCCTACTTGAACCATGAATTCCCTCTATCACAGCCCCCAAAAATAGGTATACAGTCTCTGCTTGTACATCTACATCTAACTGTCAAAAACCTCTTATTTATATGGTGCAGAGATCTTTCTGCTTCTAACCTCCACTCATTAATATAAATTCTCCCTTCTGGAGCTTTGCAGAATAAGTCAAATTTATCTTGCACAAAAAAAGGAGAGGGGAGAAATTTACATGATGAGAACTTTTAGAGCACTAGTAAATTGTACTTAATAGATTTGCAGTTTCTTATGTAATCTTTTTTTTATTATTATACTACGTTATGGAAATGCTCGTTTTAATCACGTAAATTTTGAAGAAAAAAAACAAGATAGTTCTTTGAATACTTGAAGGCAGAAATCGTATCCTTCCTAAAGGAACATCCCCTATTCCTTTAGTGGTTACTCATGGTACAGGGTTTTGAGTCACCCTCATCTCCTGGTCACTCTCCTGGATGTGCTCTCCTTAGTCATTATCTATCTTAAGTTCAGCCAGGCTTCGGCTTGGAGGTAGGGCTCCAACAGGCAGGCTCCATGAGGCTGTGGGCTTCTCACTCTCTTACTAGAAATCCCAGATCCAGAACTGTCTTTTCTTTCTAACCATTTCCTTCTAATCTTTTTTTGATATGTATTTGGCAGAGAGCTTCAGTCCATGGCTGACAAAGAGAAGGTCTCTCCAGCTGCCATCAAGAAAACTCTGCTGGATAAAGTGAAGCTGGACTGCCCTACAATGTCCACGAAGTCATCCTCTAATCTCATCAAACTTCTAGCTCAAAGTCAGGTCCCTGGAGGCCAGAAAGACTGAAGTGCACCCTCTCTCTCTCTTCCCTCTGATTTCTGCTCCCAGATACAGGGAGAAAGCATTTCCATGTGGCTATAATAGCCCTTGATCGATTATCAGGAATCCCATGCCCTGTGGTCCACAAATGTATACATATCAGGACTCTTTCTCTTACAACATGGGGACTCTCCCCTGCCAACTAAAAAGGTCAAGCTTGCCACCTTTCTCTTGAAATTCATAGGATTTCCCTTTATAGCTTCTGAAGACTCTAATGCAGAAGAGAATATTTCTGTCACTCAGCTCTTTTCTTTCCTTCCCTCATGGAAAAAACCTCTACCCTCCTCTCTTGGGGAGTTGGCCATCCTTGAAAAAGTTGCCAAGCTGAACCCAACACTGGTAGCTGAATTGGACACATAGACATATTCTGCCTTAGAAGGGATATCTCTGGAGTCTTGCCCTAAGCCATGACCCCTGACTCCGGGGAAAGCCAAACAATTCATTTCTCCTCTCTCCCCATCCCTCCATTTCCATTTTTTTTTCTTTTTGGATGACATTTGGGGTTAAGTGACTTGCCCAAGGTCACACAGCTAGTTTTTGTGCTAAGTGTCTAAGGCCAGATTTGAAGTCAGGTCCTCCTGACTCCAGGACTAGTGCTCTATTCACTATGCCACCTAGCTGCCGCCCTCTACTTCTGTTTTTTTCTAATTTATTTTATTCAGAACTTAAATAAAATAAGCATTTCCATAACAGTAGAATAGGAAAAAAAAACCATGAAACTGCAAATCTATTATGTACAACTTGTTCTTCTTTTAAATATATAATAAAATTATCATGTAACTTTTTTCCTTTTTTTTCTTCCCTTCCCCAATCCTAGAGATAGCTACCATTAGACACAAATGTATATACCTATGTAAAACCATTCTATACATATTTCTACTTATCAGTTCTTTCCCTGGATGCAGATAGCATCTTCCTTTTTTATAGCCTTTGTAGTTAATTTGGGTATTTTATTTATTTATTTTTAGTTTTCAACATTCATTTCCACAAGATTTTGAGTTACAAATTTTTCTCCTTGTGTCCCTATCCCCACCCCAAAATAGCAAACCTACCAAATACCCCTTCCCCATTCCCCCACTAACTTTTTAGTAGGGCAAGATGGATTGCTATACCCCAGTGCCTATATATCTTATTTCCCAGTTTCATGTAAAAAATAATTTTTTTAAAACATTTGTTTTTAAAACTTTGAGTTCCAGATTTTTTCCCTTCTTCCCTTCTCACCCACCCCCACTGGGAAGATAAGCAATGCAATATAGGTTATACATGTGTAGTTACACAAACATTTCCGTAGTAGTTATATTGTGAAAGACTAACTATATTGCCCTCCATCCTATCCCACCCCCCACTTATTCTATTTTCTCTTTTGACCCTATCCCTTTTCTTGCTTTTTTGAAGGGCAATTGGAGTTAAGTAACTTGCCCAAAGTCACATGGCTAGTAAGTATGTAAAGTGTCTGAGGTCAGATTTGAACTCAGGTCCTCCTAACTCCAAGGCTAGTGCACTATTCACTGCACCACCTAGCCGCCCAACCCTATCCTTTTTCAAAAGTATTTGCTTCTAATTTCCCTCTCCTCCAATCTGCCCTCCCTTTTATAATTCCCCCTTTTTTGCCTTTCCCCCCAATTTTCCTGTAGGGTAAAATACCCAATTGAGTGTGTATGTTATTCCCTCCTTAAGCTATTATTTAGGTATTTATAATAACCTAAACAACTTGGTTGCTCAAAGATATTCTTAAATCAATATTGCTGTTACTGTATACAATGTTCTCTAGGTACTGCTCCTCGTTATTTCATGCTAATCCTTCCATGTTTTTCTAAGATCATCAAGCTTATCATTTCTTATAGCACAGTAGCATTCTGTTATAATAATGTGCTTTTTTTAATTTCTATAATATTTTATTTATAAATAATTTAATTTCTATAATAATGAACTTCTCATAATTTTCTTGAATTGCTTTTATTTTTTTCCTAATTTTTCCTTGTTCTCTCTGATTTTTTTTTTTTTTGCTTTTTGGAGGGGGGAAGGTAGGACAATTGGGGTTAAGTGACTTGCCCAAGGTCACATGGCTAGTTTTGTGTTAAGTGTCTGAGGTCAGATTTGAACTCAGGTCCTCCTGACTCCAGGGCCAATGCTCTATTGACTGTGCTACCTAGTCGCCCCAATCTCTCTGATTTTTAATTCCTTTTGAAGTTCTTGCAAGAACTCTTTTTGGGCTTGTGACCATTGGACATTACTTTTTAGGGGCAGAAGTGACTTTTTTTTTTTTAACCTCAATTCTGTCTTTTTTTTTTTTTTAAAGAAAAGCTTTTATTGATGTCTTTTGTTTTTACCACTCAGTCATCTGACATCATATGCAGCATTTCATACCTGTAGCCCCCTGCCTCTCCAGTTTAAGAAAGAAATCGTTATTTCATTTCATTTCATCGTTATTTCCTCATCTATTCTCTGATATGCTTACCCCCAGATCTCTGAAAAACATACCCCAGGTCTTTAAATATACACCATCTAATTTGTCATTTGCAGCTGTCTATGCCCAGTTTAGTTTTTTGTCTCTACGTTTGTAGCAGTGTTTCTCTGTTACAATCCTTTAAGCAAAAGAAACCCTTTGCTTTTTTCAATTCAGCTCAATTCAACAAACAGCTGCTATAGGCCAGACATTGTGGTAAGTTCTGGGGGTATAATAACAATAATAACAAATAGCTTACATTTATATAGCACTTAACCATGTGCTTTGCAATCATCTCATTCGATCTTCACAACTCTGGGGGATAGGTACTATGAAAAAATAGAACTGTGACTGCCCTGAAAGAGTTTACATTCTGTTAGGGGAATACAACATGTATGTAAAAAATTAAATTCAAAACATACACAAAATAATTTTCAAGAGAAGCATAGATCTAATATGAAGGACACTTTATTAACAAAATAGAACAAGTCTTCTTAAGGGCATAATACAAAGGTAGAGAAGATGTGCCATAGGCACATGAGAAGAATGGGGCTGATGTTAATGGATTGAGAAAGTGGTAGGTTTGGAAGGCGGCTTTGATCTAAGCAGCCTAGAGAAACTTAATGGGCATAGGACCTTGTCGGGCCTTTCATAGTGGCAATGACAATATTTATTTGAAGAGAAAACAAAAGGAATGGCAGCTGAAGAATCCTTGGTGCTACCTGATAAGGTGAAGACAGGGGTGGGTAGAATCCTAATACCTGGCTGGTGCTAGAAGGCTGACACATGTCAGCCTGATCAGCTCTGCCCCAGGGCTCACTTCAAAGTTGAGAAATGATTTCCCCTATAGTACAGAAGGGCCTTTGGTGCTGTACTAATCCTTTGTATCATCTTTTTTCTTCTTTTTTTTTGAATTGGGCTGGTGCTTACCTGTGAGCTTAAAGTTTCCAAGCTACCAGACTGTTTCTTTTGATCAGCCCTAGAGTATAATGGCACACACCTGAAAGGGAATCCAGTATGATTTCCGTTGGGATCACAAATTAGTCTGGTTAAGCCATGCTTTTGCTAGTTAATCATCCAAGCTAGACTGCCCCCAGAACATGGGCTTGTGTGATAATCTCTAGTCTTCCAAAGGGAAGGAGGCAGTAGTTATCCGAGCTCTCAGAAATACTATCTTGTAGCCTCATACAATGAGTGTGTGCCTAGCCTACTATGGCGAGGTCACAACTTAGGCTCCATAATAGACCAGGGAGTGGGACAAGCCAAGGAACAAACAGATAGGGGAAATGTGGTTGTCAGAGGATCATCTGGGTTAAGAAAGCTTGAGAAAATGATAGCTTACATTGTTGGTAATCCCTTTGTCAGTGGTGAAAGGGTCTTCCCTGGTCTCCATTCCCCCATTAATATAATAGAAATAGAGACTTAAGTCCCCTTGGAGGGTATCCACAATGAAGATGTGATTAACCATGGATTTAGAATTCCCTGAATTCTGAGTCCTCCATTTAACCTTGGGAATGAAAGGAAGTTCTGAATAGAGAAGACGTGGTCCCCATCTTGCAGAGTTTGCCTTCATATAAGGGAACTTCAACATACAGAGTATTACGTTTAACTTTCAAATTCCTCAATATGACCTACTCCTCAACACAGGGATAGCCACAATCTTGATTTTGTTATGACCCCTAAGTCTTTCTTTATTTGATCATTTGGTAATAGATTAACAGTTCATCTTGGGACAGCTAGGTGGTGCAGTGAATAGAGTACCAGCCCTGGAGTCAGGAGAACCTGAGTTCAAATATGACCTCAGACACTTGACACACTTAAGCTGTGTGACTTTGGGCAAGTCACAACCCCAATTGCCCTCCAAAAAAGCAAAAAAAAAAAAAAACAGTTCATCTTTCTGTATGTCTTATTCGCCTAACAGCAATCTTCATTCTCATTATGACCTCTCTACCAGTCAGTACTTTCCCAGGCCCTCACCTCTGTTATGGCTATATTCTCCTTCCTTCTCCCCTCTACCAATTGGTGATTTGGTTCAGTTCTATAATATCTATTTTTTTTTAAAAGAAAAGTTTATTCAAAGTTCATCATATTGGGTAGACTTTTTTTTTTTGCTTTTTGGAGGGGGGAAGGTAGGGCAATTGCAGTTAAGTAACTTGCCCAAGGTCACATGGCTAGTTTTGTGGGAAGGTAAGGCAATTGGGGTTAAGTGACCTGCCCAAGGTCACATGGCTAGTTTTGTGTTAAGTGTCTGAGGCTGGATTTGAACTCTGGTCCTCCTGACTTGAGGGTTGGTACTCTATTCACTGCACCACCTAGCCACCCCTATAATATCTATTCTTAAATCCCTAATCCTCTTGTCCTATTACCATTCATCCTTTCCCAAACTCAAACCCAGAATTACTCCCACAATCCTCCTTTGCTCCTATTTACATGTTGCTGAATGGAAGTAGAAGAAGTCATGAAGCCATAATGAAAAGACTAGCTACAAGTTTATGATGTATGATCTCAACTGTCTTCACAGAAGCAAAGCAATTCTTCTACTCCTACTTAGTCATCTTTATCCCACTCACCATAACAGCTGTGCCAAACCTAACTCATTTTTTCTAGTACAAAAAAAAAGAAAATTATCCAAGGCAATAGCAAAACAAATCAGAAAAAGTATATGTAGGAAAATATGTGCCAGACAATATAGGTGAAGGAGCTTTCCCATTGATAGTAAGATAACTCAGCTCAACCCAGATCTCATCCAGGGCAAAATTCCCTAAAATCTCTAGTATAACAAACTACCAACTTCTCTAATGTTGGCTTCTTCCCTGTCTTTTCCTTCAGCAGCCTGAACTGGGGCTAGCATCTTCTACCTTCCCTCTCAAAGCCAGAAGCCAGAATAGCCCAAAACCACTGCAGAGCTCAGAGAGACTCAAGAGTTCCCAGAAACTGAACAGACTGGAACTTTCCTCTCTCCCTCTCTCACCATGTCCAATCCTCTCTTAACAAGAGGCATCTAGGTATCAGAATAGAGCACTAGACCTGGATTCAGTAAGACATGAATGAGTTCGAATACGGCCTCCAACAATCACCATCCATTTGTCACTGCTCAAGTCACTGACCTGTGGGTCTCAGTTTCCTAACCTGTAAAATGGGGATAATAAAAGCACCAACCTCTCTGGGTTGTTGTGAGGATAAATGATAAGTGTAAACTTTAAAGTGCTACATAAATGCTAGCTATTATTAATTTATCTAATTTCCCAGGGCACCCCCACCCCCAAACCTCCACCCTTTTAGGAAGGACCTTGTTTTATAGTACACACACACAAAGATCATTTGCCCAAGTTTCCTTTTTACCCTGTCTCACATCCCTTTGCCACCATCATCCTCCATCTCCCCCTTCATTCCAGTCTCTAATCAAGAAGTGCCTGTCCTCCTTGACAAGACCAACCCCTATTTATGTACCCTTGAATCTATCAATTCCTCTCTTCTCCAGACGATTCTCTCCCACACAGTGTCTATGTCTCATTTGAACTCAAGTCTTTCCTGACTCTGGGTCCAGCCCCTATCCACTGCAGCCACCTAGCTACCTAGTTATTAATTTATTGATTGATTGCTTAATAGGGGAGAAAGACACACACAAAGGAAAAAGGCCAAGAATACAAGCAAAGAAAATGCAGATAGATAGTTTTACACAAAGAGAAGTCCTTCTTGCAGATGATGGAGGCATCAGATCTTCTTTGCTTCCTTTTCTTTCATTACATTCCTTCTCCTTATGTCTCATCTTGAGGTGATTGGGACCCTGGCTCTCAAAAGCTGTGCCAGTGGAGGGAACTGTTCCTACCATGCTGAAAAACCTTCAGATAGTCCAGTAGTAGTATTGACTGTCTTCCAACTAACCTGGCTTGGTTAGAAAAAGATCTTCATTCAGGTTGACAGTTGAATACCCAATTTTTTTCACTCAAAAAAACTTGTGAAGTTTCTAAGGTACAGAGTGATTTGTAGCATTGAAATAAGTACTTTTTCAGTTAATAGATAAACATTAATTACCTACTAAGTGCCAGAAATTGTGGTAGGTTCTAGATTTGAATGCAAAGACCAAAAAAATGAAATGGTCCCTACTCTGAAGGAGCTTATACTCTATTGTAAGAGAAAACACATCGACACAAAAGTGTATACAGAATGAACTCAACTAAATATAAAATAACTAAATACAAAGGTTTATAGAGAGGACCAGCAGTTGGGGAGAACAAGAAAGATTTCCTCTAGACAGTGGTGATTGCTCTGCAGCTTGAAAGAAGTAAGGGATTCTGTAGAATAGAGGTCAGGAAGGAATGCATTCCAGGCATGGGAGACAGATGAGAACGGTGGTGGCAGTGGTGGTGGTGGTGGTAATGGTTGAGTTGTTTCAGTCATGTCAGACTCTCTGTACTCCCATGTGATTGTGAGGAACAGAGAGATCAGACTGGCTGTATTAGAGAGTGCAGGAAGGGGAGTTATTAATATACAGCGAGACTAGAAAGAAGAGTTTTAAAAGTCAAGGATAGATAGGAATTCATATTTTATCTTAGAAGCAATAAGAAGCTGCTGGAGTTTATTTGAATAGAGGAATGACCTAGTCCTCATCTGAAAAATGAGCTATAAAATTAACTACAAAGGACATAGGAAGGAAGATGCTATCTGCATTTAGAGAAAGAACTGATAAATAGAAATATGTATAGAATGATTTTTCATATATATACATATATATGTATATGCATACACATATTTGTGTCTAATGGCAGCCATCTCTAGGACTAGGGAGAGGGAAAAAGGAAATTTACATGATAACTTTATTATATATTTTAAAGGAATAGCAAGCTGTATATAATAGATTTGCAGTTGCATGTGCAATCATCTTTTTAAAAAATTATACTATGGTATAGAAATGCTTGTTTTATTCAATAAATTAAAATAAAATAAATTAGGTTTTTTCAATGTTTAATGAACTGGAGAAGAATAGGGTAAAATGGTAAACCACCAAGAACCCCAATGGGGTCACGAAGAGTGGGACATGACCAAAATGACCAAACAACAACAAAAAAGACAACTAGTCATATGCACATAACGAAAAATCACTGCAACAACTATGCAGAAGATGGATTTAAGTGGGGAAAGATTTGAAATTGGGAGACCAATTGGGAGACCATTTCATGTTCAAGCGTGAAATGATGAGGAAGGGTCTGAACTATGTGACAGCTGAGTGAATTGTGAGAAGGGGATCTATGTAAGAAATAGTGTAGGGGCAGAAATAGCAAGATCTGGCAGTTTTCTGGCTATGTGGAGTGATTGAGAAGGAGGACTTTAGAGGAATGCCAATGTTGTGAATGTGGAAGACTGGAAGGATAATACTACCCTTGACAGAAAAAGGAAAGTTTGGTAGAGGGCAATCTCTCTGGGTCTTGGTTTACTCATCTGTAGAATGAGATTGCTAGATGATGTATAAGATCTCTCCAAGTTCTAACCCATGGTTCTAAGCTCTGTTTTAGAGGGGTTGGCTTTGAGCCATCTCCAGGACACATTCATTGGGTAGTTGGTGAAGTATGGCTGGAGCTCAGCAGAGAGACTGGAGCT
Source organism: Petaurus breviceps papuanus (assembly GCF_028583685.1). Lineage (NCBI taxonomy): Eukaryota > Metazoa > Chordata > Mammalia > Diprotodontia > Petauridae > Petaurus > Petaurus breviceps. Next base: position 2,170,215 of record NW_027187287.1, read on the forward strand.
GAATATATAGATTGGCAAGTCAACAACACAGAGATATTAAACTGATCAATAACTTTGGAGAGAGTAGTTTTAGTGACCCACATACTGAATTTCTCTAGAAAAGGTGACTGACCTGGTGAACAATAGACAATAACCACCATGATCTGAATTGGGTGATAAATTTAGCTAGAGTAAACTTCAAAAGAGGTTGCTGTATGACGGAGGCAAAGGGAGAATGTGGAAGAGGCAGTGGGTACAGCAGTAGGAACATAGCAGGCGCCCCATAAATTAATTACACTACTCAGAAATCTCAGAATCTCAGAGTTGGAAGAGGCTTCAGAGATCATTTGGTTCAACCCATACCTGAAAAAGGGTCCCCTCTATAACTATCTGACAAGTAGTTACCCAGCCTTTATCCTAAGACCTACAATGAAGGAGAATTCATCTTCTAAAGTAACCCATTCCACTTTGGGATAGCTACCTTATATCAAGCCAAAATCCACATCTTTGTAACTCCTACCCCCCGCTCCTTTTGGGCAAAGCAGAACCAGTCTAATTGGATAGCCCTTGAAATACTTGAAAGCAGTTATCATGTTCAGCTATGGTAGTAGCAATATTTCAACCTCTGGCCCTATGGAGATTAGGCTAGTTTTCCCTTAAAAGGTATCAAAATATTCTTTAAGACTTGATTTGCTCCAGGAACTAAGAGCTCAAATTCCTAAGGTCACTTTTTCAACACCTGAGTACAAAGCAGTCATGAGGAGCTCCATGGGACCTCTGAAGCTTGGATTCATGGATCTCAATGGATAACTCAAGCAAATTTTTTTTTTCTTTTTCTTTGTTCAACTTAATCACTTCAAGGTGATCTCAATGGCTACCCTTTTATCCTTCTCCTGTTATAGCTAATTAGATATGATCTTGAGGGAATTAACATTCTAGTCACCACCTGGATTCTACCATTCTGGGACCACCACCTCCCCATATATACACATCAATATCCTTCCTAAAATGTAGCATTCAGAAGTCAACAGGTTGCCCCAGACCAGGACCAAATACAGCAGGACCATGTCCTCTCTGAGTGCGCTGCCTAAGTTCACAACAGCTTTAGGGGCTGCAGTGCTACACTCTTAATTCATATTGAGTTTCCAGTCCACTAAAACCTTCAGATCTGTTTCAGAATAATTGCTATCTAATCATGCCCATCTTGCACTTGGAATTGATTTTTTGAACCTAGGTGTAAGACTTTACATTTCCCCCTATTACGTTTTATCTTACTAGATTCTGCCCAGTGTTTTAGGCTGTCAAGATCTTTTTAAGATCCTTACTCTGTCATCTAACTCTGAGAAGAGTCACCTTGACGCCTGGAGGGTCAGACCTGGCTCTCAAGGATCTGCTTAGCTTTCTCTCTCAACACAAGCCAGCCTTCTCCCTGAACACAAGTCAGGGGTCTCTCTTCACCTGTCAAGCGATGTGATGCTTTTAGTGGGAAGTAAAGAAGTCTAAGCACCCTTTCCACATTATGCAGCACATTAGATAGAACTCTGGACCTGGAATCAGGAAGACAGGAATTCAAATCCAGCCTTAGATGCTTACTAGCTGTTTGACTCTGGCCAAGTCACTTAACCTCTGTCTGCCTCAGTTTCCTTATCTACAAAACAGGGAAAATAATAGTATCCACTTCCCAAAGTTGTTGTGAGGATTAAATGAGATAATATTTAGAAAGGACTTAATACAGTACCTGGTACAAAGTAAATGCTTAATAAATGTTTCTTTCCTTCTTTCCCATGCAAGAAACTACCATTAAAGGAGAAATGTTCCATCCCCATGGGCATTGGGATCCAAAAACCATAACATAGAGCTTACTGTATACTCCCAGAACTCATGTCCTGGGGAAGAGGAACTGCTATGATTTAACAGATATGGTGGTCTAGGACAAGAACTGAACCCAGTAAAACCACAGGTCAAGTAGACAATTTCCATTGACTCAGGGAACTCCCATTTCTCCCTCTTTGTTCACCCTTACCCTCATGGAAAATTATAAACATTACTTAATGGTGCAGCTACCGTGTTTCCCCGATAATAAGACCTATGCTGAAAATAAGCCCTCCCCTTACTGTGTAAGATTCCTCTAAAATAAGCCCTCCCCCGAAAATAAGCCCTATTGAGATTGCTACTGTAGTGAAGATAATCCCCGGCGCTACACGCTACATTACGGTACCCTCTGTATGCACCGTCCCCCCCCCCCCACCTCGTGAAACGCACACCGCGCTCGAGCTGCATCCAATCAGAGCTGCAGCAGTGAGCGAGTCATCCTGTTCTTCCCCAGTGATTTGCTTGCTGGCGCCATTGAGAGCAGTGCCGCGGAGGAGAGCTGAGGCAGGACAACATAAGCCCTCCCCTGAAAATAAGCCCCCTAAGGCTCAGGGGAGCATAATTAGATCCATGCTTAGTATTCCCAGAGGACACTTGATTCCTGGCTGGGATGTTGCAGCTAGCCTAGCAGCGAAACCCTGAGAAGCCAGGGTGCTGGAATGTAATTCTAGAGGAGGATTTTGGAGTTGAATTTTGTGGGACTAATGCTATGTAAGAACTAAGTCAAGCTATAAGCCTATTCTTCCTCCCCTCCCCAGAAACAGAGGTGTCAGGGGAAAATGATTGTAAGCTTGTTTGAAGTAAATATTCCCTTCCTTGTAAAAGCCTCTGACTATTAAATAGTTAAAAGGAACTGGGGTGCTTGGACCCCCTAAAATTGGGAGAACACAATCAGTAGGGTTTCTAGTCAATGGCAAAGACATCCCTCCCCCAATCTTTTCATAGTACTGGTGAATCCTGGGGGAGGAGCAGAAATGTAACACACCTGATCTTCAGGTAGTGGGAAAGAGCAACCATGTTACATATGCAAAGAATTTTCTCAAACTTTAAAGCACTATATAAATGCTAGCTCTGTTTGTTACTACTATAATTATATTATGAAACAGTTTGTAGGACTGTGAATTAGCCATTTTACATTTCACCTTATCTGGATGCTACCTGATCAGACAACCAAGCTTGAATCAATCTTCTTTCTTATTATACACAGAAGCTTCCCAGAAACCAGTCACTACCACTCTAGGAAGACCCCAGTCAAAACCAGTCCTGGACACATCCACAATGGGACCTTCTTTTGCCTAAGATAAAAAACAAGCAGAAAAATGGCACAGGCAACCTGGCTTTCCCCCTATTCCTGCAAATCTTCCTAACTGTGTACACAATCCTCATGGGGAACATCAGTGTGGGTTACCATAATACAGGATAGAGAAGGACCATTCTTCTCCCAGTCTCACTAAAATCACATGATGCCAGAAGCACTCTTCTTTTAATAGATGCAACACCCTACCCCACACCCCTCCTGCTATCACCAGGTTGAAAACAACCAAAGACAACCCAGTCTATTGTGCTATCCAAAGATTTTGTGTTTAGACATCAGGTCTTATCAGTAATGGATCGACATATGGCTGGAAATAGCCCCCAAGGTTCCTACACAATTAGAAAATATATGTGCATGCTTTATAAATTAGCACTTGTCGCATGCAGTTAAAGAAAGAAGGATAGAGGATCAAGCGACTTGCCTAAGGTATTTCAGGTAGTAAGTAGCAGAACAGATCTTGGACCAAGGTTTTCTGACTCCAAAACCAGATCTCCTTCTCCCCACTTTCCAGGTCCCCTTTGTCTTCCTCCACTGGAATATAAGATCCTTGAGGGCAGGGACTGTCTTGTCGCTTACATATGTGTACCTAGTACTTAGCACCATGTCTAACACATAGCAAGTGTTTAATAAATTGTTTATCTATCTATCTCTTTCTGTGACAAAATAGGTGCCACTGGCAATGGGTATTTGTTTGGTTTCTACTATAACAATTAGGAAGCATTATAGCATGATGGATAAAGCATTAATCTTAGAGTCTGAAAGATGGAAATTAGGACTTTTCATTGCAGGATTGAAATGAGGGCTCCTTGAATTAAAGGATTTTTTTAATGGATATTTGATCAGTTTTCTCTATGGATTTTAATTCCTTCATTTAGCAGCAAATGACTCTCTAAAGACGTGACTATGTGGTAACCCTATATCTCCACTAGCAAAGGGAAAAGACTTTTTTTGTTCAAGACTTATGTGTCCAAAGGAGATTTAAAGCCACCTGGAAGTAGCAGTGGGGTGGTGGGGGCCTGCTAGTCTACATCTCTGTTGGGGTAATAACGTAGCATTTCCCCAATATGGCATTGGTGTGGCAGTTCGTAGATTGACTTTTTAGCTTTCTCTCTGGTATAAGGAAAAACCCTCTCTGATCTGTATCAGAGTACCTGATGTTCCCTCTTTTTATGGTATTTCCAGGATGGTAATTAGTAGGGAGGAAGATATTAACTGCTTTGGGGTCTTTGTGTACAGTAATTAGTCAAGGGGAATGGAAGTATGTTTTTCTAATGATAAGATGGTTGATTTAGAAAAACATGAGAAAAGAATATTCCTTTATGTATTCCAGGTCAGCTAACATAAGGGATATGGAGGGCTTCAGTTATGGTGCTATTAGTGCCTTCTACACCCACAAGTTCACTTTATCAACAAAACTATTGTTAGACAAAGAGATGAAGACCTTCTTGCCTGGTTTTAGGGGTGAAAGCAAAAAAAGCAAGAGAGAATAAACAGGGGATATTAGGATAATGTGCTAATTAATGGAAAATGACAGGAAAATGACTGTGAGTATCTGTCTCAAGTGAGACCTCATAGAGATACTTATGTTTTTTTCTTATCTTTAGATGTGAAATCTCACTCAGATTCCAGCACACAAAGATAATAAGTTTCTATTTGTTCCTGAGAATATACCTGCCAAAACGGACACAGAAACTCTTTGAACTCAAACACAATACACTTTTTATACAAATAAAGTCATATCTAAATAATTGAAGTAATATTTATTGTTCATGGGTAGGTAAAGCCAATATAATTTTTAAAATGACAGATTTAGGGGCAGCTAGGTGGCACAGTGAATAGAACACTGGCCCTGGAGTCAGGAGGACCTGAGTTCAAATGTGACCTCAGACACTTAACACAAAAACTAGCCGTATGACCTTGGGCAAATCACTTAACCCCAATTGCCCTCCAAAAAGCAAAAAGACATATTTACCTAACTAATCTATTTATTTAATGCCATCCCAATTAAATTAATAAAAAATTATCTTACTGAGTTAGAAAAAATAATAGCAAAATGCACTCGAAAGAACTAAAGGTCAGGAACTTGAAAGGAACCAGGAAAAAAAAGATGTAAAAATAGCAAATTCAGCAGCATCAGACCTTAAACTATGTTGTGGGGTGAGAGCATCGTTGAAGACAAAATGAATAATTTCAATTACTTTAAATTAACATTTTCTTGTGTAAACAAAGCCTTTGTAACCAAGAATAAAAGGAATGCAGAAAATTGGGAAAAACATTCATAGACAGTCTCTCAGGATATTATTGGGTTGGAATATTGCTGTGGTATAGGAAATGATAAGATGGTTGATTTAGAAAAACATGAAAACACTTGGACTTATGAAGGAAGATGCTATCCACCTTCAGAGAAACAGACAAGTGGAAAAAAGCACAGGATGGTCTTACGTATATGTATATGAGTATATATGTATATACATGTATATATTTATAGGTATCTATGTATATACATGTATATACATGCATATGTATCTGAGTTCAAATGTAGCTTTCTTTAGGGCTGAAGTAGGGGGAAGGAGGGGAAAAATTTTTTTAAATAAAGCAAAAAGTACATAGCAGAGAACAAAAGAAAACCTACAAGAAAGCAAAGAGAAGCTAGAAAGCTTAGAAAACAATGGAAATGTATTGTTTTATATTGAATCCTCTCCTATGTTCTTCTGCGTACATGGCAATTTGTTAGAAGAAAACAAAGAAAAAACTTTTCTCATTTTGTATTTAAATTTAAAATAAAAAAATTTTAAATCTCTATTAACATGTTTATATATGAATGTAGGCACGTATGTATTTATTTAATAGCAGACAATATTAATTCATTTACATTCTTCAGAGACAGAAAACACTTGTATTTGTAATTCTCAGAAACAAAACCATATCCTTATGCACATAATGGAAGGGACAGAGAGCTACAGAGGCTAGACATTATGAAAAGTTGAAATTTTCTTGGTCCTGTTGTTGTTCAGTCATTTTTCAGTTGTGTCTGACTCTCTGTGACCCCGTTTGGGGTTTTCTTGGCAAAGGTACTGAAGCAATTTGCCATTTTCTTCTCCAGCTTATTTTACAGATGAGGAAACTGAGGCAAACTAAGTGACTAGCCCAGGGTCACACAGCTAGTGGTATAAGGTCAGTTTTGAACTCAGGAAGATGAGTCTACCTGCATTCAGACCTGGCTCTCTATCCATGGTGCCTCTTAGTTGCACTTTTCTTAGCCCTACTAGATAATTTTAATTCCCACCCCTGTTCAAATGTCAGACTTTTTTGAAGCATTGGTTATATAGCCTTTATAGACTCTGGAAGTCTTCATTCCAGTTTATACTGACATTGATGAATTGGGTCCCCCAGAGGAAGGCTAGCTTGCTATATCTCCCCCTCAGTGTTCCAAGCTTTCCCCCAGGAGTTGGGGTTATTCTTTTTAATGCTATTAACTCAAGCCCCTATTCTGAGGTGTTCTCAATATAAATCACCAGGAATTGGTGCCCCAGTATAATTTAATTATTTCATATCAATTAACTTTTACAAAAGAGATGTTTACTGAAAAGATAAAACAAGAATCTAAGTATATATACATCTCTCCAAATTGGGGTGCAGGCACATTCTCCCCTAAACCCTTTTGATCCCTGGGATATGGGCTTAAGTTTCAAATGGATGCTGCAAAGCATTCACCCCACCAAGTTCACTTCTAAATGTGGCCTAGTCAATAGACGAAGTCAGTCTCTTAATTGAACAAAACTGTGACTGTATGAGTTCCAGTTTCTGGACCTTGAGTATCTCACCCTCCCAACCTTTCAATATTCATCAGATTACAGGTGTCTTCAATACTCTACCTAAGAGCATCGAAGAATAGACACCACAAAAACAGAAGCAACAACACAGTGAATGTCCATGGGCCTCAACCCAGGTGAGAGAGGACAGAGGCTCCTCCCCCATCCAGAGGGTCAGTACCAATTGCTTCTTCTCACTAGAATGTAACCAAGCAGCAAAAAGCTAACACTGTGCCTATTCCCATAGGAATTTTGTCTTTTGTATACACTCTCAGTTCTGATTTAGCTGCTAAACAAAAAGCACATAGTAAGCTGACTACAAATAGCCACAGAGTACCTTTCATGCTTCAAAGCAGAGAAAGAAGGGCCTCCATTATGCATGCCTGAAAGCAGGATGGCCAAGCAACTCACATGAGTTGGCATCGGGCAGAATCCTGTACAGATTCCATGAATGAGATTTCCATTGGCCATTCCCCCATTACAGTTAGTTTTGCTGAATTGCTTTTTCTCTCTCTTTTTCTTCTTGATCTTCTATGTTTCTGAGAGGGGATGGGAGAAGGACTATACTGGGAAATGTAGGTACCATAAAAACAAAAGATATAAATAAAATTTTATTTTCAACAACTTTGTATGAAGGAAAAATTATACCCCTGACACTTAAAATTTGTATTAATATTATTTGGATTTTTTCATCACTTTTGTTTCTAAACATATCCCATCTCCTCCCCTCCCCTGAAAGTCACTTCTAACAAAGAAAAAAAAAGAAACTTGACAAAAGTTAATCAACATTTCAACAGAATCTGACTATATATGCGACATTCCGTACCTATAAGATGCAACCTCTGCATTACTGCTCTCTGTAAAGAAAGTCGGGAAGTGCATTTTCTTCTGAATTTGAACTCAGGTCTTCCTGAATCAAAATCCTTTGTTCTATCCATTGGGCCACCTAGTGTTATAAAAGGTTTTCTTAGCCTGTAAGGATATAGTTGTCAAACAAAACAAAAACACATGTTGATAAGTCTGGTTCTATAGATTTAATTTTTTTTTAAGATATTGTGGTCAACAGGAAAGTGGCCACTATTCCTCTATTATGTCCAGATCTAACTGCTGCTGTTACTCTAGGACTGATTCCAGTCTATTTAAAGTATTGGTAGGATACTGTAAGTAAAAATTTAGGGCCAATACTTGAAAACTTTGACCATCTATATAGCCAATGCAAAAGAGATGCTAACAGAAAAACAGAAGCAAAAGGCAGCAGTCAATATCAAGAGAACAGTAGGTCTTGAAAGTGAGAGGTAGACATGGAGAAATGTAACTTTGGTGACTCTACAATTCCCTAAAAATTGAAGAATTGGTTGAAAAAGAAGTTTAGCAATTTAGAAAGACTTTAGAACTGATCAAAGAAATGATAAGCTTCAAAAAGACTGAAGATGAAACGCCACCCACCTCCTGCAGGAGAGGTGAAGAACTTAAAATGTAGAAACAAACTATTTTGGGCATGGACAAAATGGAAATTGGTTTTACTGAACCATGCATGTTTGTGATGAGCATGGGGGGAGGGGCGGTGTTTGTTTGGGTTTTTGTGCAGTGAGGTGGGGTAGTTGAAGGAATGGATTACTTTTATAAAAGTTCAGAGAGTAGATTTTCTCATTGCGTAAGAAGGATATGCTCAAGGAGCAATTCTCATAGAACACAATTAACTGACTTTGCACCATTTCAAGATTGATTTAGGAAGATTGCCTTATCTGTGCTTGAAGGTCTCAGAACTAGAAGAGCTAGACATGATAACTGACACAAAAATATTGTAATTTTACTTTGTAATAAAAATTTTCATCCTACCATCTTTATTTTCTTTGCCTTACAGATTAAAGAAAAATGCCCAGTGTCAATTGACACAGCTTGGTCCTTGTTAGGTATTCTTCTAGTGAATAACTATTAATTAATAGCAACATTAGAGTTCAACTGTTGTTATTACTATTGAGAATACTGCCATCCTCCCAGACTCCCTGCTTCATAAACCAGGGGTCATCTTCAATTCCACACTCTCTCATTCCCCCATATCCAATAAGTTGCCAAGACCTGTTGATTTTGTTTCTACAGCATCTCTCCCATATGCTTCCTTCTCACCTCTAACTGACACCACCCTACTGCAGGCCTTCATTGCCTCAGTGAAGAGTCCATCTTCCACTCAGCTGTCAAAAAAATCTTCCTAAAGTCCATGTTCCCCTTACCCTACCACCTACCACCCACTTAATAAACCCCAATTTATTAATAAACCCCTATCACCTCCAAGATCAAATATAAAATGTTCTGTTTGGTATTAGAAGCTCTTCATATGCTGCCATGGGGGGGGGGGAGAAAATTTGGAGATCAAAGACTTGTGGAACTGAATGTTGTAAACCAATAGTAAATAATTTTTTTTAAAGCTCTTTATTAAAAAAAAAAAAAGCTCTTCATAACCCAGCCCTTTCTTATTTTTCCAATATTTTTACACTTTATTTCCCACCCCTCCACCCACCCAATCCAGTGACACTGGCCTCTTTGCTTGTCCTCAAACAAGATAAAGCATATTCCCTAAATTTTCATTGACTGTCTCCCCTGCCTGGAATACTCTGCCTTCTCATCTTTACCTTCTGGCTTCTCTAGTTTGCTTCAAGTCTCAGCTAAAACCACATCTTCTTCAGCAAACCTTTCTCAATAATCCCCTTTAATTCTAGTGTTTTCCCACCATTGATTATTTCCAATTTATCTTGTATAGAGCTTGTTTGAACATAGCTGTTTGCATGTTGTCTCACTTCCCCACCTTGTACTGTGAGTTTCTTGAGAGAAGGGACTCATTTTTTCCCTTCTTTGTATCCCCAGCACTTAGCACAATGCCCAGATCATAGTAGGCACTTTAAAATGTTTATTAACTGACTGACATCTACATGCATCTACAATGCATACTGCATAGTGTCAAAAGTAGGAAGATACCAACATGTGTGAACTATCAGGCTCTCATCAGATATTAACATGAACCAGAACACAGCATCAAAAATTCAATATGTTCTGGATTGTCTGTTGGGCAGCCAGAGGTTTTCAGTGTCAGATTTACATAGTAGTTCCTATCAGATTCCAATAGTAGAAGAAGAAAATCAGAATAAACTTTCATCTTTTCAAGCTGGATTTTATCAGTTTGAACATACACTTGAGATTATCTCAAGGGTACCCACCACTTTGAGAGAGTAATTGGATATATGAATTATCTGGAAGTGTTGGGTTAGCTAGGTGTCCTCTTTGTTTGGGATTTGTATTTTTTTTTTCAATTTTCATTTTTAGGTTCAAATCCTCTCCTTTCCTTCACCCTTCCCCCAACCTTTGAGAAGGTAAGAAATTCTATACCCATTATACATATGAAGTCATGCAAAGCATTTTTCCACATTAGTCACATTGTGGGTGAAAAAAAAAGCAAGAAATATAGAGGGAAATAATATGTTTCAATCTTCATTCAGAGTCCATCAGTTTTCTCTCTGGAAATGGATGACATTTTTTTCTCGAGTCCTTTGGAATTGTCATAGATCTCCATATTGATCAGAATATCTAAATCTTTCACAATTTATTATCATTAAAATATTGCTTACTGTGTACAGTGTTCTGACTCTGCTCATGTCACTTTGCATCAGTCCATATAAATCTTTCTAGGTTTTTCTGACACCATCCTCTTCATCATTTCTTACAGCACAACAGTATTCTATCACAATCATATGCCACAATTTGTTCAGATATACCCCAATTGATGAGCATCCTCTTAGTTTCCAGGTTATTGTCGGTTCCTTTTTTTTTTCTCCTCTCTTTGGGATACAGATCTGGCAGCAGTATAGCTGGGTTAAAGAGTATGCACAGTTTTATAACCCTTTGGGCGTAGTTCCATATTGTTCTCCAGAATGTTGGGATCAGTTTATACCCCACTAACAGTACATTAATGTCTCAATTTTTCCACATCCCTTCTAACATTTGTCTTTGTCCTTTTCTGTCATCTCAACTGATCTGATGACTGTGGTAGGGTACCTCAGAGTTGTTTTAATTTGCATTTCTCTAATTACTAGTGATTTAGAGCATTTCTTAATATTACTATTGATAGTTTTGATTTCTTCTTTTGAAAACAGTCTGTTCATGTCTTTTGACCATCTATCAATTGAAGAATGGCTCTTATTTTCATAGATTTGACTTAGTTACCTATATTTCAAAAATGAGGCCTTCATTAGAAATTTTCTAGAAAATTTTTTTTACTACTTTCCTTCAAATTTTGGCCTTATTGGTTTTGTTTGTGCAAAACCTTTTAAATTTAGTAATCAAAATTATCCATTTTACCTTCCATAAACCTCCCTGTCTCTTGTTTGATCATGAATTCTTCTCTTATCTATAGATCTCACAATTTTTTCCATGCTTTCCTAATTTGCTTATGATATCACCCTTTATGTCTAAATCATGTATCCATTTTGAGTTTGTCTTGGTAGGTACTGTGAGATGTTGGTCTATGCCTAGTTTCTGCTAGACTCCTTTCTAGCTTTCCTGGTAGTTTTTGTCAAATAGAGAGTTCTTGACCCAACATTTGGAATCTTTGGGTTTATCAAACACTAGGTTACTGTGGTCATTTACTTCTATACTCCATTGATCAATCACTCCATTTGTTATCTAGTACCATGTTGGCGATTACTGCTTTATAGCATAGTTTGAGAACTGGTACTGCAATGCCCTCTAACTTTACCTTTTATTTTTCACTGATTCCCTTGATATTCTTGACCTTTTATTCCTCCAGATGAATTTTCTTATTTTTTTCTAGCTCTACAAAATAATTATTTTTAGTGTGGTATGGCACTGAATAAGCAAATTAATTTAGATAGTGTTGTCATTTTTGCTTAGTCTATCCATGAGCAATTAATATTTCTCCAATTGTTCAGATTTGTCCATATTTGCCCATAGTTTAGTTCCTCTGTTTTTACTCTCCCTGGCTTAAATACCAAATCCATGTTTGTGTAATAGAAGGAATTTGGTAAGACCCCTTCTTTACCTATTTTTTAAAAATGGTTCATATAATATTGAACTGAAAAATGTTTTGGTAGAATTTGTTTGTAAATCTATCTGGTATTATGAGTTTGTTTGTTTGTTTTACCTTAAGGAGCTCATTCATGGCTTATTTCATTTTTTTTTCTTAAAATAGGGTTATTTAAATATTCCATTTCCTCTTCTGTTAATCTGAGTAATTTATATTTTTTGTAAATATTTGTTCATTTCAATTGTCAGTTTTATTGGCATAAAATTGGACAAAAATGGCTCTTAATAATTGCTTTAATTTCATTTTCATTGGTTTTTTATTTACTTCTTTCATTTTTGATAACTGGTGATTTGGTTTTCTTCTTTCTTATTTTATTCAAGTTAGCCAGTGGTTTATTTTCCCCCCATAAAACCAGCTCCTAGTTTTATGTATTAATTCAATAGTTTTTGGTTTTTTACTTTCAATTTTATTCATCTCTCCTTTGATTTTTAGGATTTCTATTTTGGTGTTTAAGTGGAGATTTTAAATTTGTTATTGGAGAAGTGGGGTTTAGTTGCATGCCCAATTCATTAATCTGTTCTTTCTTTTACTGATGTAAGCATTTAGAGATATAAAATTTTTCTTAAGTGCTGATTTGACTGCATCCTACAAACTTTGATATGTTGTCTCATTGTTGTCATTATCTTTGATGAAATTGTCAGTTGTTCCTATGGTTTGTTTTCTGACCCATTCATTCTTTAGTATTAGATTATTTCATTTCCAGTTAAATTTTAATCGATTTATTGAATGTGATTCTTATTGAATTATGATCTGGAAATGGTACATTTAATAATTCTGCTTTTCTGCCTTTGTTTATAAGGCTTTTATGCCCTAATACATGCTCAGTTTTTGTGAAGGTGTTATGCAATGCTGAGAAAAAGGTATTCCTTTCAATTTTCTCCAAAAGTCTGTCATGTCTAACTTTTGTAAAATTCTATTCATCTCCTTAACTTTTTCATTGTTTATTCTAAAGATTTATCTAGGTCTGAGAAAGGTAAACGGTGGTCCCCCAATAGAATTGTTTTACTATTGTTTGTCTTCCATTTTCGGGCTTTATTTTGTTTTTTGCTGCTTTTTGGAGGGGGGAAGGCAGGGCAATGGGGTTAAGTGACTTGGCCAAGGTCATATGGCTAGTAAGTGTTAAGTGTCTGAAGCTGGATTTGAACTCAGGTCCACTACTCCAGGGCCAGTGCTCTATTTACTGATCTACCCAACCACACCTGTCTTTCATTTTCAAAGAAGATCAATGGCATCAAAGGTTAATGTCTTGACTCATGCATGAATTGGATTTAAGTGAGGCAGAGTTGCACAAAGTCATTAGCCTCACTGTCTTCCAGAGTCATTGAAGTCCAGTGGCAAGATTATCAAATCAAGAGGACTGGTGATGGCACAGGATGCAATGGATGGGAGCGTTTATTAGCCAGCCAGCGGCAGACTCAGGAGCTAGGCTCCCTGAGCTGCCCCGAGCCATGGTCAAGGCAAGACATATAAAGGCAAAAGCCACAAGCTTATCTAAGTGTACAGGGTACAGAAAAGCTGCAGCTGGGGTCAGATACAAAGAGTGTCACACTTATCTGGCGCAACAGCAGGGTTGGTCAAGTTCAAGATGGTCTTTGGGGCCCCTGGCTAGGCACATAGGAGTTCAGGAGGATTTCAGTAATTTTCCAAACTTGTTACATACAGGGACTTAGTATATGAGGCCATGGGCATTTCAGTTTGATTACACATCTATATCAGTAATAAATAAATAAATTTTTAGCATTCTCAATATGTATAAATTTACTAAATTATAAATTATTTAAATGCTTTACTAATGAACATGTACATTATAAAACCTACACAAAAACAGACACTTTTAAAGAGTGACATAAAGATGAAATAATATTTGATCTTGGGGAAAGGGGAGGGGAGGGAGGGAGAAAAAAATTGGAACTCAAAATCTTATAAAAGACAATGTTGAAAACTAAAAAAAAAAAACGTGCTGTCAGCTGTATAAAGGAAAAATTATAGCAAGGAGAGACTTGTGGGAGGAAAAACAATTAGGGGGCTATTGCAATAGTTCAGGCAAGAACTAATGAGGACCTGAACTGAGATGGTGGCTGTGAGAAAGAGAAGAGGCCAGATATGAAAGATGCAGAGGTAGAACTGAAAAGATTTAGTAATTGACTTGATTTGTGAAGTTGTGAAGGCAGCTAAGTGGCACAGTGAGTATAACACTAGTCTTAGAATCAGGAAAACTTGAGTTCAAATCTTGTTTCAAACACTTACTAGATGTGTGACCTTGGGCAAGTAAGTCACTTAGCTTCTCTAAGTCTCAGTTCCCTCATCCATAAACTAGAGATAATAATAGCACTTGCCCATAGAATTGTTTTGAGGATTAAAGAAATTAATAAATATTTGCTATTGCTATTTTAGGGGAAATGAAGACTCAAAGATGAGACTGAGGTTATTAGCTAGTTACCATTTATATAATGCTAAGGTATGCAAAGCACTTTATAAATATTGATTTAGTTTATCCTGAAGTTGTGAGAACCTGGGTGACAGAATGGATGGTGGTGACCCTGACAGTAAGAGGGAAGTTTGGAAGATGGGTGGATTTGGGGGAAAAGATATAGTAATGTGATCCACAGATCACAATCCATCTGTACCTGCTCATCCTGTGTGACTCACTATCCCATCCCAAAAAGGGAGGAGAAAGATGGGGTTTTCACTCACTAGTCACAGCCTCATAAACACGGAGCCTACCTCTGAGCCTCTGTGAGGGGTGCCTGCCCTGCCTGCCAGATGATCTGGGGCAAGGGGAGGATGCAGAGTTTTCCCAATGACACATGAGCAGCTGCTGTAGGAAGGGTTAGTTTATTTTTTAACTGCCTAGAAGAGCCAACTTCTGACTCAGAGATAGGAGGTCAGAGTTTACACAATAGGAATATGTTAGGAAGTATTGGGGGAAAAAGGTAGGGTTGAACACAAGGCCCCAAACTGGCTATCTCAGTGAGGGTGGGATGTGACCTGTCTCCCCCCCCAATTTGGTTAATCATTGTTGTTGTAGTTGAGTGAATTGGATTGAAATGGGGGGAGGGCTGTGCAAAGTCACTCTATGTCTCCTTGGAATCCTCTGGGTCCTGTGGCAAAATATAGATCAGGACAACTAGAGATGATCCCAGATGCAGTGGGAGACTTGACGTTTTTCAGTTAAGGTCTTTAACAGGTCCCGGTTTGACTGAGGCAATGCCCATTCAGTAATTAAGGCTAGGTAAGAAATGAGGCTGAAAATGTCCTCTTTTACCTAGTAAAAAAACCAAAAATCAATCTGAGAGGGTAGGACCCTGAGGGATTTTGGCCAAAACAGAAACAATTGCTATTTACATTCACTTTGAGACAATCCAGGCCCACACAATGACCAAATAGGGGTTGGCCTGGGGCCTATTGTTGGCTAAACAAAGGGATTAGAGTGATTTGGGCTTGAAGCAGTCCTTAAGAAAGAAGTCTAGCCCCTGAACCCCAAGGTATCTTGTGAGGTTTCAGTAATCAAAATTTATATTCTTTTGGGCAGAGCACCCTCACAGAGAGATATGATATCCTATTTTGACAGAGGGAAGGAAAGGAAAGAAGGAAGGAAGGAAGGAAGGAAGGAAGGAAGGAAGGAAGGAAGGAAGGAAGTGATGGGGTGCTTGGGATCTATGTCTATAACATCAGTTTGTAATATCAGTTTGTAAAATCAATTTGTAAAACCAGTCTGTAAAATCACATTTCCCCCTCTGAAAGTCTCAGAGCATCAACTCTGCCCCTTCCCCCTGCCAGCACTCTGCCCAGCAACAATTCATGAATTGTTTGTCTCTGCTTGGAACAATAATGAGCTACACCTATGAATCCTTCATTAAACCATCTATAAACATTTTAGCTTAGGCAAATATTATCTCCCCTAGTATAGTGGCCAGCTGCATCTATGAATACTTCAATGCACTATCTATAGGTTAACTCCTCAGCCAATTATACACATACTGAGTCTCCGTTAGCCTTGGTTCCTAACATCCATCTTGTCAAACATGACACTAATGGGTGGCAGACTTCTCAGTCAGCCTTGACCGCTAGCTGACTTAGTGACGTTTCAAGCCTAAAACCACACCTCCAGGTAGCTAGCTCCCCCCTTGGGCTATTTCCCAGTGAATTACAGGCAATACGCCTGCGTAGTTGACATTAAAAGTACATGTTCCTTTAAGCACTGACCACTCCTTAACTCCTCCCTAATCTCACCCTTACTCTCCTAGTTACCATAATTGACACCTGATTTACTGTCTTGACTCCTTAAAAACTATACCTATGTCTTCTTTAAGTTTGCAGGTTCCCTAAGAAGCCTTGCCAGCTGTAAAGTGTAACAATAAACTTTTACAATCCTGACTTCAAAGTTTTCTTGGGCCTAGTGAATTCCTTCCAGACTCAGGGACCCTGGTCATCGATTAGAGCCCCTGTGTAACCTATTGCCATTCCCCCATCAGAAGGAAGGAAGGAAGGAAGGAAGGAAGGAAGGAAGGAAGGAAGGAAGGAAGGAAGGAAGGAAGGAAGGAAGGAAGGAAGGAAGGAAGGAAGGAAGAAAGAAAGAAAGAAAAAAAGAAAGAAAGAAAGAAAGAAAGAAAGAAAGGAAGGAAGAAAGGAAGGAAGAGAGAAAGAAAGAAGAAAGAAAAAAGAAAGGAAGAAGGGAGAGAGAAAGAAAGAAAAAAGGAAGGAAGGGAGGAAGGAAGGAAGGAAGGAAGGAAGGAAAGAAGGAAGGAAGGAAGGAAAGAAAACTGAATCACACTACCCTTTGGGTTAAGATCATAGCCCTTCTGGGATTATGTCCAGCCACCTACTTTGGGGACCACTAGACTAGAGAAAGCTGATCTCAAGCTATTTATTGACAATTGCCAATTTTGTCAAACCTCTATTAAATATATGGATCATGCAGTCTCTTAGCAAAGAGTATACACTGACCCATAGGAAATGGAAGAACTCCTTAATTGTCCATGTCCAAGGAACCTACAAGATTCAAGAACCTTTCTATGATCTGAGGGTCAATTTGTAAAGAAATATGCTGCTATTGATAAACTGAATGATCTTATTTGTGGATATATTAGAGAGAACAAAAATAGAAGGTCATGAGAGGCCCGTGGATTCTTAACTCTTTTGATTTAGAGATTCTTGGATTAAGATACAATAATAGTATCCATACTCTTCATGGAAAGAATATTAAAACTGAGGTTATATTTCTTCCAAAGGTCAACAAATTACAGATAACTGTGAAGTTTTTAAAGATTTGATGAATTGCCTCACACATGTAATATGCAGATCCAGATAAGGCTTTTGTCTTATAGATGCTAGCTTAGAAGGCTTAGGGTCCTAAGTATTGTACCAAGGTCTTGTCTTGTGCTAAGAGAGTGATGGCTATCAGAAATTGATTGCTTTTGACAGTAGAAGACTTAGTGACAAAGCACTAAGAGCCTCACTATCCCAGATATAAATTGAAGCTCTTAGCTTTGAAGTGAGCTGTCACCAAAAAATTCATAGACCATAAGTATAAGAGAAAACTAATGCGGATACTGATGTTCTATCTCAAAAACCTTGTGGCCCTAAAACTGCAGTAATACCTAAGGATGGAGGGAAGGCTATAGGTGATATCCAGTGAGCTGGTCAAAATCAAATGCCAGTGCAACTAAGGGCTGGAGATTTCTACCAACCAGCATTTCAGCAGCATATGTGAACCTTGTTTAATCAAACCAACAATTTTTGCCTCAGTTGTCTGGAGGAGAGAATAGATAGTTAATAAAGGACTATAAGAATAACACAAATCAAGAAACAAGGAAATGAAGCTAAACAACTCAAATGTTATTTCCTGGAAAGTACCTTATTGCCAGGACAATTGCAGAAATTAGAGCTATGTAACTGATCTTCTACAAGGTGCTAGAAAACCATTAGTGCTACCCAGTGCATGTCCATCTATGACCATGGAAACACTATGTGATAAGCTTCTATAAATAGAACAAGAGACAACCACAGAGCTATTTTAATACAACCATAACTCATTTTATTGGCTTATAATGGCAGCAGATATCATAGAGCATAAGAGTTGCACTTGATATGCTTAAAGAAATGTTATTAACTCATGCTAATGGGACAGTTAGGTGGCAACGTGGATTACACTGGGCTTGGAGTCAGAAGTCCTAAGTATCAAACTGATATCTGCCTCAGTTTCCTCATCTGTTAAAAGAAGATAATAGTAGCACTTAGCTCCCAGGGGTCTAGTGACAATTAAATGAGATAATGTTTTTAAAATGTTTAGCATAGTGCCTGGCAGATAATAGTTGGCTGACAAATGCTTGTTAATATTTTTAAATCTGGAAAATTTTAAATATATTTAAAATAACACTGGGAGGAAGGCAAGAGATTCTGAGAAGATGGGGGAGTAGGTCAGAAAATTCCCCCACAAAAGAGTTAAAATAGCACCTTAGGGCAAACAAAGTGTGGGTGGAGATAAATAAGAATAGGGGCACAACCTGGGTCTTCCTGGGACAATTTGAGAAGATCAGAAGAAAAATCGGAGGAAGAGATTTGGGCCCAATGAAGAGTAATACCTCCAGGCTAGGTTCCATTTTAACAACAAGCAGCAAGTCCCTGGGTTGCTTGGTTGGTTTGGGGCCCCTGCCCCAGCCATCGGAACTTTTACCCCTGGAGATAGTGAGGGGACTTGGTGTCTGAGTGTGTCTGACACACTGACGGGTGTCTGACACAATGACGGGTGTCTGAGTCCAGAAAGATCGGGGGAACCTCTGCTAACAAGGAACAACAGATCCAGCTGTGCTTCGAAGAGCAGTGGGGGTGAGAAGGAATCAAAACAAGCCCAGCGAGTGCAGAAGCAGTGGGGCAGAAAGCCCCTGGCTGTGTGCATTTATACCGTGTTTCCCCGATAATAAGACCTATCCCGAAAATAAGCCCTTCCCTTACTGTGTAAGATTCCTCTAAAATAAGCCCTCCCCCGAAAATAAGCCCTATTGAGATTGCTACTGTAGTGAAGGTGATCCCCTGTGCTACACGCTACATTATGGTACCCTCTGTATGCACCATCCCCCCCCCCCCGCTGTGAAACGCACGCTGCACTCCGAGCTGCATCCAATCAGAGCTGCAGCAGTGAGCAATCAGAGCTGCAGCAGTGAGCAATCAGAGCTGCAGCAGTGAGAGTGTCATCCTGTTCTTCCCCAGTGATTTGCTTATTGAATAAAGGTACATTTTTTTGTTCACATTTACCTGTTTATTAAAATTGCTGTCAATTTTCATTATTGTCAATTATTTCATTAAAATAAGCCCTCCCCTGAAAATAAGCCCTCTGGTGTTTTTCTGTCCAAAAAATTAATAAGACAGTGTCTTATTATCGGGGAAACACGGTAGGAGGTTGGAGGTTTGGCTTTGGCTCCAGGCTAGAGGGGAGAACCGAAGATGTGGGGCAAGAGTCACCATTTCCCACACCCCAGGGCTAGAGGTGATTACAAAAATTAAGCTATCACCACAAAAAATGCACAGGCAAAGGAGAAAGAATCCAACTATAAGAAGATATTATGGGAATAGAGATGACTAGGGTTCATCTTCAGAGGAGAATATTGAAATAAAGAAATCCCCAAAGAGTAACATCAAATGGTCACCTGCCCAAAAAGAATTCATAGATCTTTGAAAAGATTTTAATAATCAAATGACATAGATGGAGGAAAAACTAAAAAAGCAAATAAGAATAATCCAAGAAAAACAAGAAAGGTATGAAAGGAAAGTCAACCAATTAAAAAAGGAGATCTAGAACCTTAAGGAAGAAAATGACACCTTGAAAATTAGAATTGGGCAAAGTGAAGCTAGCAAAATTATAAGAGATCAAGAAATAATTAAACAAAATATGAATGAAAAAATAGAAGAGAAAGTGAAACATCTTATAAAAACAACGGATTTGGAGAAGAGATCAAGAAGAGAAAATATAAAAATAGTTGTACTAACTGAAAGTTATGATCACAAGAAGAATCTTGATATAATAATACTAAAAATAATTAAAGAAAATTTTCTTGAAGCATTAGAAAAAGGGGAAGGGGCAGCTAGATGGCTCAATGAGTAATGCGCCAGCCACAGAGTCAGGAGGACCCAAGTTCAGTTCCGGCCTCAGACACTTAACACTCACACAAAAAAATACTAGCCGTGTAACTTTGGGCAAGGTACTTAACCCCAATTGCCCTCCAAAAGGCAAAAAAAACAAAAAACCAACAACAACAAGGGGGAAAATACAAATAGGAAAAATTCATCGATCACCACTTAAGAGAGATCCTATAAGGTAAACACATAGGAATATCATAGTCAAATTCCAAAACCCCCAGCACAAGGATAAAATATTAAAAGCATCAAGATTAAGACAATTTAACTATGATGGTGCCACAATTAGAATTATGCAAGACCTAGCAGCAGAGATATTAAAGGACTGGAATACAACATATAGAAGAGCAAAAGAACTGGGAATCCATCCAAAAATATCATATCCTGCAAAGTTAAGTATTATCCTCAAGGGGGAAAAAATGAATATTTGATAAATTCTTGGACTTTCAAGACTTTGTTAAAAAAAAATCCTGAAATTCATAGTATATTCAACATACAAGAACCAAGAGAAATATAAGGCACACACCAAAGACTGATTATAAGGGATTCATAAGGACAGTTTACTTTTTATATGTGTAAAATGTATGTCTAAGATTCTTCTTAATAATTGGGTAGCTCATAAGAACAATTGGGGTAAAACTGAGTATAATACAAATTTTAAAAGTAAAACCATTTAGGAATACTAGAAAGACTAATTATTTTATAGAAATGGGGTGCAAGAGGAAGAATAGATACAGAAGAATTAGATGGGGGAGGAGGGTTGGTAGTTCTGGTAACCTACTTTCATTGGAATGGGTTCAAGAGGGAACATCCGTATATATTTAGAAGAGTATAAAAGTCTTCTAAATTCAGAAGAAATAAAACAGTAGGGGCATGGGGAGGGTGAGAGAATAGGTAAAAGGGGGATATAGAAGGGTCTTTAGATTTATGGGAATGGGAAGATAGGGGAGGGATCCTTGGAGGGGGGTAGGCAAGTCATAGGAGGGCAAGGTAGTGGGTAGAAGTAAAGGAGAGGAGGCAGGAGGGATAGGAAACGAGATACACACAAACATAACAACAAAAATCAAGAGTATAGTATGTTTGGGAAAGTATATATATATGTATACATGTATATGTGTGTATCTATATACACATATATGTATATGTGCATGTATATATCTATATACATATATGTATATGTGTATGTATATATCTATAGCTACAGAGAAACATATCTAAACTTTATTGTAGCCTTCTGGAGGGCTGGGGAGAGGGGAAAAATAAAAAAGTACACAGCAGAAAACAAAAGAAAACTTACAAGGTAGCAAAGATAGACAGTTCTCAATACATGTACTATTTATCATGCAACTTTTCTTGAAATGAACATTTATTGTTACATATTTTGAATCCTCTCTTATGTTCTTCTATGCATACAACATGCTCTTTTTTTTCTTTCTTGGTATTCAAGTTTCAATATTTAAGTTTATTATATGTTTTTGTTTCTTTTCTCTATTCCGTATTTGTGTTCTGGCCCTAAAGTTTAAAATAAAATTAAAAAAAAAATAATAACACTTGGGGCAGTTATTTGGCATAAAGGATAATGATGGAACTGAAGTCAGGAAGAGTAATTTTCCTGAATTCAAATCTGGCCTTAGACACTAGCTCTGTGACACTAGGCAAGTCACTTAACCCTATTTCCTCAGTTTCCTCATCTGTCAAATGAGCTGGAAAAAGCAAATGGCAAATCATTCCAGTATCTTTGCCAAGAAAACCCCAAATGGGATCACAAAGAATCAGATATGCCTGAGAAATGGCTGAACAAGAAAATTAACATTAAAAATATTAAACCTTTTGTTTAGAACTTGTATGCATTAAATTTTTTTGTCCCTGTTAGAAGACGGTGAGAATATAAGCCAGATTTTAATAGTGATTAGGCAGTGCATACAAGGGGGGAAAAACTTAGTTTTGAGTCAGAGGATATATTCAAATCCTACTTCTGCCGTTTACTACCTATGGGACAAGTAAGATCTTTTCTGGAGATCTGGGTCCTGCCTCCATCACTAACAAGTCTCATGATCTTGGACAAGATTCCTCACCTCTTTAGGACTCCATTTTCTTAAATGTAAAATTACAGGGTTGTACTAGATATCCTTTTGGCTTTTTTTTGTTTTGTTTTTTTGCTTTTTGGAGGGGGGAGGGCAGGGCACTTGGGGTTAAGTGACTTGCCCAAGGTCACATGGCTAGTAAGTGTTAAGTATCTGAGGCCAGATTTGAACTCAGGTCCTCCTGACTCCAGGGCCAGTGCTCTATTCACTGTGCCACCTAGCCACCCTCTAGATATCTTTTAAAATCCCTTCCAGATCTAAATCTATAATCTATGTTTGGCAATTTTTTTTAAGCATTCAGGGTTAAGTGATATATGCAGGGTCACACAGGTAGTAACTGTTTAAGGCCTCATTTGAGCTCAGGTCCTTCTGGTACTCTATTCATTTCACTTCCTAGTTGCCCCTAAATCTATGATTTCACCAGATATACATAAATCCAGTCAGGAATAAGAAAATTCACAATTGTTGAAGTGCTAGAGGAGAAGTATTTTTCCACATAAGAATTCCCTGCTAGGATCTAGTCTTTAAAAGTAGACTAGCTAAAGAAATGTTCACTTTGGCAAGTATTAAGGAATCAAAAACATATTGCCACCTTCAAAGAGACCACAACCTGAGCATTTCAATCAAACTTTGATGAACATATAGAGAACACTAAAAGCTAAACAAAAATCTCTGTGGCATTTTTAGTTTATGTGTAACAACTATAACAGATGTGATGCCACAGGTTTTACATCGTATTTACTAATGTCTGGGCGAGAACCATAAGAACTATGCTTTCCTATTGACATGTTTTGGAGTCTGTTCAGGGAGGAAAAGGATGTAGTTAATCACAATTAAAACATTTCATCATTGAGAGAGAAACCGAAGGAAAAAAACTTTTACCAATTAGTTATGATGTCATCTCAAGAGAACTCTGATAGTAAAAAAAAAAAGTATGATATCTGAGTTCATTATTAAACACTACAGCAAGGTAATAGAATTTTACTAAGAAACCTTAAGGTTCAAGGAAACCACAAATTAGCAGATAGAGATCTGCTCATTAGCAAGTTGAGAGACTGGGCAATTGGCCAGTATATGGAATAATCCAAAGAATGGTCAGAGCTCTATAAAAACAATTTATAGAATTTTCTATAAAATAAGAGTTATATTCCCTGCTGAGCAAGAGGAAAGTAATGACCAGCAATTAGTTAATTGGATTCTGAAGAGAAGAGACAATCTGACAACCAGACTGCCTAAACTGGAAATTAGCTAAAATGGTGATACTATTCATACAATCAGGCATAATTCCTGATTAATTATATATGATTCTGCTTTTCCTTTTTGATGTGTTTACAATGTATGCAGGTATTATTATATTTAGCCATTATAGTTTTCTTCTCCTTGTATATACTGTTGTGTATACATTTATGTGAACATTAATGTGTATATATTATGTTCTATAAATAAACTAGACATTTAGCCTGTGTGATGCTACTCGTTATATGTTTAATATGCATACATACAAATGAACACATGTGTATATATTTATATGTATTTTACATACCACAAATAATTTTTCAGGGATTAAAAAATTTTTGAACATAAGGAAGCATGCAACTCCAGTTTCAATAAGCTACTTATATGGACAATGAATACTGTTACTGCATCTTTTTTTTTTTTACAAAAAATTAAATAATTTTACTTTAGAGGTGATTTATTTCATGTTATGAACAAATGTCTAAAAGTTAACGTGGAAAATCCTTGTATTCTTCTACTGTCAAATGCCCAAATTTACAGTCAGCCTGATGTTTCATATTATGCATAATCCTAAGGTAAATCCAGTAATGATGTCCATTATCTGAATCTTAAATTTTCAAAGTTTTGCTTTTCTTTTTTAATCAGCATTTCTTATTTTGTAAACAATGTACCCCATCACACTCATTCCTATCCAGATCTCCTGGTAAAGCTGGGGATAGAAGAGTTTTAGGAGAGTCCAAACATTTTTAATAAAGTTCTGATACATCATGTCTGGTTTCTGCCAAGAAGGACTGCACAAGGGAGCCTGGGCGGGCAATGGAGAATAGCTGAAAGCCAAAGGCTTGGACAGGTCATTCCATTACTGTATCTTTAAAAAAGAATAGGACACCGAAGAAAAGTGGCAATTTAACTGGCAGTCTGGACATATACTATTAACTGTCATGGCTGCAGAGAGACCAAGCATAGAAATAAAGGACTAAGAGGACTTCTTCCCTGAAAGAAATGTTGTAACATAAAGAAAGAACTAAGAGAATTTCTTTTCTGAGAACCTGAGACAATTCTTATTTTAAAAAAGAAACAATATTTTTAAATGTTTAATTTGTCCCTCCCATGTTGAGCAAAAACAACAAAAAAATTAAAAACCCTTATCTAGAATATGCATAGTCCAATAAAACAAATGCATCCATCGGAAATACCCAAAAATGTATGTCTCTCTGCATTTTGAGTTCATTGCCTCTGCAGCAGGAGTTTAATGGTTTTTTTCATCTTCAGACTTCTGGATTTGTGATTTATCAATGCATTGATCAGAGTTCTAAGATCTTCCAAACTTGTTTTTTCTCTATAATGTTACTATTGAATAAGTTGTTCTAATTTTACTCACTTCAAATTGTATTAGTTCATAAAGGTCTTCCAAATTTCCTCTAAAATTGCCCATTCCATCATTTCCCATGGCACAATATTCTATATATTTATATACCATAATTTGTTTAGCCGTTCCCCTATAGGAAGACACCCTCTTAGTTTCCAATTTAGGACCTCTTATAAAAAGAGCTGCTATAAATAGTCTTGTACACATTTCCTCTTTTTTATTTATTTAATTTTTCTTGCTTTTTGGAGGGAAGAGGGCAGGGCAATTGGGGCTAAGTGACTTGCCCAAGGTTGCATGACTAGTGAGTGTTAAGTGTCTGAGGCTGGATTTGAACTCAAGTCCTCCTGACTGCAGGGCTGGTGCTCTATTCACTGTGTCACCTAGCCGTCCCCATTTCCTCTTTCTTAAAGAACCATTATGAAGAAAATCATTAATAAGAGAATTAATTGCCATACTGAGAGAACTGAATGGTGAGCCAGTATTTCCAGGACTAAGTCGCAAGCTGTGATTGATAATTAGAGGAGACTATGGCTGTGATCTTTCTCATGGTTATAATATTAATGAATTAAATGAATGAATAGATGGCTAAAAAATGTACTTATTAAATGCTTACTGTGTACCCATGTTGAGGAATTCTCTCAACAGAGAGGAATGGGACACCATAGGAGAGGTATACTCTTCAACAGGGGTCCAATGACTGTGGGTCAAAGATAAGTCAAACTGAAAGCAAAGAGATTTATTAACATGTTAAGGAAAACTACTCTCACTGAACAGCATGTTCAGCTCCCTAAGGTACATATTAAGTTTTTATAACTTTTTAGGCCCACTTAGAATAGATAGAAAATCTCTTGGGAGAGGCATACCAGTCACCAGACATTGTGCTAAGAGCTAAAGGTACAACTACAAAAGCAAAGATAGTCCTTACTTTTAAGAAGGGGACATTATAGTGTGAGAGACAATACACATAGAGGAGTGAAAGATACTTTATTACAGAAAGTTACAGGGACAGAAAGTTCCCCATAGAGCAATGGATTGACACATTCCATCCAGGAACAGAGTCAATTTGATCGTATTTCATAGTTCCAAAATTGGAGAGTGAGTGATGAGAAGGAAACAGTACCTGTGATACAGCTTGATTGGAAGGAGAAAGTGGAGGAGTGAAGTGAATTGTGACTGGGACTTTTCTAAAATAATGAGCCAGGTGAGCCAGTTACCAATCAGGCAAGCAGGGTTCAAGGACAGAAATTACTCTAGGGAACTGGTAAGGATAGCAAAAAAGCTGTCAGAGGTGACTGTGGAGGAAGTGGCCAGAGAGGAAGGAGTGAGGTGAAGCATGGCAGGGACTTTCCTGAAAGAGTGGTCTAAGAAGAAGCAGTCATCAATCAGGAGAGTGGCCCTATTGCTACACTTTTAATAACTGTAAAGACAGAAACACTTACTTTTAAGGCAGAAACACTGACTTTTACTTAATGTCTTTAAGCCTATGAGACTAGGGAGTTTGAGAAAGAGGAGATAATATTTATAGGTAAAGAGACAAGTCAAGTCAAGGAAAGACATATTTATTAAGCACTTACTGTGTTCCAGGCACTGAGTTCCATGCTGGGGACACAAAGTGAAAAAACTGTCCCCAATCTGAAGGAGCTCACAGTCTAATGGGAGAGACAACCTGCCAAACAACTATGTACAATATCTTTATCAACTTATAAATATATGATATAAATATAAATTTAAATTATTATAAATCTTATATAGTAGCATATTGTTATATATCACGTAATAAGTGATATAGAAATATCTTCTATAATACATAAATTATATTAAAATATAATTATAAATATCAATTTATGTATACAGAATAAATTGAAGAGAATCTCAGAGGAAAAGCACTAACACTAAAGAGGGTTTGGAAAGGTTTCTTGAAGAAGGTTTTATTTTATCTGCGACTTGAAAAAAGCCAGGGAAACCAGGAGGTAGAGATGAGAAAGGATAGAATTCCAAGCATGGGGGACAGCCAGTAAAAATGCACAAAATTGGGAGATGGAATGTCTTGTACAAGGAATAGCAATGAGGCCGTTGGAACATGGAGGGAAGTAAAAGGTGATAAGACTGGAAAGATAGGAAGAGGACAGATTATGAAGGGCTTTAAAAGTCAGAGTATTTTATATTTGGTCCCAGAAGTGGTCAGGAATCCCTAGAGTTTGTTGGAAGGGAGATATGATTTAGAAAGATCATTCTGGCAGCTGACAGGAGGATGGACTAGAGTGGGGAGAGACTTGAGACGGGGAGACCAACCAGCAAGCTATTGCAATTGCCCAGGTATGAGGTAATGAGGGCCTGACAAGGGTTATGGTAGTGTCAGAAGAGACAAGGGAGCATTACTAAGATAAAATCAAAAGGCCTTGGCAACAGATTGGATTTTTGTACGGGGAAGGTGAGGAAGTTTGAGCCTGGATTACTAGGAAAATGGTGGTTCCTTTGACAGAAATAGTCAAGTTAGGAAGAAGTGAAGGTTGAGAGGGAAAGAAAATAAATTTAGTTTTGGACATGTTAAGATATTTATAGGACATTCAGTACCACATGTCTAATAGGCAGTCCGAGATGTGATATTAGAGGTCTGGATATTAGAGGTCAGGGCCACATAAATCTGAGAATCATCTACACGGATATGAAAATCCAATCCAATTCTGATGAACTGATGAGATCAACAAGTGAAATCATGTGGGGGGAGGAAGAGAAGAGAAGGTGGTCCAGATCCTTGGAGAATACCCAAAGTTAATGGTAATGACCAGGATGAAGATACTGCAAAAGGAACTAAGAAGTCAGACCAAAGGAGAATAACCAGGAAAGAATAGTGTCTAGGAAAGAGAGTCTCTAGGAAAAGAGGATGATTAACAGCATCAAAGCCTGAGGCCAAGACGTATGAGGATTTAGAAAAGGCCATTAAATTTGTCAATTAAAAGGTCTTTAGTAGCTTTGGAGAAAAAGTGAAAAAAGATGTAGGATAACTAGTGAGAATGGACTGATCAAATGAGGGTTTTTTGAGGATGGAGGAAAATATGGCTATGTTGTGGGCAATATAGAAGCAGTCAGTAGACAGGGAGAGACTGAAGGTTGGTGAGAAGATACAGAAGACAGAGAAATCTACTGGAGAAGATGGGATGGATTGGGGGTTTACTCATGCATTTAGAGGGCCCTGGCAAGGAGAAGAGAAAACTCAGCATGTGAAATGGCTGGAAAAGATAGTAGAAGGTGACTGATGTGACATGAGGAGGAGGGGAGAAGTGGGAGTTCTCAGTGAATAGCCTCCATTTTTTTCACTGAAATATGAGGCAAGGTTCTCAGCTGATTGTTGGGGGTTTGGGAGAGCCATGAGAAGCTTGAGGAGGGTTAAAAAGGTTAAGAAAAGTCACTGTGGTTAGTGGGGTAGTAAATCAGTTAGGGAGGTATAAAAGGATTGCCTTGCTGTAGTGAGGGCCCAGTTGAGATTACACAACAAATTTATAGTCAGCATTTAGTCAAGTATAGTTTCATGATTTTCTCCAGTTTAATTCAGCAGCACATGAGTAGGAACAATGGCAGCAGACAGTAAGAGAAATTCAAGGCTTGGCAGGGCAAGATCTTCAAGGAAAGAAGATAGCTTATAATTGAACTGGTTCACCAAGGAGTAAAGATGAGAAAGGGAAGAGATGGTAGCCAGCATGGAGTTTATGGCCTGGAAAAGAATTGTCAAGGTATTGAAAGTCACAGTAAGGGAAAATAGGGTTTGGGGTTGTAAGGCAAAGGGAAAAGTGGAATGACATTAAAAGATAAAAAGATAAACCTGATAATTTCGGAATGCATAAACATTAAAGTAAAATGCTTGTGAGTGATGGCAAGATCAAGCATATAACCATATGTGCCTGTAGCTTAGGTCCAGAGGAGGAGTAGGTCATGGGAAATTAGTAGGTTGCAGAACTGGGAAATGAAAGAATATTAACATGTAAGTTCAAGTCCTCTAGTATGAGGGCAGGAGAAGAGAGCTGAAGAAAAAGGGGAGAGAAAAACTGTGCCAGATACATTGAAGGAGGACGAATATAATGATGATTAGCGATTGGAATCTTAATTGCCTGATAAATATGGATAGAATGACCCTTACCAAAAAAGAGATTACTCAGAGATGGTGGCTGAGGGAGAGCTTGGAAGCAGCAGTTCGACCAATGAGTATTACGATTCTGCCACCATGACTTGCAAGGTTTCTCTGATTTTTATAACCTGGGGTGAGAGCATGGAGATAATTATTTGAGAAATAATTATTTATTTTATATTAATTTATGAGGTCATACCAGAACATACCCCTTGATTACCTTAGAATTTGGGATGAGAATAAGATAATTAACTAAATACAGGGCTAAGAGATAGAGGTTGGGATGTTTGAGGTTTTTCCAAGTCCTGAGCTACATGTGGGAGTCTTAGCCCTATTAAATATACAGGGTGTCCCAAAAGTCTCAGTGCAACTTTTTAAGCCACTAAACACTTAGGAATTCCCTGTAAAAAGAACAAGACCAGAAGACTGGTCGAGTGTCTATGTGTCAGGGATTGATAATATTCTTTGGACAGCAAACCCAAGTCTCGGTTTGTCATGTCAGCCAACCAGCAGTTATTAAATTCTTACTAAGCGCCAGGCACTGTGTTAAGCGAAGGGTTTACAAAGAAGGGCCAAGTGATGATGATGATGATGATGATGATGATGATGATGATGATGATGATGAT